>NW_005361459.1:3743392-3744671 GCF_000412655.1 Myotis brandtii
AGGTTGGAGACCTATGAAAATGCCCGCAAGGTCTTGAACAAGGCCCGTGAGAACATCCCCACAGACCGGCACATCTGGGTCATGGCTGCCAAGCTGGAGGAAGCCAACGGGAACACGCGGATGGTGGAGAAGATCATTGACCAGGCCATCACCTCCCTGCGGGCCAATGGTGTGGAGATCAACCGTGAGCAGTGGATCCAGGATGCTGAGGAGTGTGACAAGGCAGGCAGTGTGGCCACCTGCCAGGCGGTCATGCGAGCTGTGATTGGCATTGGGATCGAGGAGGAGGACCGGAAGCACACCTGGATGGAAGACGCCGACAGTTGTGTGGCCCACAATGCCCTGGAGTGCACACGAGCCATCTATGCCTACGCGCTGCAGGTGTTCCCCAGCAAGAAGAGTGTGTGGCTGCGAGCCGCCTACTTTGAGAAGAACCATGGCACCAGGGAGTCCCTGGAAGCGCTTCTGCAGAGGGCCGTGGCCCATTGCCCCAAAGCAGAGGTGCTGTGGCTCATGGGTGCCAAGTCCAAGTGGCTGACAGGCGATGTGCCTGCGGCAAGAAGCATCCTGGCTTTGGCCTTCCAGGCCAACCCCAACAGTGAGGAGATCTGGCTGGCGGCCGTGAAGTTGGAATCGGAGAACAACGAGTATGAATGGGCCCAGAGGCTGCTGGCCAAGGCTCGGAGCAGCGTGCCCACTGCCCGGGTGTTCATGAAGTCCGTGAAGCTGGAATGGGTGCTGGGGAACATTGAGGCAGCCCAGGAGCTGTGCGAGGAGGCCCTGAAGCACTACGAGGACTTCCCCAAACTGTGGATGATGAAGGGGCAGATCGAGGAGCAGGAGGAGCAGATGGACAAGTCTCGAGAGGCCTACAGCCAGGGGCTGAAGAAATGTCCCCACTCCACTCCCCTGTGGCTTTTGCTTTCTCGGCTGGAGGAGAAGATCGGGCAGCTGACCCGAGCTCAGGCCACTTTGGAAAAGTCTCACCTGAAGAACCCAAAGAACCCCGGGCTGTGGTTGGAGTCCGTGAGGCTGGAGTACCGTGCGGGGCTAAAGAACATCTCCAACATGCTCATGGCCAAGGCGCTGCAGGAGTGCCTCAGCTCCGGTGTCCTGTGGTCTGAAGCCATCTTCCTGGAGGCCAGGCCCCAGAGGAAGACCAGGAGTGTCGATGCCCTCAAGAAATGCGAGCACGACCCCCATGTGCTCCTGGCCGTGGCCAAGCTGTTCTGGAGTGAGCGGAAGATCACCAAGGCCAGGGAGTGGTTCCACCGCACCG
>NW_005361459.1:3746076-3752474 GCF_000412655.1 Myotis brandtii
GAGAGAGAGAGAAAGAAAGAAAGAAAGAAAGAAAGAAAGAAAGAAAGAAAGAAAGAAAGAAAGAAAGAAAGAAAGAAAGAAAGAAAATGACCAGAGCATTATCCTATTCCCAAATCACTTCTGATGGCCTTGTCACGGATCCTTCACTGATTACACCAACATATACAAAGCTTCTGCCCCTTAGCATATTGCCAACTTTCTTCTCTTTGTCCTCTCCTCTCTATCCCCCTCTCATAGCAACATCAGTTTTATACTAAGAAGAATGATTTAATTCTAGCACAGAAATTTCAGCTCTTTCATTTTACTGTCTCCTATTAACCCATATAATTTATTAAGTTTTAAACAAAGGCATTTCCTTCTACAGGAATGCTAATGTTGCTATTAACGAGTGGTTTTTTTAATGCCACTTCAGTTTTAGTAATAAAATCTTAGAAGGTATTTGGGCCAAGACCCTTATGTTAACAGGTGAGAAATCCCTAAAAATGAATCCTGAATGGCCCTGGCCAGTTTTCCCATTGGTTAGAGTGCCAATGGATATGTCTCCACTCTCTAAAAATCAATGAAAAAAATAATATCCTTGGGTGAGGATTAAAAAAAAAGGAAGCCTGAATGACTTATTCTAAAGCCTTATACCTTAGAAGTGACAGCTAACAGGACATCCCCATTCTTCTGGTTCTGCCTGCTGTGTGTTCCATCACTAGTACAATACTAAAACATCTCAATATTTACTAATATCAACCAGTGGGAGAAAGTGTAAAATTCTAGTAATTTATTTATTTACTTATTTATTTAGTACATTATAAGAAAGTAGGACATTTGATACACAACTAATCTCGGGAACTTTTAATCCTTAAGTACTTTTAAGTACATATTAGTGCTGAATGTAAATATTTGTATAAAGGATTCAAAGTTGAGTAAAATGTCTTTGTCTGCCTTACAGAGCCTCTGTTTCATGGCCCCAACCTATGTTTCCTAACCTATGACTGTAAAGACCAGATGACTCTCCAAATTTAGGTATCTCCACTCCTGACCCCTGAAGCACATGCCATATATATACACCTAAATGCCTTCTTTACCAAACTGACTGGGTGACTAGTAGGCAAAATAGAACTCTTGAATCTTTGCTCGCTGCTCCTTAAATAGTTCCTTATTCAGATATGCCATTTCAGTAAATAGTGTCACAGCTGCCCAGCTGCTCAGGCCAAAGTCATCAGACTTATCTTTGATTTGGCTCACTCAATTATAAGTTACGCCAACTCTACCAGCTTCTCTTCCAGAATCTATTCCCTTCTATCTCCACTATAACCACCCCTGTCCAAGCTCTCTGATCTTGTGACTACTAGTAGACTTCCATCATAACCACCTCACTACTTTCCTGTCTCCATCCTTTCCCCTGGTCTATTACCTATAAGGCAGCCAAAGGAACTTTTAAAAAATAAGTCATATCACAAAAATCTTCTACTAATAAATCTCCAGTGTCTTTGCATGGCACTCAGTATAAGCACCAGGTTTCTTTATGGAGCCTACGGTGCCCTGCTTCCTCTGGGCCTGCCTTTCTCTTCATGATTAAAATCGTCACCCTCTTCTTTTACAGTTTCATGTTTTGTTGAAGATATCCTTCGTATTGTAAGAACATAAGGGCATTTCCTTAAAATTTCTTCTAATCCACTTGAGATTGATTTGGGTATACAGTATAACAAAGGGATCCAATTTTGTTTTTCCACTAAATAAACAATTCCCTCCATACCATTAATTGATATTAATCCTACTGTGAAAATCACACTTCTGTAAATGGGGTCTGTTTCTGATTCTCAATTCGCTGTTCCTTTGGTCTGGTCTTCTGTATATCTGAGATAATACTGGCATTATAATAATGATTATAGCTTTACTAGAGGCCCAGTGCATGAAATTTGTGCACTGCGTGGGGGGGCGCATGGAGGGTCCCACAGCCTGGCCTGTGCCTTCTCACAGTCTGGGAGCCCTCTTGCAGTCTGAGGAGTAGGCCTATGCCATCAGTCTGACATCTGTAGCGCTGCCACAGAGGCTGGAAAGGCTCCTGCCACTGTGCTCATCAGCCATGAGCCCCTCTCAGGGCTTCTGCCTGAGCAGTGCTCCCCCTGCGAAAGCGACTGACCACTAGGGGGCAGCTCCTGCATTGAATGTCTGCCCCCTGGTGGTCAGTGTGCGCCATAGCAACCAGTTGTTCCACTGTTCAATTAGCATATTAGCCTTTTATTACTCTTTTATTTCTAGAAGTTCCACTTTTCTCTTTTCTTTTTTTATTTTATATATATTTTTATTTATTTCAGAAAGAAAGGGAGAGGGAAGGAGAGATAGAAGCATCAGTGATGAGAGAGAATCATTGATTGGCTGCTTCTTGAATGCCCCACATTAGGGACTGAGCCCACAACCTGGGCATATGGCCTGACTAGTAATTGAACCATGACCATAGGTAGACAATCAACCACTGAGCAATGCCAGCCAGCCAGCCTCAAATTCTTATCTTACCTTTTTCCAACATTCCTGTGACACAGTCACCTTGACCTCCTTTCAATTTTTCAAGTACCCTATGCTCCTCACACCAGTCTTCATGAACATCTAGGCAGCTATTGATCTGTCCGGGCACCTAGCTAACTCACCCTTTAATTCTCAGTTTATGAGTTTTTTCCCTTCAATCCAGATTAGTTTCCATGGTATTTCTCTTTCTTAATACTTATAACAATTATTATGTGTGTAATTATTTGCATCATTCTTTTTTTACAGTCTTTATTGCTCACAAGATCATAAGCTCCATGAGGCCAGACATTATTTGCCTTACAGCTGTATCATTAGTTATTTATTGAATGAAAAAAAGATACTACAATTAAATTTCTCCTTGGGATAATTTCTTGATTAATCTTGTTAGAAACAAATAACTCTGAAAGCAAATAGAATTACAACTATGGAACTGCCTTTTGACCCAGCAATCCCACTTCTGGGGATATATCCTAAGAATCCTGAAACACCAATCAGAAAGAACATATGCACCCCTATATTCATAGCAGCATTATTTACAACTAGAGGCCCAGTGCACGTGCACTGGGGGGCGAGGGGTCCTCTCAGCCTGGCCTGCTCGCTTTCACAGTCCGGAAGCCCTTGGGGGATGTCCGACTGATGGACATCCTTACATCCGCAGAGGCGTGAGAGGCTCCCGCCAGCACTGCTACACCTGCCAGCTGTCAGCCCAGCTTCTGGCTGAACTGCGCTCTCCCCCCACACCCCCCACCCCCATTTAAGAAAGTACTAATTGTCCTGGGAGCGCACTGACCACCAGGGGGCAGCTCCTGCGTTGAGCGTCTGCCCCCTTGGTGGTCAATGCACATCATAGTGACTGGTCGTTCCACCATTCGGTCAATTTGCATATTACCCTTTTATTATATAGGATAGCCAAAAGATCCCCATAAGATGAATAAACAAAATGTGATATATACATAAGTAGAATATTATTCAGTCTTAAAAAGGAAATTCTGATACATGGAACAAAATATGGACAAACCTTGAAGACATTATGCTAAGTGAAATAAGCCAGACACATGACAAATATTGTATGATTCCACTTATATGAGTTACTTAGAATAGTCAAATTTACAGAGACAGAAAACCAGAAGCTGGGGATAAGTGGGGAATAAGGAGTAGTGATTAATGGGTACAGAGTTTCAATTTGGAAAGATGAAAAAGTTCTGTAGATAGTAGTGATAGTTGCATAACAATGTGAATATACTTTTGCCAATGAACTGTAAACTTAAAAAGTTAAAATGGCAACTGTTATATTACATATATAGTTCCACAATCAAAAAATAAAAATAAAAAAGGACATGTACTTAAGGACCAAAATTGATAAAAGACTTTTTACTGCTTCATCAAGAACATTCTTTAAGAGAAACTGAGTTTATGTGACAGTGAAGAACAAATACAATGACTAGCTGCCAACTGTCTTGATTTGTGTTAAGGTACTAGCAGTTTGAACTCCCACCACAATTGCTTTTGAATCGCCAGTGCAAATACTGATACAATGTAAAAAGCAATTATGTCTTAGTATTGTAAACATAATTTTTCAAATTCTGGTTTATGTCTTACTGATGGTAATTCTTTGAAGCTATTCTAGACTTGCTTTAAGAACTAGTATATGTCAATTTTTGCAAATGCTGCATGCACTCTTGAAAAGAGAGTTTATCCTCCAGTTTTTGGGTACAGGGCTCAATATATACCATTAAGACAAATTGTTAACTATGTTTTCAAATCTTCTTACCCTTGTCCACATCTTCTTAACCAATCAAATACTAGATAGATAGTTTGAAACCTCCCAGTATGACAGGGGATTTGTCTATTTCTCCTTGAACTTGTGTGGATTTTGCTTTCTATATTTTGTATCCACTTTAGTAATGCATATAAATTTAGACTTGTTATGTACTACTGCTGTACTTAATCTTTTAACATTTCAAATTTAACCTCTATATCTTTAATAATTTTTGTTGTTTTTGTAGATTATTTTGTTTTGTTTTGGCCTGATTTATCATTTTAACCTTAACCTTCTTATGTCCTCAATTTGTAGTTTATTGTTTCTAAAGTCAAATAGCTGGATTTTGTTTTTAACCCATCTGATTATCTTTGAATTGGTAAATTTAAAATTATATTTATTGCTTCTAGTTATCCCACATTTTCCATTCTTCTTTTTTTCTCTTTTTATGCTTTTGGATTGATTGAGCTTTGGTTTCCCCCCTTCCCCACTCCTTAGGGCCTAAGGCTTAGGCAATCTTTCCCCTCTGCTAATGTGAAAATTATAAATACTACTTTTATTCTTTCAGTGATCACCCTTGATATTTTACCATGCAAATATAACAATGTCAAGAGTTAATCAAATTTCTACCCTCTTACTGAATTGACATTTTTCCAAAGAAGATATACGAATCACCAATAGATGTATTAAAGATGCTCAACATCACTAGTCATCAGAGAAATGCAAATCAAAACAACAGTGAGATGTCACTTCACACCTTTTAGAATGGCTAATATAAAAAGATAAGAGATAACAAGTGTTGGGGAAGATGTGGAGAAAAGGGAACCTTTGTGCACTGCTGGTGGGATTGTAAATTGGTATAGTCACTATAGAAAACAGTATGGAGATTCCAAAAGATATTAAAAGTACTGCTATGTATATAATTAAATTAAATGAAATCACTACCTCAGGTATATCTGCACCCCCTTATTCATTGCAGCATTATTCACAATAGCCACGATATGGTAACAACCTAAGTATCCTAAGTGTCCATGGACAAAGAAATAGATTTTTAAAAATAACACACACACACACACACACACACACACAATGGAATTTTTTTCAGCCATAATAAAGAAGGAAATCTGTTGGGGTCCAGCCCCAGCAGGTCCAGGGGTTCCCAAAGGTGTGGACAGAGTCGGCGAAGAAGGAATGACATGAAGGCAGCTTTCAGTTGATCAGCATAGTTGGGTTCTCTAGCCAGGTTCTAGCCAGGTTCTCCAGCCAGGTTCTGTCACCAGGTTCTCTAGCCAGGCTCTCCAGCCAAGTTCTGTCTAGGTTCTCTTGCCATGTTCTCTTGCTAGGTTCTCGAGCCAGGTTCTGTCTTTTATTGTCTTGTTACATCTGTATTTATACCAGTTGATTTTAATCCTGTCAATTTCTATTCCAAAGGTTAGGGCGTTTCTTATCTCCATTCCAGGGAGTAAAGATTATGTAGCTTAAGGGTGATTGTTTGTAGTTAATTGTTGGTCAAAGGGTACAAAGTTCCAGTTATAAAATGAATAATCTCATATATTCATCTATGATTCTAATATCCAGCCTGGTGACTATGGTTAGCAATACTGCATTGTATACTTATAAGTTGCCAAGAGAGTAAATCTTAAATGTCCTTACCACCAAAAATATTATAGTTATGTGAAGATATGAAAATGTTAAATAACCTTATTGTGATAATAATTTCATAATATACACATTACCAAGTCTTCACATTGTACAGTTTAAGCTTATACAATGTTATATGCCAAATATATCTAAACAAAGCTGGGAAAAATCTCTAATTTCCTCATGAGAAATACAAAAACTTTCACTGACCCACAAGTTGAGAACCGCTGGATTGTTGGTCAAAGGGTATATACAAAGTTCCAGTTATAAAATGAATAATCTCATATATTCACCTATGATTCTAATATCCAGCCTGGTGACTATGGTTAGCAATATATTATAGTTATGTGAAGATATGAAAATGTTAAGTAACCTTATTGTGATAATAATTTTAATTTCTTTTTTTTTTTAATATATTTTTATTGATTTTTTACAGAGAGGAAGGGAGAGAGATAGAGAGTTAGAAACATCGATGAGAGAG
>NW_005361459.1:3753105-3761037 GCF_000412655.1 Myotis brandtii
AGCATTATTTATAACTAGAGGCCTGGTGCATGAAAATTCATGCACTGAAGGGGGTCTCTCAGCCCAGCCTGCCCCCTCTCACACTCCGGGAGCCTTCAGGGGTGGGACGTGACCTGGTGATCAGGGGAAGGCGATGCCCCATCACACCTCTGCTGCTGCCATTGCTGGCAGTGCAAGCCTTGGCCAGCCCTGGTTACCTGCGCCTCGGGCGGCCCTGGGCAGCTGGGCAACCGCCATCCAAGGCTTGCCTGCGCCTCGGGCTGGCCCTGGGCAGCTGGGGGGCAGAGGGGACTGGGGGACTCCGGAGGCAGGTGTGCTGAGCGGCCAGGCCCGCCTGGGGGTGGGCCCAGACTTGCTGCGTGACTACTGCCCCAGTGGGGCTGAGGGGACTGGGCACCACCATCTTGAGACTGTGGGCACCGCCATCTTTAAGGGTGAGGCAGTCAATTAGCATATTCCCTCTTTAGTAGATAGGCTGTATCAGTGAAATACTATAATGGAATGTATTTTACTGACCCTGTTTGTCTTTCCTATATTCATGGAAAAATAGCTTTTATCATTCTCAAAAATTTTAGACACTATCTTTTCAAATATTGCCTCCATTTCCTATCCTCTCTGTCCTTTCACTTGAACTCTGATTAGATATGTTAGACATCTATCTACCTTCCTTCCATATTTTTTCCTCTTTGCTCTATGTGGGTTATATCTTCAGAAACTTTCTCTAATTTATGAATTCTCTTTCAATTTCTATATAATATGTTAAAAACATACTATACATCAAGCTGTAATTTCAACCATTATATTTTTATTTCTGGAAGTTCTATTTACTCATTTTTAATATATCTGTTCATTATTAATAGTCTCTTGCTTTTAAGTAATTTTGATGATTACATTTTTTATTTCTTCTTACAAAAAGAATTTTTATAAGAGTCTATTTGAGCCAAACTAACAACATATGCCAGGGGAATTAGTTCTCAAATGCTTCCTACATTTTTATTTCTTAAAAAAATTCTTTATATGCTGTGTTTGAAAAGTCTAATACCTAAAGTAACTGATCTAGCTCTGTTTTTACTTTTGCTAATTCTCAGTAGCTATGGCTTGTTTTTGTGAGTGCTGGTAATTGTTACTTTGAACTCACATGTGGTTCAGTTTCAACCAGAAGGATTCCGAGGGGCTTGCAGAGGAATGCTTCCCTCCAGGGACGATGTATGTTTGTTTCTGCAAGGTGTCCAGAGTCCTTTAGAGAAACACTTGTCAGTATCCATGGCATCTCTATACACTCTGAGGTCCTACTGTCACTTTAAGCTGCAAACACAGTTGCAGTCCAGTCCCTGACAATAATCAAAGCCCTTTGTTTTAATGTCAAATATAGTGGCCTCCAGTCACCTGCAGAGGAAAATCTGGGCATTATCCCTCTTTTCTCTCCAGCTCCCAGCATTCGCCCCCAACTACTGCTTGCCAATGGTTCCCTATCAGAATCAAGACCAAGATGGAGAACATTAGGAAAACGGAGTCAAACAGCACCTGGGCCATTTTCTACCCGATGAATGGTTGGCTGCTTCCTTCTCTCATAGACATTTTTGTGGGCACCTGAGTGGTTCTCCTGTTGTATTTTTCCAACTGCAACTCCTGAAACATGAGAAAACTGAACTGGATGCTTCTTTCAGCCCTGCTCCTCTAACCGATTTTCTTGCACATACTCAGTAGAGTCCATGATTCTTCCATTTAGGCCTCCTGGTTTCAGGCCAGCTCTCTCCCTCCTGCACAGACCACTCTGGCCCATGGAAAAGCATCCTATGATTTACCTCCAAGAGAGGTGCAGCCCCTCCCCCACAAAACTGCAACTCCCTTTGTTCCACCCCGCCAGCCAATGTCTCTCTCCTTCTAGATTTTTTTTTTTTTTTTATCATGTGGCATTGCAACAGAATATCTACCTCTCCCTTGCCTGGGGCAGAAATTAGAGTCCTCAAGGAGGCAGCCTGCCTGCATCCCAGCAGGAACTGGGCCTGCAGAGCCAATGCTGGGTGTTGTGTGAGGGCTGGCCTCTGGATCTTTATGTGGACTCTGAGGCTTTGTCTTTGGGGGTCTCAACTCAAAGCTGGAGGTTCTTACAGGGCTCCTCCTTGGTGGTCTGAACTGAAAACTCCCGCCACCCAGCACCACAGCATGCTGCAACTTTGCTCAGCTTTTACACTTCTTAGCAGTTGGTTGTGTTCATTTTGCTTTCTTGGCCTTTCAATTTTTTAATGTACATCTTAGAAATCAGGAAATGCCTTGAAGATAAATTGTTCACAGACTCAGTTCTCTTTGGTTCCCTTTTCTCTGTGTCCCTGGTTCATCAAGTCTGGCAACTTGGTATCTCAACCTTCAGTTTTTCTGACCGAAGCAAGCTATGAACTGCCACATTCTGTTTGGGTTCCACATCCCATGCCAGGACCTGAATCAGCAAATGCTCCAAGAGGACAAGAACAGTTGTAAAGAAAAGAATCACCTCACTGCATCTGTCTCCTGTCTAGCATCTTGGCCCTAGGAATCCTGGCAATTTGATTGCTCTTTGAGGCTCAGACTAATTTACATTTTATTTTATTCAGCTTTCACAGTGCTTCAGCACCAGGGTTATTCTGATACAAAGTACTCCTTCACAGCCAGAAATGGAAATCCTTTTCAAGTTTTTTCCCAAGAAATGTACCAGGTGGCATATATTCTTATTTAATAAAAATGCCTTGCTATTGGCTTTAAATATGAAAGATAATTTGACATACTAGTAGAACAAAATTCTTGGTTCACAGCAGCTTTTTTTCAAAATGTTGTAAATGTTATTCTTTTTTTTTTAATCCTCACCAGAGGATATGTTTTCATTGATCCTAGGGAAAGAGGAAGGGAGAGGGAGAGAGAGAAACAAAAAATCCATGAGAGAGAAACATTGATTGGTTGCCTCATCTATGCACCCTGACCAGGAATAGAACCCACAACGTGGGTAGTGCCCTGGCCAGAAATCAAACCTGCGGACCTTTCAGTGTATGGGACAATGTTCCAACCAAGTGAGTCACACCAGCCAGGGTTTGCTCCATATTCCTTTTGCATTTAATATTGCAGAAGAAAAGTCTTACATGAGTCTTTTTGTTCCTTTGGAATAAAAGTTAAAATTACTTAATGTTTCCAGCAAGACACCAAAAAGGATTAAAGCTACAAAACAATGTCTGCATAGGTTTTCTGTATAGGTAATTGAGAAGGGATTTCACAGTTTGAGCCCTCCCTATAGAGGATGTGGGATGAGGTGTTGGGATGATTCCTGAAGAGGTTTTAGGGGATGCCTTTGGAGTTTGTTATTAATTCCAACCTATGGCTGGCACTCTCCCCTCAAGTGTGTTGGGGGTGAGTTCAGTAGACACTCAGAATCCTTGAGAAGATTTCCACTTTGAGATAAGGAAGTCCTTTTCACACAGCCATCTTTTAGTGTTTGTATATTGGCCATTTATAAGAAGTAACAAATACTATATGGTCTCAACTAAAGTAAACATGCACAGAATAAATGTTTTAAGGAACCAGCCCTAGCCAGTTTGGCTCACTGGATAGAGCGTCGGCTTGGGGACTGAAGAGTCCCGGGTTCGATTCCAGTCAAGGGCATGTACCTTGGTTGCAGGCACATCCCCAGTAGGGGGTGTGCAGGAGGCAGCTGATCGATGTTTCTCTCTCATCGATGTTTCTAATTATCTATCCTTCTCCCTTCCTCTCTGTAAAAAATCAATAAAATATATATTTTTTAAAAATCATCTACTTTCATTCCCTAATCCTGAATACACAAAGAAGGAAATAATATTGGTTGAGCAGTTACTGATTTGGTATCTAACATTTGAGACAAAAATTTAACAGATTTTATCAAATATACATCCTCACATATATATGCTTCAATGGGATATACCAAGCTTCCATCTACACTAATAAAAGAGAAAGATGCAAATTGACCATACCTTCGCGATGCCCACCAGCCAATCAGGAGTGAGCATGCAAATTAACCCAACAAAGATGGCGAGTTAATTTGCATACGCAGGTGCTGAGTGGCTGGGGGCGGGACGCTTGCATTGTCACCATGGCAACGACGCAGGCATTCCGCACGGGCCCCAGCCACTCTGGGCCTCTGGGCAGCGTGGGAAGGCAGGAAGGTGGCTCCGGCTCATTGATGTTTCTAACTCTCTATCCCTCTCCCTTCCTCTCTGTAAAAAATCAATAATATATATTTAAAAAAATGTTTTAAGGAACCACAACAAAAGGATTAGTGTACTTGGAATCTAGGTGATTCTTATTTTTGTCTTCATATGTTATCTTATTTTGCCAAAATTTAAAAAGACATGCTACTTTTTATAATTATATATGCTGTTTTTTTAAAAAATACCTAAATATAGACTTATAGACTTGGAAAGAGTAGAGTACCAGGATTGGGAAAGGAAGTTCCATTCTCTTATCTCATATTTTGACCTATTCATCTCTTCCATTTTACTGTTCTGGAATTATATCCTTTTATAATAAACTGGTGATCAACAATTCAAATGCTCTTCAATCAATTTCTTTTACCACTGTATTTGGTGGGATAAGGCCTATAAATAACAAAAGCCCAGAGAATTTAAATAACTTACCTAAAGTCTACACAAGTGTGTGACACCTGTACTACAGCTTGTATAATGTGGTTTGGGTTGAGCCACACAGTCTGGTTCACCTGAGGGAAAATCCCACCCACGAACAGGACAACAATAATAATACCTAATTACAACAGGAGAGCCCAAATAAACCACACAAGGGACATAGGATATCAAGGAGATTGCAACAGTGGGTCCCCCAGGACACCTACTACATAAGGCCATGCTGTGAAGATTGAGAGTCATAGCAGTTCTATCTAAGACAGAGAAACAAACACAAAGAGAAAACTAAAATGGGGAGACAAAGAAACAACCACCAAATGAAAGAAAATGAGGAATCTCCAGGAAAAAGAGCTAAATGAAATGGAGGCAAGCAAGTTATCAGACATAGAGTTCAAAGTAATGGTTATGAGGATGTTCAAGGAATTTAGTGAGAACTAAAAGGAACTTAGTGGGAACTACATCGGCATGAAAAAGGACATAGAAACTATGAATAAGAACCAATCAGAAATGAAGGATACCATATCTGCTATCAAGAGTACACTGGAAGGAATTATAAGTAGGCTGGATGAAGCAGAGGATCAGAGCAGCCATTTGGAAGACAACGTAAAAACAAAACAAACAAACAAAAACACACACACACAACACACTCAATTAGAGCAACAGAAAGGAAAAAGAATTTTTAAATAAAAGGATTGCCCCTGGCTGGTTTGGAGCACTGGCCCATGGACTAAAGAGTCTGGGTTTGAGTCCTGATCAAGGGCATGTACCTGGGTTGCAACTGATCACTGCCTGTGTCGGGGTGTGTGCAGCAGGCAACAGATTGATGTGTCTCCCTCACATCAATGTTTCTCTCTCTTTCTCTTCCCCTCACTCCCTTCCATTCTCTCTAAAAATCAATTGGGGAAAAAAATATATCCTCAGGTGAGGATTAACAAAGAAACCACACCACAAAACAACAAAAAATAAGGAGAGTTTAAGGGAACTTTGGGACAACATGTAATGTAAAAATATCTACATCATAGGGCTACCAGAAGGAGAAGAAAGTGAGCAAGGGATATAAAAACCGTTTGAAGAAATAATGACAGAAAACTTCCCTAATCTCCTGAAGGAAAAAGTCCTTCCCACAAGCTCAGGAAGCACAGAAAATCCCAATCAAGATGAGCCCAAAGAAACCCACACCAAGACACATCATAAATAAAATGGCAAAGTGTAAAAACTAAGAAAGAATATTAAAGGCATCAAGAGAGAAAACAGTTACCTACAAGGGAATTCCCATAAGGCTGTCAGCTTATTTTTCAACATAAACACTTCAGGCTGAAGGTATTGGCATGAAGTACTCAAAGTAATGAAAAGCAAGGAACTGAAACCAAAACTACTCTAGCCACCAAGGCTATCATTTGAAATTGAAGGTGAAATAAAGACCTTTCCAGACAAAAAACAAAAAGGCTAAAGGAATTCATTACAACCAAACCAGCATTGCAAGAAATGTTAAAGGGACTGCTTTAAGAAAAAGAAATATATAGAGAGGAACATAGGATAAAGAAAAAAAATGGCAATAAATAAGTACTGATCAGTAATAACCTTAAATGTTAATGGATTAAATGGTCCAATCAAAAGACATAGAGTAGCTGAATAGATAAGAAAACATGACCCATATATATGCTGTCTACAAGATACCCACCTTAGAACAAAAGACTCACACAGGATGAAAGTGAACAGATAGAAAAAATATACCATTTAAATAGAAATTTTAAAAAAGCAAGGATAGCAATACTCATATCTGACAACATAGACTTCAAAACAAGGCCATAACAAGAGATAAAGAAGGTCACTACTTAATACTAAAAGTATTGATCCAACAAGAGGACATAACACTTGTAAACATATATGCACCCAATATAGGAGCACCTAAGTTCAAAAAGCTCTGAATGAACTTTGAGACATTGGCAGCAATATAGTCACAGAAGGGGACTTTAACACCCCACTATCATCACTGGATAGATCTTCCAGATAAAAAAATCAATAAGGAAACAGAGAGATTTAATGATACACTGGATCAGATGGATTTAATTGCTATTTCATCCCAAAGCTGCAGATTATATATTCTTCTCAAGTGCTCATGGAACATTCTCAAACATAGACCACATGTTAGAATACAAAATAAGTCTTAAGAAATTTAAGAAAATTGATACTATACTAAGCATCTTCTCGGATCACAATGGAATGAAACTAGAAATCAACCCCCAAAAAAAAAAAACCCTCAAAAATATTCAAACACATGGATGGAGGCTAAATAGCAATGAATGCATTACCAAGGAGATCAAAGAAAAAAGAAAAAATTACCTGGAAATAAATGAAAATGAACACACAACAACCCCACATCTATGGGACACAGCAAAAGCAGTTCTGAGAGGGAAGTTCATGGCATAATAAGCCTACTTCAAGAAGCAATAAAAATCTCAAATAAACAATCTAACCTGGCACCTAAAAGATCTAGAGCAAATATTTAAAAATGTATATGGAACCAAAGTAGACCCTGAATATCATTAGCAACCTTGAGAAAGAAGAACAAAGTTGGAGGGACCACAACATTAGATATCAAACTATACTACAAAGTCACTGTAATCAAAACACCCTATATTGGCACAAGAACAGGCATATAGATCAATGGAACAAAACAGAGTGTCCAGAAATCAATCCACATTTTTATGGTCAATTAATATTTGACAAAGGAAGCAAGAGCATACAATGGAGTAAAAACAGGCTTTTCTATAAATCGTGGTGGGAAAATTGAACAGGTACACGCAAAAAAAAAAAAATGCAACAAGGCCACCAACTTATACTATACAAAAGAATAAACTCAAATTGGATAAAAGACTTACATGTTTTCCCGTCTTACGTTTAAGTCTTTTATCCATTTTGAGTTTATTTTTGTGTATGGTGTGAGTTGGTAGTCTAGTTTCATCCTTTTGCATGTATCTGTCCAATTTTCCCAACACCATTTATTGAAGAGACTGTCTTGACTCCATTGTATGCTCTTGCCTCCTTCGTCGAATATTAATTGGGCATAGTGGTTTGGGTCGATTTCTGGGTTCTCTATTCTATTCCATTGATCTATATGTCTGTTCTTGTGCCAGTACCAAGCTATTTTAAGTACAGTGGCTTTGTAATACAGTTTGATATCTGGTATTGAGATCCCACATACTTTGTTCTTCTTTCTCAGGATTGCTGCAGCTATTCAAGATCTTTTTTTATTCCAGATGAATTTTTGGAACATTCGTTCTAGATCTGTGAA
>NW_005361459.1:3761513-3773681 GCF_000412655.1 Myotis brandtii
ACAGTATGGAGTTTCCTCAAAAAACTAAAAATGGAACTCCCATTTGACCCAGTGATCCCACTTCTAGGAATATATCCCAAGAAGCCAGAAACACCAATCAGAAAGGATATATGCACTCCTATGTTCATAGCAGCACAATTCACCATAGCTAAGATTTGGAAACAGCCTAAGTGCCCATCAACAGATGAGTGGATTAAAAAACTGTGGTACATCTACACAATGGAATACTACGCTGCTGTAATAAAGAAGGAACTCTTGCCTTTTGCAACAGCATGGATGGAACTGGAGAGCATTATGCTAAGTGAAATAAGTCAGTCAGAGAAAGATAAATACCTCATGATTTCAATCATTTGTGGAATATAGAGAACAACATAGACTGATGAACAGGGACAGATCCAAAGACAGAGAAACAGTGATCAGACTATTAATCCCCAGAGGGAAAGTAGGGGAGGGAGGGAGCAAGGGGAAGAGATCAACCAAAGGACTTGTATGCATGCATATAAGCCAAACCAATGGACATGGACAACAGGGGGATGAGAGCATGAGTGCAGGGGGGATGGGGGGGTTTAATGAGGGATGAGGACACATTTGTAATACCTTAACTAATAAAGAATTTTTTAAAAAAAGACTTACATGTAAATTGTGATACCATAAAAGTCCTAGAAGATACCATAGGCAGTAAAATATCAGACATCTCTCAGGACAATGTTTTTTGCTGATATGTCTCCAAGGGCAAGGGAAACACAGGAAAAAATAAACAAATGGGATTACATCAAACTAAAAAGCTTCTGCACAGTAAAAGAAACCTTTAACAAAATGAACCCATTGTATGGGAAAATGTATTCACCAATGATACATCTGATGAGGGGTTAATATACAAAATTTATAAAGAACTTATACAACTCAATACAAGGAAGACAATCCAATTAAAAAGTGGACAAAGAACCTGAATAGACACTTCTCCAAAGAGGACATACAACTGGCCAACAGATATATGAAAAAAAATGCTCAAGGTCACTAATCATCAGAGAGATGCAAATTAAAACTACAATGAGGTATCACCTCACACCTGTCAGAATGACTACCATGAGTACTAGTAAATCAACAAATGACAAGTGCTGGCAAGGATGTGGAGAAAAGGGAACCCTCGTGCACTGCTGGTGGGAATACAAACTGGTGCAGCCACTATGGAAAATAGTATGGAGTTTCCTCAAAAAGTTAAAAATGGAACTCCCATTCGACACAGTAATCCCACTGCTAGGAATATATACTAAGAAACCCAAAACACCAATCAGAAAGAATATATGTACTCTTATGTTCATAGCAACATTATTTACAATGCCAAGATCTGGAAACAGCCCAAGTGCTCATCAGCAGATGGGGGGAGGGGGGAGAAGGGAGCAAAGGGAGGGGGATAGGGAACATCTGCAATAATGTCAACAATAAAAAATTCAAATAAAAAATTAAAAATAAACATAAAATAAAATGCCTAAATATACCCCCCCCAAACACACACACACACACACACACACACACACACACACACACATACACACACCAGAAACCTTTTCTCTGGATAGCGATTTCCCCCTCTATATCTGTTCTATTTATTAGGCGGGGACTCCCCCTCTATAATTGTTCTATTAGGCAGGGAGAGGACTTAAGAAAATACCAGTTCCAGACATCTGGAAGGTCTGTGTGTTGGGTGGTCTGAAGGGCACAAGGGCTGTGTTCTTTCCAGCTGCAAACTGAAAGTTAGACCAGCCCTCATTCTGCCTCTTCATGGGACCACAGGTTTGGTCCTATTTTCTTCACTACCTCCTGCCACTCATTGTGCCTTCTCTCCTCTGGACCCCTCCTCTGCTCACACACAGTCAGCTTCCACCCCCACCCCCACTGGCTGGTACACAATGCAGCATGTTTTCATTCAACTATTTCGGCCTTATTTTGTGGGTCCTATTTCCCCAGGAGCCTGCTAGCTCCTAGAGGGCCGGATGTGACAATGCCCACACGCTCCTTCTCTGGGCTGAGCCACTTAGGGCTTTTCCCAAATGCGATTAAACTGAGCAGGCGCATCTGCTACTCTGCCTTCACCGCTTGTCCCATGCCTTACCCATTCCATGGCATTCCCAGCCCCCAGTTTTCTTTGGAGATTCATACAAGGCCTAAAGAGACAAAGAAGAGCATTGGTGAGAGAAACTCGGATTCTCTCCCAGGAGGGAAATAAGACAGACAGGGATAGGCTCCCTCCCCCCCCGCCCCTCCCAACCCTGCACAGTACAGTCCTTAATGGCTCCTGCCCCAGAGGCTGCCTTCAGATCGACAGAGAAGTGAATTGCGATGAAAAATTCATCAGCTTCTGCTTGTCCACAGCCCAGAAGCGCGAGGATCACGTGACCTGAGCAGCAGCCAGGGGGCAGTTAAGGCAGCCTCTGCAGAGCGGAGGCTGAACTCAGATCCCCAGGAGACCTGCAGGGTTCAGCCTGCAGCGCCCACCTGCCAGGAGCGCCCACACCGCGGGGATGCGCAGGGGGCTTAACCCCTGGGGCTGAGGGCCATAGTAATTTCCAAAATACTACTGGGAAGCATGCCCTTGGCTCCCAGGACCCCTTGAGTGTGTAAATAGGCCGTCCCTGACGACTGGGCCTCCCAGTTAGGGCCTATTCCCTTGCCACCAGCTTCCTGCCATTGCTCAATCCAAAGAAACAGGCTTTGGGGTTTGGGGTCAGTCAGAGTCCTCCAGTGCTGCCGTCCCGGAGCTGGGGTAATGAGGGAAGGTGGAGGGACAGAATTAGAGACATGCAACTGAGCCCCAGGAGGCCTCTGCAGCCCCTTCCATCTGGGCACAGAGCAGACATTGCGTGCCTCCCCACCCCCAGCCCCTAGCTAGCCAGCCACCACCGCACTGCGCTGCCAGCCATGCCGCATCTGAGACTGCGGGGAGGGACACAGAACTGCTAGCCTGCTCTCCAAGTCTCTGCATTTTGAAGTCACTTTCCTAAAATCAAACTTTAAATAAGCATGGATGACTTGCCTAAGGGCCACGCAGTACCATGAGATGCTATATTCTGACCTCATTGAGATGCGCAGCATTTTTCTGCTGTTTTGTTCCTGAATCAAATGCGGTGGTTAGGGGAATTTTAAATTCAGGTCAGGCTCTCCCAGGACCACCAGGCTAGGGAATGCGCTAAATCTTAGGCCAACAGCGCTATCTGGTGGTAGTTGACAGTGTGCGGGAAGGCGAGCTGAGTGATGTAATGGTCCACAATAGTTCCTCGGAGAGCTCTGCAGCAGGCTCCGCAAAGGCAGGCGTTTTATACTTCAGTTTTCCTTGTAAATGCATCATCTTACAAGGGGGTTTTCCGTAAGACCAATATTATATGATGTAACCAAAATGTCTCTCTTTGATTGCAATCTATTCTAGAGCTATTGGATTTGAAGCTGAAGAGGACATGGAGGTCTAAGTCCAACCTCCTTGATTCACAGCCTTGAGGGGCCTGGTACGTGAGCTTTCCCAGGTCCTGCCCAGCCAGGACGTGAATTCATGCTTCTGACTCCCAAATGCAGAATTGTTTTACCTCCCTCTGCTCTCTTGGCAGCATCCAGCTCTTTTGTTCCCTGAGAACTGGAAAACTGACTCCTCACTGCCTGAAAAATTTGGGGGACAAATTCAGGTCAGGGCCTCCCACCACCCGGAGAAGGTCGCCACAGAGGAGAATGGGCCAGTGGCAAAGTTGGGTTGCTGGACTGCAGATGAGCCTGCACTACAACTCAGAGCTTTCAACATTTGCGGATTCCTGCATTGCAGATATTCCAATCGTTTCCTTCTGATCTTTAACTCTTGCCCTTATGATATCTCACAGTTTGAGAAACAAATTCTTCTCATTTCCAGAGGTGAAGTTTGCCTCAGGTGAGCTTCTTCAATATTGTCTCTTTCCCATTAAAAGGTTTGTATTGTCTCCTATCTTTTCATTCTCTCTTACATCAGGGGGGAAATCCTTTGTCTTTTCCAAGCCAAATGCATCTACTTTTACCTCTAACATAAACTGTTGAGTCCTCCCAAGAACACGGGGAGGAAGGAGGGGGGCACTCATTAGAGAAAATACAAAAAAGCAAAAAGAAACTTTAAGAACCTATCAATAACATTCTCAGGAGAATGAAATAGGATATTGTTTACCTGAAAAAATAAAGATGCACAACAAACAGAATATCCAGAGAACAGGAAAGACTCCTTGGAAATTAGAAAGTATGAGAGCAACAGTGAAAGATTGAAGAAAAGAGTTAGCATAAAAATTTAGGGACATCCCCAGAAATTTGAACAAAAAAGGCAAAAACACAATAAAAATAAAACCACAAACAAACAAAAACTAGAGTCTGGCCAGTGTAGCTCAGTGGTTGAGCATCGACCTATGAACCAGGAGGTCATGTTCGATTCCTGGTCCAGGCACATGCCCAGGTTGTGTGCTCGATCCCCAGAAGGGAGCATGTGGGAGGTAGCTGATCAATTATTCTCTCTCATTGACATTTCTATTTCTCTCTCCCTCTCCCTTTCTCTCTGAAATCAAGAAAAATGTATATATTTTTTAAACTAGAAAGTTAGTACAACGGGCAGCATCAGCTACGTAATGTGGGGTCTCTTGTTTAAAAAGCATTAAAGAGTTTCAATATGGTGACAGCAGAGCATTAACTCACACATGGGGTTGGTGCCGTGGGCACTGCTGTCTGGTTTCTCTCCTTCCTCATAGTTCAGGGATCTCATCAAACCACACCATGAGGAATCCTCCTGACCATAACTTTCAACCACAAGGTCACTGCCTTTTATGCTGCTTTGGGATGGGGGGAGGCGAGATATGGTGTCCAATGTGGAAGCCTCCGCCACACGGGGCTATTGAGGCACAGATGGGATTAGTCTGAAGGAGACGCGCTGTAAGCGTAAAACAAACACATCACAGAGATTTAGTGTGAAAAAAAGATGTCAAATATCTCATTAATAATGTATTACATTGATTACATGTTGAAGTGAAAATATTTTAGATATGTTAGGTTAAAATAAAATATAGTTATGAGTTTGGACAAGAGTATGGTGGTTACCAGAGGGAAGAGGGTGGGTAAAGGGGGCCAAATATATGCTGATGATTTGACTATGAGTGGTGGGCACCCAGTGCAATATACAGAGTATGTATTATAGAAATGTACACTTGAAACCTAGATGATCTTATTAACCAATGTCACCCCAATAAATTTAATTAGAAATAAAATATAGTTAAAATTAATTTTACCATTTCTTTTTACTTTTAAAAAGTATGGCTTCTGGGGAAAAATTTAAGTGTGGCTCCTGTTGTATGTCTATTGGACAGCACTGGTCTAAAGAGATTTATTACTGAGACAGTCATTAACCTTGTTATCTCTGTTCTCTTTCTTGTTGTTATTACAAGGATTTGGGGCAGCAGGCCTGGCCATGTGCTGTATCGATCCATTTCCAAAGAAGAAACCAGAATCCTCTGTAGGTATTTCAAAATGATGGAGATTTAACATAGGGGATCGGGTTATCAAATTGTTATAAAGATTGAAAGAGCAAAAGGGGGAAGTGTTGTTGCCAGACATCCAGAAATGCAGGAAGCAGCTACCAGCCCCCCACCCTCCACAGGAGTCTGTGCTCCCAGCACTCTCCCTGAACTGTTTCTCAGTGGCGCCAGGAGCTCATGTGCTGGCCACAGCCAGGCAGAAGCCTTCTTACCTGTGGCTGCTGATGGTGTCGGGATTGTTGGCACTATTGTTGGAGCCAACAGTCAGCCTCTGCTCTCCCCGAGCTGGAGTCACTGACTCTGCTACTGAGAGGGGACCTGCCAGAAACATCAAGGCTTCTGTCTTCCCACACGCTCTAATTTCTGTGAATGCCTCCAATTGGCAGACTTCAGTAGAAGTCGGCTGTCAAAGGAGTCTGCAAATGCAGTTTGCAAGCTTCCAGTCCTGGAGGTGAGAAGGAGGATAGAAGGAGGTGCAGAGACCTTCTATAGCATCTCCTCACAGAAGACAAAACTGGTAAACATAAGTGAATGTACCAGCAGGAAAGTCTTTGGATGACTATGAATGAATCATTGGTAGTGAAATGGAAAACTAGGAGAGCAATGAAATTTTTAAAATAAGTCCATTACAAACTCCAGGGGAAAAAAACCTATAGTTGTACAATCAAGGAAATATACTTATAATGTACTACTTGGTCCAGCTGTGAACAATGTTTCTATGGTCATAATATCATAAGTAGTGAATATTAATTTACCAACGATTATGTATAATTTTATTGGGATAATGGTAAGTAGACAGTGGATGAAATGAATCTGAGCTCTAAATCTTCAACTCCCATGGCAGTAATTTAACACATAGGTTCAAGCCTGGGAGGAAAAGTCATAAAATAGCATTTTAAGTTAGTTATTTGTATCCTCAAAGGAAAAATTGAGTAGTTAAAGTAGGGAGTAGGAATCTGGAGTGAGGAATGGGGTAACAGCATTGCAGGTTGGGGTGATAAACCTAATTTGCTTTAATGATGCACATATATTCCTTTGAAAAATATAAAATTGAATAAGAAGTTTTTAACTTCATAAAGAAACCTTCTGCCCTCCAAAAACAAACAAGCAAAATGTCCACTACTCATAGAGCATTCATTGTAAACATACATTTATGGTAATGACGGAAAGAAAATGCCATTAGTGTCATAGGAAAGCGATGCTTGACAGCATTGAGTGGCATGATTTATTTGTGGAAGGAAAAGTTGACTGAGCAAGAGCAAATTATTATCTTTAGCTGTATTCTTTACCATAAATAAGTCTAGCTGTTCTTGGATGAGCAATGGTAGTTACAAATACCGTTTTGGAAGGGTAATGTGGAACATGTTGTTTCAGACTACCAGCCATGCCAAGATTGTTAGTTAGATAACTTTGAAATCAATGTTAATTCATTGGAGCTAAATTGTATTTGGACAGAAACATTTACTGCTCCCCAAACATCTACCCTCTTGTAGTTAGGTAGGGCCATGTGACCTTCCAGCCAGTAGACTGAGTGGAAGTGATCTGTTCCTCTGAGCCAAGCATTTAGGAGCCAGTGCTCAGCTTCTCAGCCCTCTCCTCCCAGCCTTGTGATTACTGAGAAGAGGGTCACAGATGGTAACAGTGTTTTGCATCTCTGAGTGACCATGTGGAGGAGTCACCCATCATTCAGCGGCCTTGAGTGGTTGAGAAATAAACTTGTATTGTTTAAACACCTGAGATTTTGGCTTGTACATTTTACTTTAACATAATCCAACCTATTCTGCCAAATGTTCTTTTGTATTGTTTCACTTACTATGTAATCGTAAAATGTGCTATTAATGGAACTCACTGAGCCACCATCATAAATCCATTACCAGGTGTACTTAAGCAATGGTTCTAATAAGAACAATGAGTTTATGTGGAGTCTCACACACTCACTTACAAAGGCTTCTAAAATGACTTTCTTTAAGATGGTTGTTGGGAGAGGGAGGTACAGCAGATCTTTTCTCTGGTTAAAGTTACCTTAACTTTGAGGGAACAGAACCCACAACTGAATAGTCATCATGTCCTAGCTAACTGACAGCTTTCAAAGGAAACAGAACTAAAGGAGTTAGACGGTTTAGATTGAGTCAAATATTTCAATCGGTCAATCAATAACATTATTTCAAAGCCTGCTGAGTTCAGTTGTTGAGCAAGTACAACATAACACTAAAAATGAATGGGAGATATATTTATTTCCCCCAAAACAAAAAAGAAGAACCACCATGGGCGAGCACTGTTAAACATTTTTGTAAAATAACATCTCAACAAACACACAATAATATACTCCTGATTTCATGCTTGTGCTGAAGCCACGGAACTAAGGAGACTGGGGAAATCACTCAGTGGAGGATTCACAGGGATGGTGTTTCAAGTTGGGCTTGAAGGAGGCAAAACAAGTATTAGTAGACAGGTGCAAAGAACATACACCAGATGAAAATATGGGCACACAGAGAAGTCCAGGGAAGAGCAGGTAATGTGCAGAAGACAAGATCAGCATGCATGGGATGACAGTTCCTGAAGGGGGATAAAAAGGATGACATCCAGATAGGGAGAAATTAGTGAGGGACCCTGAAGGCCAGTGATGTAAATCATTTAAGAATTGCTTAATGAGGTTTATATAAAATGATCTGAAAAAGAGAGATTATAGAGATGGGGAAAGAAGACCAACCTGGGACATAATGCCATGATTCAACTATGAAATTATGAATTGGGATGTTTTTGGGGTTTGGAAAGGAAGGAGAAAATCCAAAAGACAAACTCAGAAGGATTTGAGGATGGATTTAGATGTGAGGGTTAACAAAAAGAGAGGAGATGGGTTTTCAAGCTTGGGGGAATGAAAGGGTGTCTACTTTGGGGTAAACAAAGTGCTTCCAAACCCAACACTAGAATTTTCCTCTAATCTCAGTGGGAAGAACAAATTAGACCAAAGAAAGAGATAGAGAAGAGCAGGAAGGGAGGATAATGCTCCTAATCTTTCAGCTTTTTGAAGCCAATATCATATGTTTCCTTATCTTAGTATCCTATTCCTGTCTCTAATACAAGAACTAACACCTGGAACCAACCAAAGAATAATTATTGAGTGAGAAAGTAAATTGATTCAAACTGACTTAGGTTTTCTGTAGACTAGAGATGTCAGAGCCATCTGCACCCTTCCACTACACACTGCGGGCGTCGAGGTCTCTATTCAGCCACCACCAAAGGATTTCTCATAAGAAACAAACTCTAAGTGGGGAAGGAGCCAGGTCTAGGAAGACTGAGCTCATAATAACACCTTAGGTATCAGGGGGAAGTTGAGATTCAGGATCAGTGGTCAGGTTGTCTCCTACACAGGTCTGAGTCCTGAGTGGGGGACCTTAAAACTGAAAGGGCTGCCTCCCTGCCACGATGGAGCATGGTGCAGGCTGTGACATCATGAAATCTTAGTGTTGAGTAACAGGCTAACCATCATGAAATTATGAGAGGCCACAGCACCAGGAAGAGCAACGATAGGTGACAACATGCTGGCCACTTGGAAAAGCAGGATGGAGGCAGCAGCCCTGTCACAGCAGAGTCGAGACCATGGGAGTATATTTATTCATAAGATCATTTGAAAATTCCTCCTAGAAGCACTTGAAGAGGTGGGAAATATTCAAGGAGCCACTCAGTTAAGAAATAATCAAAGCCTTTGCACAAAGTGTATGAGACTGTGAAAGGCGGCGCCCAAGCTGGTGCACATTGCAAGCATTTGAAGGTGCTTCCAGAGGGGTCACTGCTGCCCTGGGAGGGGGAAAGGATGAGTTAACAGTCATGCAAAGCTTCTGATCAGTAAGCTGCACCCCATATGATGTGGTCCAATTTCTTACCATAATAACAAAAAATGTTTGAGGAATTAGAAAATAATTAACTGTGCCACACAAAATAATTAACTGCTCCACTCAAATTTTAGCTTCCCAGCATGCCTCGCACTCTCCTGCCTGTGCCTACCCACCATCCAGTCTCTGCATTTCTTTACCAATGGGGCCTCCATTTTGTTCTGGGTGGAGTGTGGAAGGCCACGTAACACATTTCTAGGGGGATGCATAAGTCTCTGGGTGATGTTTCTTTGGGGGCTTTCTATAAAGGGGGAGATTCCCCAGGTATGCACCTCTTCCCTTTGTCCTTCCCCTTCTTCTTACAAAGAGTGTGGAGAAGCTGCTGTCTTGTGAATACAAGGCTTAAAACATATGAAGACGAAAGCCACGTGCCCAGGAGGGCTGAACAGAACATAAGTAGAAGGAGATCAGGGCCCTGATGGCATCAAAGAGCCACTATACCATCCCAGATTGCCTACCTGGAGTCCTCAGGTTATGAGAGAAAAATAATGCTACAATTGGGTTAAGCCACCAGCTGGGTTTTCATCACAGGTAGCCAACGCAGTTCCTAACCTATCCACTGCTTTTGCCCCTTTGCTCAAGCACGTACTCCATCTGCAGCACCCTAGTCTACTCCCTCTGCTGAACTGATTTATTCCCTTATGTCCGACCGCACACAGAGGTTCCTGTGTTCTTGTGCTCCTGTGTTCCTCCCTGGCCTCCAGCACACAGGGGTTCCTCCCTCATCCTGCCCCTCCTTGGCCTCCTGCACACAGGGATCCCTTCCTCATCCCTCAGCACTGTTAGCTGGCTGTGTCACATGAATAGCATTTCTGCTTCCTGTTAGCTCCTCTTTTGTACAGGAAGTGTCTTCTCAACTATGCTGTGACATTCTGATGGCAAAGACCCATTACTTTTTCTTTTTCTTTTTTCTTTTAACTTCCACAGAATCCTTCTAAAGTAGCAACTAGTCCCTACTGAGAGCTTCCCTCATGGAAGGCTGGGTTAGAAAGGTGATGTGTCCTTGTGTAAGTGTGGAGGGTGGAATCCAAATGGGACACTTGTTTAAAATCTTATGAAAAGTATTTCGGGAATGTGGTGGGAAACATGGGTGAAAGGGGGTCAAAAAGTACAAATTTCCAGTTATAAAATAAATAAGTCATGGTAATGTAATGTACAGTATGGTGACTATATATATATATATATAGAGAGAGAGAGAGAGAGAGAGAGAGAGAGAAACATGTAAATTTACCATCCCTTAGCTACGCTCACCAGCCAATCAGGGTGAATATGCAAATTAACCTGCCAAAGATGGTGGTTAATTTGCATACACAGGCACCAGGCAGAGAGCAGAAGCAGGAGAGCTGGCAACTTGGGGGAACGTGGCTCCCTCGGTTGTCGGGCAGAGAGCAGAGCAGGAGAGCCAGAGGCTTGGGGGGATTGACCATCCCTTCACTACGCTCACCAGCCAATCAGGGTGAATATGCAAATTAACCTGCCAAAGATGGTGGTTAATTTGCATACACAGGCACCAGGCAGAGACCAGAAGCAGGAGAGCTGGCAACTTGGGGGAATGTGGCTCCCTCGGTCATCGGGCAGAGAGCAGAGCAGGAGAGCCAGAGGCTTGGGGGGGCTGTGGCTCCCTTGGTCGCTCCAGCGAGGGGAGCACCAGGAATTCTGAGAATAGTAGTTCTGATGGCAGCCCCAGGACTGGAAGCAGAAGCCCAGAGCGTGGGGAGCACCAGGACTGCTGGGAATCATAGTTCTGGTGGCAGACGGATCTCCTAGACACTAGAGCAAAGTGAGCCTGGAGCAAGTTACTGTTGTGGTAGCAGATGGAGGGAAAGCAAAGATTAGAGACATAAGTAAAATCAGAGTGTCTAGGAAAAATTAAAGGGAAGATATCCTAAAACTTCCAGGAAATCTCCACCAATGAAGCAAAGAAAAAAAAATGCCTCTATTATTCTGTGAGCAACAAACCAAACTGGGTTGGGGGTCTCAGACAATTCGTTCATATGATTGCAAAGATAGACAGAAACTCCCAGATTGGAGAGGGCTCACCTGAGGGCTTTCAGATTGGAGAGGGTGCAGTTCAGGCTGAGGGACCACCCCGTACCCCACCTCCCCTTGCACGAATCTTCATGCACCGGGCCTCTAGTATCCTATATAATAAAAGAGACACATGCAAATTAACTGTCCCTCTGCTATGCTGAAGCCACGCCCAAGCCACACCCACCAGCCACACCCACCAGTCCATCAGGAGCGAGTATGTAAATTAACCCAAGTAAGATGGCAGCAGCCACAGAGCTGGAGCAAGCAAGAGGCTTGGGTTGCCCCCGGTGAAGGAGGAAGCCAAGCTTCTGGCATACCCTGACTGGCCCTGGGCTACACTCAAGGCTACAAAGTTTCAATTATAGAAGATAAACAAATCCCAGATATCTGCTTCCAGCCGGCTGTGGACATGGAGCTGAATCGAGCAGGAGGCTTGGGTTGCCCCCAGTGATGGAGGAAGCCAAGCTTCCCACCTACCCTGGCAGGACCTGGGCTCCACTCAAGGTTACAAAGTTTCAATTATAGACGATAAATAAATCCCAGAAAAAAGAAAAAGAAAAAAAGGAGAGGCTGGGAGCTTCGGTCATCGGGGGTGTGTGGCCAGCCTGAAAATGGCCTTCAGCCCCTCACCCAGGCTGGCCAGGCACCCCAGGGGGGACCTCCACCCTGAAGAGGTGTGGCCAGCCTGCAAACAGCCCTCAGCCCCTCACCCAGGCTGG
>NW_005361459.1:3773977-3779612 GCF_000412655.1 Myotis brandtii
TAACAGCAGAATGACTGGGAATGACTGGTCACTATGACACACACTGACCACCAGGGGGCAGACGCTCAATGCAGGAGCTGCCCCCTGGTGGTCAGTGTGCTCCCACAGGGGGAGCTCTGCTCAGCCACAAGCCAGGCTGATGGCTGTCAGCACAGCGGTGGTGGTGGGAACCTCTCCCGCCTCCTCACCAGTGCTAAGGATATCTGACTGCAGCTTAGGCCTGCTCCCCGCTAGCAAGTAGACATCCCCCGAGGGCCCCCAGGCTGCCA
Organism: Myotis brandtii; assembly: GCF_000412655.1. Classification (NCBI taxonomy): domain Eukaryota; kingdom Metazoa; phylum Chordata; class Mammalia; order Chiroptera; family Vespertilionidae; genus Myotis; species Myotis brandtii. Next base: position 3,774,247 of record NW_005361459.1, read on the forward strand.
AAGGGATGTCTGACTGCCAGCAGGTAGGCATCCCCCAAGGGGTCCCAGACTGTGAGAGGGCACCAGCCGGGCTGAGGGACCCCCCCACCCCGAGTGCACAAATTTTTGTGCACCGGGCCTTTAGTGTGTGTGTGTATGTATGTGTGTATATATATATATATCTCCAGAGGACTTTGCATTAAAGTTTATGGGCTATTTGATCTCAACTTAAAATTTATAGTACACTAATTATGATTTATTCAGCATAATAACACCAGGCTCCAGCCCACACACATAGCCCAGGACACAGGCACTCCCAAAGCTGCTAGAAACTGCCAGCTGGGGGTGTTCCCTTATTTGATCACTCCTAACTACTCCTGAGCAATGCTGAGTGGCTCACCAGCTCCCTTCCAACACCTCCACCTCTCCACCTTGTGCAAGGTCCACCTGGCTTTCTAAGGTCAAAATAGCATTCTGGGATGACTGTTCTAGAATGTACCAGAATGTACAGGCAGAATAGTTAAGCCCCTTCAGAGGCACTTGGATGATTTTCTGGAACAGAAAATAACAGCAGTTCTTTTCCAAACCAGAATCCTTTGTTTGGCCCAGTGTATTAAAGGTTCCCGCTCCTCCCCATCTGCTCCCCCTCCCCCCAGTCTATGTGTCAACACAGTTGCTGTGATTCTCATTCCCATGCTGTTGCCTGACTGAACAAAAGTGCAACAGGGCTCCATGGTCTGTGAGTACCCAGCCGGCCCATTTAAGGGCTGCAGCAGCTCATGCAGACCCAGGTGCAAAAACAACAGGCTCCACCTCACCACGTCTGCTGTGTGCGATCTGAGCCAAGGAAATCGGCCTTTGATACACCCCGGTCACCCAGCATACTATATTTAATGTGGACTAAAGCAGGGCCTGCCTGGAGACATGGATACATGGAGCAGACTGACAGAAGTCAGAGGGAAAGGGGGTTGGGGGGGATGGAACTTGATCAAAGTTGAGGAGATTAGCCAAAGAACATATATGCATAGCCCATGGACACAAACAACAGTGTGGTGATGGCCAGATGGAGAGGGGGCAGAAGCTAGGTGGAGGTAGGTAAAGGGGGGAGGGGGACAGGAGGGTATGTAATAGTGTCAACAATCCTATATAATAAAAGGCCAATATGCAAATCAACTGAACGATGGAACAACCGGTCACTATGATGTGCACTGACCACCAGGGGGCAGATGCTCAACCCAGGAGCTGCCCCCTGGTGGTCCCCAGCGATGGTGGCGGGAGCCTCTCCCGCCTCTGCGGCAGCACAGAGGATGTCTGGCTGACAGCTTAGACCAGGGGTGGGCAAACTTTTTGACTCGAGGGCCACAATGCATTCTTAAACTGGACCGGAGGGCCGGAACAAAAGCATGGATGGAGTGTTTGTGTGAACTAATATAAATTCAAAGTAAACATCATTACATAAAAGGGTACGGTCTTTTTTTTTTTAGTTTTATTCATTTCAAAGGGGCCGGATCCGGCCTGCGGGCCGTAGTTTGCCCACGGCTGGCTTAGACACACTCCTAGGCCAGCAGTCGGACAACCCCCGAGGGCTCCTGGACAGGAGAGGGCACAGGCTGGGCTGAGGGACCCCACAAGTGCACGGATTTCATGCACCGGGCCTCTAGTAAATAAATAAAAACATTTGAGTTATTTCTTATCTGACCTTCCAACAGGTGGCTCAAATTCCAGGAGCCTTGCAAAAAGCTGCATACCAGCCAGATATCCACTAGGGGGTGCCCTGCTAACATTTGTCAGAGCCAGAGGGCTCAGTCCCTGAAGTTTTCTGATATATTGGACATGAATTATCAAACTGTTTATTTTATCCTTCCATAAAGATGTAGAAAGCATTAATAATGGGCACACTCCCAATAATGAGCAAATGAAATTAATTGTTTTACTTTCACTTGCTTTTGAATTTAATATTGGCCAGCAGTATTGAAACATGGTGTGGATTGGTGGCAAGATACTGCGCAGCAAACCTTCTGAAGAAAGCCACTAGAATGGACTCTATCCCAGAAATGTGGGCACAGGGCATTCCGTGTCCATGCAGGGGTGGAAGCCGTTTTAGAGCTATTCAAACAGAATATTTCAGTAGGGAAGAACCAAATGTCTTCTTTGTTTATTGGAATTTTTATTGAGATAATTATACATGCAGTTGTGATAAATAATTCTAAGAAATCTCATGTATGCTTTCCCCCAATGGTTAACATTTTCAAAACATAGTATATTATAACAACCAGGATACTGACATTAATACAATCCACTGATCTTATTTATTTATATTACTTAGATTTCCCCAATTTTATTTGTACTCGTGTGTGTGTGTGTGTGTGTGTGTGTGTGTGTGTGTGTGTGTGGTTCTATGCAATTTTATTACCTACTAGAGGCCCAGCGCATGAAATTCGTGCATGGGGGCGTCCCCTCAGCCCAGCCTGCACCCGCTCCAATCCGGGACCCCTCGAACATCCCTCTCACAATCCAGGACCGCTGGCTCCTAACTGCTCACCTTCCTGCCTGCTTGATCGCCCCTAACTGGCCCCCCTGCCAGCCTGATTGCCCCATGCAGCCTGTTGCTCAGTCGTTTGGTCGTCCCTCCCTAACCCCCCTGCCAGCCTGGTTGCCCCACTCAGCCTGCTGCTCAGTCATTTGGTGGTCCCTCACTCCCCCACCCTCCCGGCAGCCTGGCTGCCTCCAACTGCCCCCCGGCCATCCTGGTCGCCCCTCATTGGCCCCCCTGCCAGCCTAGTCACTCTGAACTGTCCCCCTGATGGCCTGGTTGCCCCATGCAGCCTGCTGTTCAGTCATTTGGTCACCCCCGACCTTTCCCCCCTGCAGGCCTGGTTGCCCCACAAAGCCTGCTGTTCAGTTGTTTGGTCATCCCTCACTAACACCCCTGTGGGCCTGTCACCCCACACAGCCTGCTGCTCAGCCATTTGGTTGTCCCTCACTAACCCCCCTGCTGGCCTTGTTGCCTCACTCAGCCTGTTCGGTCCTCCATTCTGTTGTTTCAGATGTGACGGCCCCTGGCTCTTTATATATATAGATAGGTTCACCCAACCACCACCACAGTCAAGACACTGGGCATTTCCTCCACCACAAGGATTCTTCGTGCTGTCCTTTCATAATCACACCCATCTCTCTCCCGAGCCCTGGCAACCACTAATCTGTCCTCCATTTCTGAGACTTTGCCATTCCAAAAGTATTATATGAATGGAATAATACAGTATGTAACGTGGCAGAATTGGATTTTTTTTTACTCTGTAATTCCCTGGTGATTCATCCAAGTCAACAGTTTGTATGCACTACAGAGTGCTTAACCATTCACCTCTTAGAGTACATCCCTGCTGTGCTGCCTCAAGATTTGGCAAGTAAATAAAACCACTGTGAACATTTAGGTAGTGATTCTAGCACTGCTAGCTAATGATGCTGAACATTTTCATCTTATATCTAGTGACTTATTTGTTCCAGGACTTTTTTTTTTTTTTGGTAGATTCTCTGAAGCTTTCTATGCAGACAATTATGTTTTCTGCAAATAAGTTTCTTTTTAATAATTATTCCTTTTCCTTCTTTTTCTTGACTTGTTTCAGTGGTTAGAACTCCTAGTATTACCAATAAGAGTAGTGCAAGCAGACATCTTTGCCATATTTCTGATCCTAGAAAAAAGGCATTGTGTTCATGAGGTAGGACATAGTTATTTTTGTAGATGTTTTTATCCAGCTCAGATCATTCACCTTCATTTCTAACTTGCTAAGAGTTCTTAATCATAAAAGGGGGTTGGGTTTTGTCAAATGCTTTTCCTAACATCAATTAATATGATTATATGATTTTTAATTATTATGCACTAGAGGCCCGATGCACAAAATTCATGCAAGGGGCTCGGCCCCTGGTTGCCGCCACGGCAGAGGACCTCTGCCTCTGCCTCTGCCTCTGCCTGGGTCCCAGCCTGCAGCAGCTTGGTCTGGAAGAACATCCAGTCTAATTAGCATATTACACTTTTATTATTATAGATTTTTGGGACACCTTCTATATGTGGGTTTATTTCTGGGCTTTCAATTCTGTTCCATTGGTCTGTGTGTCTGTTTTCTGCCAGCAACATGTTGTTTTGATTATTGTGGCTTTGTAGTATAGTTTCAAGTCAGGGAGTATGAGTATAATACCTCTGGCTTTGTCCTTTTTCCTCAGGATTGCTTTAATTATTTGTTGTTGTTGTTTTGTGATTTCATACAAATTTGATGATTCCTTTGTTCTATTTCTTTGAAAAATGCCATTGAGATTTTGAAGGGGATTACATTAAATATAAATATTGCTTTGGATAATATGCCCAACTATACTGATTCTTCCAATCATGAACATGGAATATCTTTCCATTTCTTTCTGTCTTTTTCAATTTCTTTTAATATGTCTTGTAGATTTCAGTGTATATAGGTTCTTCATATTTTTTGTTAAGTTTATTCCTAGGTACTTTATTATTTTGTTGCAGTTGCAAGTGGAATTATGTCTTTTTTATTTATTTTTCTGAAATTTCATTGTTAATAGTACTGTATATAGGAATTCAATGGATTTTTATACATTGATTTTGTATCCTGCAACTTTACTGTATTTGTTTATTATTACCAATAGATTTCTTTGTGGAGTCTTTAGGGTTTTATATATAAAAATCATGGCTAATATCCAAAATATATAAAGAACTCATACAACTCAGCAACAAAAAACAAACAACCCAATTAAAACATGGGTGAAGACCTAAACAGACGCTTCTCCCAAGAGGACATACAAATGACCAACAGTTATATGAAAATATGCTCAACTTCACTAGCTATAAAGGAAATGCAAATCAAAACCACTGTGAGATACCACTGCACACCTGTGAGAATGTCTTTATCGATAAGACAAGTAATAACAAGTGTTGGAGAGGTTGTGGAGAAAAATGAACCCTTGTTCACTACTGGTGAGAATGTAAATTGGTACAGCAGCTGTGGAAAACAGTATGGAGGTTCCTCAAACATTAAGAATAGAACTAGCAGAGGATCCAGAAATCCCTCTTCTGGGCATCTACCCCCAACATTGAAATCATTTATTCATAAAGCTATATGCATCCCCATGTTCATTACAGCATTATTCATGGTGGCCAAGACATGGAAACACAAAAGTGTCCTTAGATGGTGACTGGATAAAAAGGATGTGATATATATACATATATATATATATATTAGAGGCCCAGTGCACAAAAATTTGTGCACTGGCGGGGCGGGTGTGTGTCCCTCAGCCCCACTTTTGCCCTCTCACAGTCTGGGACCCCTCGGGAGATAACCACCTGCTGGCTTAGGCCCGCTCCCTGGGTGGCAGATGGC
>NW_005361459.1:3780499-3785024 GCF_000412655.1 Myotis brandtii
GCTTTAGCTCTGAGGCTCGGCTCCAGCTCTGAGACCTCAGCTGCTGAAAGCAGGTTTCTGGGCTTTGTTTACCTTCTGTATTTGAAACTTTGTTGCGACTCCAGCTCTGAGATCCCAGCTGACTGAAAGCAGGTTTCTGGGGTTTTTTTAGCTTCTATAATTGCAACAATGTTTCTTAGAGAGCAAGCTTAGAGCTGGGCTATGGCAGGCGGGGAACCTTGGCTTCCTTCGTCACTGGAGCAAGCAAGCTTCCTGTTCGCTTCAGCTGCCTGGCTGCCGGCCACCATCTTGGTTGGCAGTTAATTTGCATATCTTGCTGATTAGCCAATGGGAAGGGTAGTGAAGTTACGGTTAATTGCCATGTTTCTCTATTATTAGATAGGATATATATATTTACTACTCAGCCATAAGAAAAGGTGAAATACTGCCATCTGAGACAACATGGATAGGTCATGAAAATATCATGCTAAGCAAGGTAAGTGAAATGGAAAAAGACAGCAACCATATGATTTCACTCATATGTGAGATATAAAACAGAAAGCAACAAACAAACAAAAAAAACTCAGAGATACTAACAACAATATGGTGGTTACCAGAGGGGCTGGGGGGTCAAATATATGGTGACAGAAGGAGACTTGACTTTGAGTGGTGAACACAAAGCAATGTACTATAGATGATGTATTATAGAACTGTATACTTGAATCTTATATAATCTTTTTTAATAGATTTTTATTGATTTCAGAGAGGAAGGGAAAGGGATAGAGAAATAAAAACACCAATGAGAGAGAATCATTAATTGGCTGCTTCCTGCATGCTCCCTACTGAGGGGGGGGTGGGGAATCGAGCCCGCAACCTGGTCTTGTGCCCTTGGCTGAAATCAAACCTAGGACCCTTCAGTCCAAAGGTCGACGCTCTATCCACTGAGCTAAACCAGCTAGGGCTAACCTTATATAATCTTATTAACTAATGTCATCTCAATAAATTTAAAGGTATTTTTTTTAACATTAGTTAGGAAGTGTTCCTTTCTCTTGTGTTTTCTGGAAGAGATTGTATAGAATTGGTTTTAATTTTTCATTAGTTTTTTGGTAGAATTCTCCAGTATGCAGAAAAGAGTTGACGTGCAGACCTGAGACTGTGATTCTTACAAAGAGCTGCTTGTAAGCTTGGCCCTTGGCCGAGTGGCAGATAGTTCCCTATGGTGATATAGCACTTTCCCTGAATGTTAACAGTGGCTCACTGTGCCTAAACTGTTCCTGAGATGTGGTTCATGCTAAACCACTGCTTTCCTTCTGGGTGTCTGGCATCTCAGTGACTGTGGTCAGTCACACAGGTGCCTACATAAGCAACCCTGGTGAAAAACCTTGGATTTCTAGGTTGGCAAGCTTCTCTTATAGACAAGACCTCATATGTGTTGTCATCACCTTTTGCTGGAGGAATGAAGAATGTTTCACTCCACTGGAAAATGGCTCTCAAAAGCTTGTACCTGATTTCCTTGAGACTGTGCCCTGGGTGCATCTCCCTTTGTTGATTTTATTCTGTATCCTTTTGCTGTAATAAATCATAACCACAAATTCACAGCATGCTGAGTTTATGAGTCCTGCTAGCAAATCACGAAGCCTGGGGGTAGCCTCGAGGGCTCCCAACACATGCTGTGAAACCATTGGAGCCTACGGATTTCTTTTTCAGATTGGTTTAATTATAAATTCAATTTCTTTAATGGTTATGGTATAGTAAGATTATCTATTTTATCTTGGCTATGTTTGAGTAGTTTGTTTTCTAGGAAATAATCCATTTCTGCCAAACTTTCACATTTATGAGCAAAAGTGTTCAAAACATTCCCTTGTTAGTTTTTCAATGGCTGCAGAATCTGTAGTGAAATCCTCTAGTTCATTTCTGATGTTGGTATTGATGTTTTCACTCTTCATTTTTGTCAATATTGCTAAAGGTATTTTAATTCCATTGATTTTTTTTTCAATTAACCAGTTTTCTGTTTCAGAGATTTTCTCTATCATTTTCCCACTTTCCACTTATTTGATTTCTGTTCTTTATTATCTCTTCTGTTACGCTTTATTTGGTGTGTTTTTTCTAGTTTCTTATAGCAGGAGTATAGATTACTGATTTGAGAGCTTTCTTCATTTAATACTATAATTTTTCTCTCTCAGCCCTGCTTTACCTGCATCTCACTTTTTTTATATCCTGTGCTATCATTTTCATTCAATTATATGTTTTTTAAAATTTTCTCTTTGAGAATCCTCTTTGATCTATGGATTATTTAAAAGTGTGTTGTTTAATATTCATGTGTTTAGAGATTTTCCCATCTACATTTTGTTATTGGTTTCTGGTTTGATTCCAACAGAGTCAGAGAACACATTCTGTATAATTTCTTTGAAATTTGCTGAGTCTTGTTTTATGGCCTAGGTACAGTGATGGCGAACCTATGACACGCGTGTCAGAGGTGACACGCGAACTCATTTTTTTGGTTGATTTTTCTTTGTTAAATGGCATTTAAATATATAAAATAAATATCAAAAATATAAGTCTTTGTTTTACTATGGTTGCAAATATCAAAAAATTTCTATATGTGACATGGCACCAGAGTTAAGTTAGGGTTTTTCAAAATGCTGACACGCTGAGCTCAAAAGGTTCGCCATCACTGGCCTAGGGTATGAGGATATATCTTGGTGAATGTCTATGGGGGTTCTAGAAATGTATTCTGCAGTTATTGCTATTCTATATATTATATGTCAACTAGAGGCCCGGTGCACAAAATTCGTGCACGGGTGGTGGGGGGAGGGGTCCCTCAGCCCAGCCTGCATCCTCTCCAATATGCGATCCCTCTCACAATCCAAAACCACTGTCTCCTAACCACTCACCTGCCTGCCTGCCTGATGACCCTAACTGCTCTCTCCTCCTGGCCTGATCCCCCTAACTGCCTAACTTCTCTCTCCTTCTGACGTGATCCCCCTAACTGCCTATTTGTGCTCCCCTCCTGGCCTGATCCCCCTAACTGCCTATCTGCTCTCCCCTCCTTGCCTGATCACCCTAATTGCCTATATGCTCCCCGCTCCTGCCCTGATTCCTCTAATTGCCTATCTGCTCTCCCTTCCTCTCTGCGCCCTTCGGACCCCCAGCGCAGGAGTGCTGAGAGCTCTCCACCGTGGCCTCGCCCCCATCCTGATTGGTCATTGCATGATGGTGTCCAGCAATTTGCATATTTCTTTATTGTTAGTATAGATTAGATTCTGCTGATCACATGGTTTGTCCAGATGTGCTATCTATCTCCTTGCTGCTTTTTTTAAAAATATATTTTATTGATTTTTTACAGAGAGGAAGGGAGAGGGATAGAGAGTTAGAAACATCGATGAGAGAGAAACATCGATCAGCTGCCTCCTGCACATCTCCCTCTGGGGATGTGCCCGCAACCCAGGTACATGCCCTTGACCGGAATCGAACCTGGGACCCTTCAGTCCGCAGGCCGACGCTCTATCCACTGAGCCAAACCGGTTTCGGCTCCTTGCTGCTTTTTTGTCTAGCTGCTCTACCAGTTGCTAGAAGGTGATGTTGAAGTCTCCAATTATAATTGTGGGTTTTTTAATTTCTCCTTTTAGCTTTATCAGCTTTAATTCGAATATTTTGAGGTCCTGTTTTTGGTGCACACATATTTAGGACCATTATACCTCCCTCATAGATTGATCTTTTTATCATTATATAATATACTTTTTTTTCTCTGGTAATTTTTTTGCTCTGAAGTCTACTTTATCAGATACTAATATAGCCACTCTCATTTCTTTATTAATGATTTCATTATCATATATCTTTTTCTTATTCTTTTACTTTTAATTTATGTCATGAAATCTAAAGTTTCTTAGAGGCAATATAAAGATTGGTTGTTTTTTTAAAATTTATTTTAAAAAACCTCTTTCAGCCTTAGCTGGGCTGGCTCAGTGGATAGAGTGTCAGCCTGCATACTGAAGAATCCCAGGTTCAATTCCGGTCAGGGGTGCATGTCAGGGTTGCGGGCTCGGTCCCCGGTGGGGGGCGTGCAAGGGGTGGCCAACCAATGATTCTCTCATCATTGATGTTTCTCTCTCTCCCTCTCCTTTCTTCTCTGAAATCAATAAAAACATATTTTAAAAAACTCTTTCTTTTGATTTATGTATTTAGACCATTTACTTTTAAGGTAAATACTGATATGTTCATGTTTGTGATGCCATCCTATATAATAAAGAGGTAATATGCAAATTGACCATCATGCCCTCACACAAGATGGCCTCCTCCATGTGGTCAAAGATGGTCACCCCCATATGGACACTACAAGATGGCCACAAGATGGCCGGCAGGGGAGGGCAGTTGTGGGTGATCAGGCTGGCAGGGGAGGGAAGTTAGGGGTGACCGGGCCAGCAGGGGAGGGCAATTACGGGTGACCAGGCCAGAAGGGGAGGGCAGTTGGGGGTGGTGGGGACCAGGCCTGCAGGGGAGGACAGTTGGGGGCAACCAGGCCTGCAGGGAAGGGCAGTTGGGGAGG
>NW_005361459.1:3785352-3793631 GCF_000412655.1 Myotis brandtii
AGGGTGACCAGGCTGGCAGGGGAGGGCAGTTGGGGGTGGGGCGGACCAGACCTGCAGGGGAGGGCAGTTAGGGGCAACCAGGTCAGCTGGGGAGGGCAGTTGGGGGCAATCGGGCCAGCAGGAGAGCAGTTAGGCATCAATCAGGCTGGCAGGGGAGTGGTTAGGAGGTGATCAGGTAGGCAGGCAGTTGAGCGGTTGGGAGCCAGCAGTCCCAGATTGTGGGAGGGATGTCCGACTGCAGAGATGAGGCAACCTACCTGACCAGTATTGCCCAGGGTTCCCTCCTCTCACCCTGCCCATCACAGCCTCATCTCTTTAGAGGCACATATTGGGCCTGGCCTGAACATGGCATGTGATTATCCTCACTGCCCCCCTGCCAGTCTTGCCCACCCTTAGTGAGGCTTCCTCACCTTTGGCACAAGCAAACATGATTGAAATTGGAAAAAAGCTAGATGGGGTGATGTTACCATGATGATATGGCTACATTGGTGTAAATACAGCCTGGTGGGGAAGAAAAAAGTTATTTGTGGGGGTTTTTTGTTTGTTTGTTTTTAAATATATTTTATTGATTTTTTTACAGAGAGGAAGGGAGAGGGATAGAGAGTTAGAAACATCGATCAGCTGCCTCCTGCACACCTCCCACTGGGGATGTGCTGGCATCAATGTACATGCCCTTGACCGGAATCGAACCTGGGACCCCTCATTCCGCAGGCCGGCACTCTATCCACTGAGCCAAACTTGTTAGGGCAAGTTATTTGTTTTATTCCTCATAGTTAAACACTGAAAAAGGCTGAGATGCAATGTGACAAATTCTCCTCCATCTTCAACTCCACTAAACCTAAGACATTTATTAGAACTGAATTTTAAAATTTTTTAAAAATCTCTTCCATTCTAGAGGGAAAATATTGTGTGTCGCTGGTGCACTCTGCAATAATGGCTAAAATTAATCTGTTGAAGGTCTGTGCAATTCAAAATGCAATAGACAGGAGCTCTGGCTACTCCTAGGCTTTGCAGCCTTTGGCTTCAGAATGAAGACTGCAGGCTGGAAGGTGATGATACAGCATAAAACCCAAGGGCCACCTTTTGTCAGATCCACTGTCAAAACTTTTATCTACAATGTCCTGTGGATATCAACTTTTAGGGAAATGTTATGTTTTAAAAATCAACTCTCCCAAGTTTAGCTATAAATCCTATGGTAATTAAAGATGAAAAAAATTTCTTTTTCATTGATCTCATTTGTCTAATAAATGCCTTAGGGACTGATAGCTCAATCAATGCTTCCAATCTCCTGAAATGAAAATATCTTTCTTTCATGAGCTAGATAAAAATGATTTAAGTAGGTGGAATAATTTGGCTATCTTAGTATTATTAACTGAATGGCATTATCATCAATGTTTGTTCCCTCCTGTGTTATTTATTTCAAGAACAACCTGGGATTGCTGCAAAAAATAATTTTATTTCAGTAAAGATTATGTTTATAGAGGCTGCTCCCATTTACCCTTTGAATAATAGTGTAAATGTGAGGCCAGTGGCTTTCCTCAACTGAAAAGTAGATTTGATCTTCTTCAAATCAGAGCATTCATAGTACATTTAGAGCATTCTTACATAATATAATCACACAAATTATAATTACAGAAGAAACATAGAAAATGTCTTGGTGGTTTAATAAGAATAGTTTTGTTGGCATTTTTCACTTGTTGTTTATTATATAAACATTTGTTAAACTATCATTATGTACTAGACTCAATGCCAGAAAGATGAATAGCACAGAGGCCTGGAGTTCGTGCATTTTATAGATGGAGAAGTAGACACAAATAAATAATGCTGATATACATAATGTGTGCAAATGCTATAGATGAGATAGATAACTGGACCCTAAGTGTGTAGGAACTGGGGATGGGGGGAACCTAGATGACGTATATTCTAAAGCAGCACTGCCCCATATGATAGCCACTGGCATCATGTAGCTATTGAGTACTAAAAATTTTCATGTTTTTTTCATTTTAATTAATTTGAGTAGCCAAATGTAGCCAGTGGCTACCATAGTGGATAGCATCATTCTAAAACAATAGTTCTCAAGACTTTAGCCTGCATCAGAACCACCTAAAGACTTTCTGAGTTCTGAGTCAATAGATCTGAGGTAGGGCCTAAGAATTTGCATCTTTACAAGCCCAGGTGACTCTCATGCTGCTTGTCCATGGATCTCACTCTGAGAAGCACTGATCTCTAAGGAATCGTGTCCTTGGCAGTCACCATAGGGCTAACACTCGTCCTTTGCCATGTAGACTTACTATGAAGTGGGCTCCAGAGCCTGCACTTCTATGGCCCCTTTGGAGACTTAGTAGGGTCTTCAGCAATGTGTTCACACAAGTCATCATTTGTAAAATTGGAAAACCCAAGATTGGTTAAGACCACCATCTGACAAACTCTCCATCATACTCCCTCCCCTATTGGCTGATGTGGAGACGCTAATGGCATTTTGAGAATGGTGCTAAGGGGAGATTAATTGATTTCCTTTTAGCTGCCTAGTGGGTATATTTTTGTGGTTTCCAGTTACATGCATGTGTAGAACTACTGCAGCTGGTTTTTATGTAAGAATTGCATCAAGACTGCTCCTATCAACTACTCTGTTGACCTGCTGGCACTGAGGTGAAGGTTATTTCTTTACAGACTCTCCATACCACCAAACAGAAGTATGTGGATTGCAGGGGAGAAACAAGGTTTGAAATGGAATCTGTGGGATGTTTTCAGTCATTAAACATTTATAATTGTAAGTGGGAGATTCAGTTCCTTATAGACACCTATTGAAAATGGAAATTCGTTCTTACAGAAATGTGCTTGATTCAGCTAATACAATATAAACAAACCATTTTCTCTTCTGTTGTTGTTGTTGGTTGTTTTTGTGTGTGTGTGTTTTTTTTAAAGAGACAGATATTTTGAGAAAGCTGTTTTCCCTAAAACTGTTTTACTTGCAATTTGGCAAGAGGTTTTGGAATGTATAGTTTAAAAAGTGAAAAATTACAGTTTTTTGTAATTTATTTTGATATTTAGATATTTGTTTTGATCATCATTAAATTTATTGAATCAGCTAAAAATAAATGGAATCTAAAACAAAATTCATAGAGATGAGCAGTGTAATTAGTAGAAATTATTCTGATATTGAGAAGTAAGTAGTAGAAATTTTTGTCTTTATATTAAACTTAAAGTTGTAACTCATTATGTTGAATGAAAGTAAAGAGTAGGCTCTTTGGGTTGTTTGATATTCCAATTAATGAAGAGAAGTAAGTCCTATAGCAAAATGGGAAAACATTGAACTCTTATTGATTTGTCACAAACCACTAGTAACAACAAAAACCTAAAACTCATAAGAAGCCATGAAATGAAGGCCTGGTGACAGGATGGTTTATAAGTGTTTCTAACTCAAACTCTTTCTAGAAATGAGTATGCCAAAAAAGTTGAAAAGTCCTCAGTGCCAGTTATTGTAAGGAAAAAACTCAGTTGATATTTTCCCAAATTTGACAATAATCTTAAAATTTTACCAGAAACAAATTGGGAAACTAATCATTTTTTATAAACTATCAATAATTTAAAACAACAACAACTTTAATCAATGATGCTAGAAGAGGCCCATTGATCCACTGTCCCACTATCTGGCTTCTGAGGACTCACAACCTGTGGACCCACTACCCCACTACCCACAAATCTGCCAGCTCTCATGTGTACAAACTGGTTCTGCCAGCGCCACCTCTATGAAGACAGTGATTCAACAGCTCCAGCTAGAGGCCGGACTCAACTGTGTGAAGATTTCCCAGGCACCTGCAGATTGGAAACAATTTTGTCTGCAGAATGCTCAATATGACCCCCTGCTGATGTGAGTACCTTCAAGTACGAATCCCTTTGGACCCCACAAAGGCTGTTCTTTTTTGTAGTGAAATGAATCTTTGAAGGTGTTCTAAACCACTTTTCATGAACTGGTGAATATTCAAAGAGAGCTATATTTGAAGCCTGTACAAAAAGCTTGCCCTATAACATGTGCCATACTACAGAAACTTCTGCTTTTGTCAGTCCTTAACATCTTCCACTCTAAATTTCATGAATTTCTATTTCACAAAGATGATTATTTTATATACACTATCAACAGCATACAAATGAAATACTAGGTATAAACAACAACAAAAATAATGCTAGAAGAAAGACGAAATTATCTTCCTAAAATTGTCATCTGAAGAGAGTGAAGTAAAAAAAACATCAAAAAACAAAACGCTAGGTAAAACAGTAGTTAGAGAGGATAACCAGAGAATTAACTAATTGAAATGTTATTTTTATAGATTTTGTAATGCTTGTGGTGTCAGCATTTTAAACTTAATGATTTAAAATTGAATGATATATTATTTATCTTATCATTTGAAATATTAATTTGTGTTTACAAATTATTTTCTTCAAGAGGGCCCACAAATCATGAAAGTGTTAGGCTCTACAAAACCTGATTTTTGCCCCTGGCCTTCTCTCAGTACTTATGAAGTGAACTGAAATAATATTCTATAAGCAAATGGACTTAGGAAATGCTTTTTCTGCTATGGCACCCACAGTGCATAGTTCATAGTAGGTGTTTAATAAAAAGTTGTTAAAGAGTAAATGAAGAGTAAAGCCCAGGAGTGAATAATGGTGAGCAATTATCTGAGACAGAGCTACATGTGTGAGGTGAGGGGCTAGGGGACAGGTCAGGAGGAACCTTCTTTTCACACACCCCATTTTGCTTCTCCTCAGTTATTCAGATTTATTGGTCCTGTGAAGCACACTCTGCTAGATTCCAGAGGCCTAAAGGTTTACATGACAGCCCCTCAAAAGGCTCTAAGTCCAGATGAGGGGACAAACTTATATAAAATAGGGCCACTGGGTGGTGAGGTAGCCTGGTGGACATCAGAGGAGAGAGACCACCCTGGGCCAATGTAATTGGTACAAGTTCATAGAAAAGTAACTCTGAAACAGAAGAAAGGAGACGTGGGAGAAGAGTGGGACAGGCAAAGGGTGGAGGTGGGAACTCACGTGGCCTGCTTGAAAAGGGACAGAAGGAAAACCACTTGGTGTGAATAGGCAAGTCCTGAAGGGGAAAATTGAAGCTTCTTTGGGAAAATCAACTATGAAGGCCAAGAATACCAAACCAAGGGGCTTGGCACCATCCTAAGCATAGAAAAGAACATGCAGAGGGTTGAGTTTGGGAGATGAGTGTCCAGTGGGGTGCAGAACACTTTGTCCCCATGGCACAGAGGACGGCTTGGAAAAAGGGACTCCAGGCAGGGAGACCAGATCAGAGGCTACTCCACCAGCTCAGGAGCAAAGGAACATAGCTCAGGGCTCAGGATGTGGGAACAATAGCAAAGGAGGATGGCACTGAGGCACAATATAAAAGAGAGAGACTTGGGGTTTTGCTTTATTCTGTTTTAACATTCATTGAATGCCTAGTGTGCAACAGATGCTTTTTCATGAACTACTTCATTTAATCCTCAAACTGAAACTGGAACCAATGATTGACTGTCTGCTGCCCCAAAAAAAGCCAAACTCACGGAACAGGTACTGGTCAAAAGGGAAAGAGGTTTATTCAAGTGCTGGTCACCTGAGAAGATGGGCGACTCTTGTTCCAAAGCCCATCTTAGCATCTCAATGCAGTCAGGGTTTTTTTAGGGGGGAGAAAGGGAAAGCAGAACAAAGTTTCACATTCTAGTTTTCAGTGGTTTCACTGTTCTCTTTAGTGTGTGTCAGTGTCTGGTGTTTTATTTCTCTGTGGGTTTCATTGCTGATATCTGGGCACAGGATGCTGAAGGCCTGGTCAGCCATGAGCATCTGCTACACCTCTATGGTTGAGGCCAGCAAAAAGAGGAACTGGAACTGCTGCTGCATGCAACATGCTTACATATGAAACTATTAATATTTTAGACTATAAGTTTTATTAGTATATTCTTATTTTTAATTCTTGGTTAGTTAGTTAATTACATGTGAAGTTTTTTTATACCCTATACCCTGTTACAAACTACCTGGAAAAATGGAGGCCATCATCCTCACGACATATGTAAGGAACGTGGGGCTCAGTGAAGTAACATTTGCCAAACAGGCAGGATTCCAGGGGTTCCCCGTGAACACATTGTTTTCAGCTCATGCTCTTTCAACTCATGGCACAGCCCCTGGGAGGGGAGACAGTGGAGCAGTGTGCAGCATGGAAACTGAGAAAGGCCTGCCAGAGAGCCAGTGGGGGGAAGGAGAGGAATGGCTGATTTTAACTGGGATCTTTTGCAGGAATTGATTTCTATTTGAACAGCTGGAGGACAGCTTCTTTTTCCTTGTTTTCCCAGCCTGACAAGTATTTTGAGCCCTGAGACTAAGACAGAATCACCCTGCAGCTGTCCCTGACATTTTTAAATCTGTTCCCAGTTTGAATTAAGTAAAGTCTTCATTCTTGGATAGGAAAGCTATTGCCAAAAAGGTTGTAGAAAGCAGTTTATTTCAGCTTTTTCTCCGTGTTGCAACTGACCTTCTAAATAAAAAAATGTGCAATATAAACAGGCCTTCCTGTCTCCAGAGAAGGAAAGTCAAGGAGATAAGATCCAGGGCCAGCCAAAGTTCCACGACCACATATCTAACTCCAGAAGAGGGGTTCGCTCTGCCTTTCTGCCCCTAGAGCTAGGCCATGGTCACACTTGAAGTTAAGCTAATACAGTGTGATCATAATACTGCTTCCACATGCGTGTTCTTTGTCTCCTCCAACTGTCTGAAGCTCAGTCCTTGGAGGAAATACAATCACGGGGTATGCTCAGGAGAGAGTATTTCTCCTGTTCAATACGGAAAGAAATACTTACGTATTTTCACAATTTACAGTTTAACAAAGACATGTTTATTTATTTAACTATTTCTTGACAAGTCAGTTTTAATATCTTACATTAATCTTCCAAAGACAATTCACTACAGCTGCAAAACATCCCCCCTCTTGCAAAAACAAAAATTGCTGATTAATCACTTTAAATTTTCCTCTTCTTTGGAAAGTGTGAACATTAAAGAAACACAAAAATGGTACTCCTACAGCAGGAAGCTGATTTTAAAGACCCTGCAGGCATTCTTTAAGGTTTGAGGAAATGAAATAAGAACTTATATGCATATATGCATAATCCGTGGACACAGACAATAAGGTGTTGAAAGCCTGGGGTGGGACAGGAACTGGGTGGAGGGAGACAACAGGGGACATTTGTAATACGCTCAACAATAAAGATAAATTAAAAAAGAAAGTAACAATCTCCACTTGCACCATTCTAGGTGGATATTTTTTAAATCTTTTTTTTAAGTTGCATAAGTGCTATATGGTCACTGTAAAAGCGACAAATGTCATAAAACATAAGTCAAAATATCCCTTCTTTTATTGTCTCTCACAGGTTATTATACTGTTGTGAAAATTACATGTAAATATTCTGCATAAAATTTATAGTACATACTCCAGGGATAACGTGAAATTAGACTGTGATGAATTGGATCACTCATGACTCTGCCACTATAAAATGGCCCTGGTGTCATCATGTCAGCTCAGAAAGCAGTGCTTCTGAAGTGCCTGCCCACAGACATGAGGAGGTACATGAATCATTTTTACCAGGTCTCAGCAAAATAAACAAAATAAGAATAATATCAATGTCAGTGTGAGGCTGCCAACTGTCTTTATTGTAAAGAACTTTGTTTTAATATAAGGATGTGTTTTTCTTTCATTTTTTTTTTGCTCATTTCTCTAAAAACAATTATATCAATAGTAGATGATAATTTTGGATTTCTGCTTTTATGCCATTTATTGCAAAATAAGAAGTTTAGCAATACTAGTTCAGCTTATTTTTAACAATTTTAAATATTTTTAAGTGTACAATTAAGTGGCATCAATTACATTCACAATGTTGTGCAACCATCATCACCATTTTCATATTTTTTTTCATCATCCCAGGTATTCTGTAACCATTAAACAGTAACTCCCCATTTCTCCCTCCCCCAGCCTCTGGTAACCTCTATTGTATTTTCTGTCTCTATGAATTTGCCTATTCTAGGAACCTCATAAATGAAATCATACATTTATCCTTTTGCGTATGGCTTATTTCACTTAGAATAATATTTTCAAGGTTCAGCCATGTTGTAGAATGTATCAAAACTGCATTCCTTTTTAAGGCTGAATAATATTCTGTTCTACATATGTACCAGTTTGTCTATCCATTCATTTGTTAATGTGAAGTATGGTAGCAACCATCTCAGGTAGAAAC
>NW_005361460.1:0-5237 GCF_000412655.1 Myotis brandtii
GTGTAGTCTTCTCCACATGATTATGGCCGTCTCTCTCATTCACGTTTGACCAATAAGATGTGTTGGGAGTGACACTGCATGACTTCTAGAGCTAGGTCCCATTACACCTTGCATCTTCTGCTTGAGCCTTTTCAAGGGTTCTCTGTGGCAGAAGCCAGTCCCAACACCCTGAGAACTCTGTGATTTGAAGAGGTCTAAGCCAACCATGAAGGTCATGTGAAGAGAGAAATAACCAGCGCCCCAGCTGCGTCAGCCAGCCCAAGTGAAGTGTCAGACATGAGGAAAGCTTCCATCACAAAACTTCACTTCCCACCGCAATTTGATTAAGGCCACATAATATGCTACCCATATAAGTGAAATAACCCTGCAAAACAGAGATAATAATAAATTATAGTTTTAAAGCAATATATTTTGGGGAGGCTTGTTATTCTGTAGTGATTAAGTGGGACGACATCAAAACCAGAGTCTAGTCACTGCATTCAGGTGTATATATTGTTCTTGTTTTAATAACAAATTTTATCCTCCCTGGTCTAAAATGGTGACCATTCATTACCAAACATGCCCCAGGCTTCTGCCCACATAAATTGGAAAAATCTTGAAATTGTTTGAATAATAGAAAAATCTTTGGGGCAAATTTTTTGGTTCTTCAAATCGTCCTTGGATTACAATTTTTTAAATGCACCCTGGCTGGGGGGCTCAGTTGATTGGAACATCATCCTGTACACCAAAAAATGGCTGCCTCAGCTCCCAGTCAGGGCACATATGGGAGGCAACCAATTGATGTTTCTCTCTCTCATTGATGTTTCTCTCTCTCTCTCTTCTCCCTTCCTCTCTCTCTCTAATATCAATAAAAACATTTTTTAAAGTAAAAAAAAAAATCAGTTAAAAAAAACCCACAAAAACATATCCTTGGGTGAGGATTAAAAAAATAAAATTATCTACTCATTGTTTAAAGATTTTCCCCAAACCTCTCTGCTCTTAAAATTCATGGAACTAGCCGGTTTGGCTCAGTTGATAGAGCATTAGTCTGTGGGCCAAAAGGTCTAGGGTTTGATTCCAGTCAAGGTCAAAGGCAGGTACTAGTAACTTGGTTGCAGGCTCCTCCCCGGCCGAGCCCTGGGTCGGCTCCTGCAGGAGACATCCAATTGATGTGTTTCTCTCACATCGATGTTTCTCTCTGTCTTTCCCTCTCTCTTCCACTCTCCCTAAAAATCAATGGAAAAATATCCTCGGGTGAGGATTAACAAACAAAAAAAATTTTTTCATGGAACTTCCTTTCTTTCAAATATTTCATAACTCAGGCTTCCCCTCCATTACCTCCATTTGTCCACACAGTGACATGTAACAGCAATACTAACCACCACCTACTGGCAGAGAATCAAGTAGACAAGGAGAAATGGCTTTGAAACTACTAAGCAGGAAAGAAAGCCCCAGGAACTATGATAGACAGAAAGTCAGGTGTGACTTTGGGGAACAAAAATCTGCCTCCCATGAAAGAGAAACCACTAGCAATCCTAGAGGGGAAAAAGGAGAGCCCAGTGCAGAGGCACAGAGCAGCTGCTTCAGAGGGGCTCTCAGCGGACTCCTCCTGGATGCAGGCCACAGTGACCCTCTTAGTCCAGACCCTGGCTTTACTTGACATAGGGAGGCTGCTACCTGGTGAAAATCCTGGGACCCTGACCCAAGCCTAGCACCTTGCTGTCAGCTCATCCCCTCAGGGCCTATGCCCCTATCCTTGACCCCAGGAGCTGGAAGCCCCCATAATCTCCCCACTCCTGGGCACTGCTTATTGCTGCTTCTACCCTGGCTACTCCCCACTGCACCCTCCCCTCTACCCAAATGCCCCTTGGAGCCTCTGTCAACTGAGCTTCCACTGCACTAAGTGGAAATCTGGCTCTCCCACAACAACCTCTCTTCTCCAGGAGCCCCTTGGGTGGGGGCTGCTGACCTGGAGCTGAGGGTGGAGTCAGGGCTCCCAGCCCTGAGCCCTCTCTGCAGGAGCGCTTAAGCTTCCACCATGCTGTCAGCTTGCACCCACTACCATCCTGCTCGCCTCGGCCCCTCCATCTCGGTCATATCAGTTCTTTCCTCCCACTCTCGGACCACATACCTGGTTCCTTCTTATCCCAACTCTGCACCCTCTAGACCTGGGCACTCGTCCTGCTTATCTAGCCTAGACCCTGCCATCCATCCCTCAAACACTCTGTGCCAACCACCAGGAAGACCTCAGACCCTCAACAAGTATCTGTATCTTCTTTCTTTGCTCCTGCATGTGAGCTGCTAGCAATGCTGGGTTGCCACAATTACTAATGATGCTGATAACTAACATTGCTTAGGGTTCACTGTGTCCCTTTCTGAGTGTCAACTCATTTAAACATTATCAGGCCATCCCCTCATAGGTGACACCTAGGCTTCCCTCACATGCCAGCTGATCTGAAGCCACTTCCTGAATAAATCCCTGGGCTAGGTCAGGCCCCTCTTAAATGGCCCCTTGGTGCCTGTACCTACCCTGTATATAATTTACTTATTCATGGACAGTCTTCCCACTAAACAGTAGTTCTGTGAACATTGTAATCCTGTCTCTTTTGCTCACTACTGTAAAGCCAGCACTGTCTAACACATAGCAAATGCTCAATACATACTTGCTGAATGAATGAAGTAGATGTAATATACGATGTTGTCTTAGGCTGTTTGTAGGCAACTAGGACTGGGCCTGGGTCTTGTTCCCCACCCTTCCCATAGCACCTTGCACGGCGACAGAGCGCAAGCCACTGAGAAAGTGCTTAACAAAGCTATAGAATGAATGGCTATCTTGGTAGGCTCAGCTGTTTTTAAAGCAGACTCTACACTGGGCTTGCCCTCCACCCAGTGTAGCTGAACAGTGTCCCCACCATTTCCCACATGCAATTGGGCCACATGCTGGGCCTGAGCACCCTCTCCAAGCCCATGAGCTCACCATCTTCAGGAGCATGTCGATCCCCAGCCGAGCAATCTTCCTCTTCAAGTCCACGGGAATCCCTGCCTGCTGGTAACTGGACACGGGCACACTCTCCTTTAAGAAGATCAGGGAGGGAACAACTTTACCCTGGACAGCTCTGCTCCTCATCCCCACGGCACACATGCTGTTGCCTTCCCGTCGGTTAGGAAGTGACCCAAAGAGTTTTTCCTTTCTTAGAGCCGCTATGAGTCTGTCCCTCACAAGCTGATTTTAACCTATTTACATTTCCCTTCCATAATACTTCTCAAAGGAAAACAAGACCCATAGATTTATTAGAGAGGAAACCCATTGACTTTGCCACCCACAGGTAAGGATGTCGCAATGTGGGGGGAAGAGACAGGAACAGGCCCCAGAGAGCTAGTTTCTAGTCAAGAACCAGCCAATAGAGACATGAATGAATTCTGTGACCTTGAGCAAGAAAACAAGGGCAAAAGGGGAAAAGAGAAGAAAGGGGAGCTAATAAATAATCATTTCATATAGCTTAGTTATTTGTCAGAGCAGCCCACTAAGATAGAATTTGTTATCCCTAATTAATAAATAAAAGAACTAAAGCCCAGAGAGGTTAAGTAACTTGCTCAAGGCTACACAGCTAGTAACTTTGGAAGGTGGCATTACTTCCCTGCATCTCATATTACCATCTTTACAAAGGAGGCTGGAGCAGGAGACAGCTAAGGCCAGTGACATGACACAAACATTTATTGAGCACTTTATCTGTGCAAACTCTAGCTGAGGGCATTTTGCATTGTGTGTCACTGACTCCTGAGAGAACCCCATGAGGCAGGAAGAGTGGCCTGCTGTCATACATGAAGAAACTGAAGTCATTCAACAAATAAAGCGGCAGAGCAGATTTTCAAATCCAGAAGGTCTGAGTCTACACCAAGGTTCTCAGCCAGCTCACTATGCTACTGCCCACCTCGGATCACATCTGAAGTCCTCGCACATGTAATCACATGCTCTCTCGCGGCTTTTGTCTTTGCAGACTAAAACCACCAAGTGGAGCAGAGACAGCCCAGCTGTGAGTGAAAGGCCCAGCCAGGTAAGTTCTGATTCTTACTTCATATGTTTCCACCAAAACATCCCTGGTGACAAAGGGATGCAGAGGAGTGGGGAATCTGACAGACTTCACGTTCAGGAAGTTGCACTGGAAGTGCTCGAGATTCCGAGCTTCGTAGCGCAGGTCGATCTACAGGGAAGTGAAGAGAAAAGATGAAGGGGTAGTCGGGGCACAGGGATAGCAACATCTGAACTGCCAAAGAGCTAGCAAGTCACAGAGTTACCTGCTTCTCCTGCACAGACAGCTCCCCAGGAGACATGGGAGGAGGCATCCTGTGACTAAAGGCCTCCCCGCAAACCCCCAACCCTCTCTTGAACTCCTCTAAGCTACAGACAACAGACAACATTGCATTGCCTGGGCTTCCCTGCTTCTCCGCTCTTCCTGCTCTGCCCACCCACTTCACACCAGCCAATGGACCCCTTCCCCACCTCCCAGGGGTTCAGCTTTGTGGCCTCTCCACACCACTGCCGCCCAAGCCAACACTAGCCCCTGCCCCCAGCCCCCGGCCAACACTCTAACCACTTAGCACACTGGCCAGGACCCCAGCTCTTTCCCTTGATTAAGACTCACTTCCACCCACTGCACTGACACTGCTCTTCCCAACTCACCAAGCGTTTTGCTTGCCAGAGTCAAAGGCCCAGTCCTATTTTTATCCTAATTAACTCTAAGACCTCATTCTTCCTGAACCAGTTTTCACTATCCCAGCTTCCACCCCTGCCTCTCAACTGCCCTATCTGGGTCTGGGCTTCTGGCCATTCCTCCTCAAGTGCCCCAGAGATGCTGGTATCTCTCAGCTCCTGACCTTCACCAGCTTTTTCTCTTCCTCTCCATCCCCTCACATCCTCAGGTGTGTGTGTGTGTGTGTGTGTTTGGTAGAACAAAGGAAGGGCTGGCTGGGGGAGGAGACCCGAGGCAGGAGCAGGGGTCACTGTGTGCTGATTCAGACAGGAGATACTTTGCTCCATAATATGAGTTTACCTTCCCCAGCCTTCTTGAGAAGAGGCACCTGAGGACTGACTCATTCTGCTTTCATTAACGCTCAGGGAGGAGTCCTGGGAAAACCACTCTCCCCAAGACCTCCAGTTCTGCACACCAGGAACCACAATGATACAAAGGAACAGAACCACAGCTACTTAAACAGTCACTATCATGTACGGGAGAACCCTCAGAAGCAGACACAGCTAC
>NW_005361461.1:0-836 GCF_000412655.1 Myotis brandtii
ACCAGCCAGGGCCAAATATTTTTTATTTCCCAATAAAAGTCATTTAAATTTAAGCCTTTTTAAAATGTCCCTCTTTTTTGTGTGTGATTTTTTTACAGCAAAATTGCCTTAGGGCCAATTAGTTATGGGGCAAAAATATTTGCAGCAAAAATAGTTGCAGCAAGATGTCTATGCAAAAATACCAGGCACGTTATTTCTTGACACCTTGGGAGGAGACAGAGGGAGGGTTCAAACCTGGGCCCTCTGACCCCAAGGCCTCAGGCTGTTGAGTGAGAGGCTCTCAGTGTCCACACCTCTCGGGACCAGCCACTGCCCCCCAACCATCAGAGCCCCCTGACCTCCTGCCCTGGCCCAGAGTCTGACTCAGCTGTTCTGGGAGACCAGGCTCCATGCTCGGCAACTCCAGCTCCAAACATGCCCCAGGGAACAGGCTGCTCTCTCACCCTGGCTCCCTGCGCCACCTCACCCTCTTCCTGGCACACACCCCGGCTGGTGCCAAGCCTGCTCCCAGCCTCCCCAGAGGAGCTGGCTCACATAGAAAGACCAAGGTTCCCAGCATCCTCATTCACTTTGGATTCTGAAAGAATTGTCAGCTAACGTGGTGGCCACAGAGGGGGCAGGAGAGTGTGTGGGGTCCCAGTGAAGGGGCGGTGTGTGGGGAAAGAGAGACCCTTGGGGCAGCAGGACATGGGAGCCATGGAGGGTGATGGGTGAGTGTCTGTGGGGCCACTGATGGAAGGGGGTGTCTGAGGGGCTACCGGATGGGGGTGAGGAATGCGGGGGTGGGCAGGGAGGCTGATGGGTGTTGGGGGGCATCAGGTTTATGCTGGCCTTAG
>NW_005361462.1:0-475 GCF_000412655.1 Myotis brandtii
GAAAAAGATAAAAGAGAAAAAAGAAAAGAAAAAATTAAGAAATAACAGGAGTGCAAAAATGAAATTGGAAAAAGGAGGGGGGGGAAAGAGCGAAAAGAGTGAATGAAGTAGAAGAGGGGAAGAGACTATTTATATGAGGAGAAAACTCCGATAGAACCGCCACTAATCCCAACAAATTCCAGCAACAGATCCCTGGAGATGAATGCAAACTACAAACAACTTATAATATCAAGTGAGGCAAGGGAAAACAGAAGCACAACAATAACTGGGGGCGGGGAGGGAGGTAGGGGAAAAACCAGCAGAAAAAAATAAAACGAAAAGGGAAGTAGGGTGAAATTTTGACAGGGGGTAAAAAGAAGGAATAGGGAAAATCTAAAGCAGGAATAGAGTAAGAGAAACAGGACAACAAAAGGAGGGGAAAATGGAAGAGGGTTTTATCATAGAGGTAAAATTGAGGTAGAGAAAAATGATGCTA
>NW_005361463.1:0-1113 GCF_000412655.1 Myotis brandtii
TTATCATTCTGCACTAACTAACTAGTTAGTAGCTGTGTAGTTTAAGCAGCTCTTTGAATATTGAGGCTGCTTTTGGGAAGTTGGAAACCAGCTGTTCAGATAATTATGTCATTTGTGTTTCTAGCGATTATATTTATGGCTTGATTATTAGGTTCTTAATGACACAAAGGGAGGGTCTTGGCTAATTGAAGATTTCCCTAGTCCCCACAATGGTGTTGAGACTGTTTTTACTGTCCTTTAGAAACAAAGACGTCATGTGTGTGGGATGGCACTTCAACCAACAGCTACCCGGGGAGGGCTAGATGTTGTTTTTTTTTTGTTTGTTTGTTTTCAATATCTTCTTATTGATTTTAGAGAGAGTATTAGTAAAAGGGAGAGGGACAGAGAGATAGAAACATTGATTGGCTGCTTCCTCTATGCTCCCAACTGGGGATCCAGACTTCAACACAGGCGTGTGCCCTGAACGGAATCAAACCACGACCTCTTGGTTCATGGTTCCATGTTCAATCTCTGCGCCACACCGGCCGGACTAAATGGGTTTTTATTTTTAGAATGCATACATGTAAAAAGTTGTAAATGCTATGAATGTCCAACAATAGAGAATTTGTTTGATGGATCTTGCTACATCCTTAACATGAAATACTACAGAGCCTTCAGAATAATATAGATATTTGTTGACTTGGAATAAATGTTTATGATGCATATTTTTGAATAAGCTTTTTTGTTGTTATGTGTAATATAACGTATTTGCAGAAAAACGAACAAATTTTAAGTGTAAATGTCAATAAATTAATCCAAAGTGAACATATATTTGTTCACTACTAAGTTAAGAAACTTAATTTTAACAAAAGCCCAGATTCATTTAAAGATAAAAAGCAGAATCTGAAGCAGTATATACATAGTACAGAATCATATAGATATTTGTTGACTTGGAATAAATGTTTATGATGCATATTTTTGAATAAGCTTTTTTGTTGTTATGTGTAATATAACATATTTGCAGAAAAACGAACAAATTTTAAGTGTAAATGTCAATAAATTAATCCAAAGTGAACATATATTTGTTCACTACTAAGTTAAGAAACTTAATTTTAACAAAAGCCCAGATTCATT
>NW_005361464.1:0-4927 GCF_000412655.1 Myotis brandtii
TGTGTGTGTGTGTGTGTGTGTGCGTTCGTGCGCACCTTGCTGCAGATGCCGTCAGAAGCACTCTCTCCAGCGTCTCCATCCGTGATGGGGATGGGACAGGAGAGGGAGAAGCAGCTGAGCTGGGAGTACCAGGTCGGACCCTGGAAACAGCCGACAGTGTAACAGAGTCCTAGTCTCACAGCTCAGATGGTCTCCTCTGTGGACAGAGGCAGAAGAGCCTTCCAGGGCACGGCCAGCACCAGGGCCCAGGCACACACACGCCGAGCGCAGGGCTGGTGCTGCAAGGCCAAGCTGGTGTGACTCAGAGCTCACCCGCCTCATGACCTTGGCCAGCAGGTTACTTATCTGCAGCCTCACTTCAGTTTCTGAGACTGAGTCAGGTCAACATCAGGTCGTGGTGAGTGCTGAGCGTCCGGCAGAGGGCCTGGCGGAGAACAATGTGCACGACTTCTATTTTTCTGGGGGAGTTTAAGTCCTCCTATTCCTCTGGGGGAGTTTCTCCTGCAGCCACCCATGTCCTCTGACCTTCCCTGCCTGGAGGCCGCCACAGTGTCCTGCTTTCCCAGGGTTCCTCAGTCTCAGAGCCAAGCCCTGCAGAGCGAGACTGGGGACCCGCCTGAATACCTTCTCTTTTCTCGTTTCCCAACCAGACTTTCTTTCTCCTGAAACTGTCCCCATTCCGGTTTGATGAGCGCACTTTACCTCACAGTCTAAATGAAGTGGAACTGTGACCCCTGACATAGTCCCGAAAGGAAGCTTTGCTTGAGGGGACCCCAGTTGTCAAACTCTATCAGTTCCTATTGCTATGCATCCAACACCCCAAATTAGCAGCTTCAGAGCATAACCCCTTTTTCTTGCTCACAGCTCCAGGCAGCTGGTTGTGCACTGAGTGGGGTCAAGCGCTGCTGAACTCCGTGGGACTGTTAGGACAGCCCCACCCAGTGGGAAGGTCGGCTGACTGTGGTCTGGGCGCCAGCAGTGTTGGGTCTTGCACTTCTTGTCGTCCGTCGGTCTAGCTCAGCTTGCTTGCGTGGTGGTCAGGGTTCCAAAGAGCACGTGAGTCTTCTGAGGCCGATCCTAGAACCGGCCTCTAGTCTGTGGACTACAGCCAGTCCCAGGCTGGCCCAGATTCCAGGGCTGGAAAATTGGCATCACCTCACCATCTCGAGATGACAGGAGCTAGAAAGTCCCACTGCTGAGGGAGAGGTGGAGAATTGGAACATTTGGGGAGTTGGGGACCAGGGTGGACCCTTGACCTGGTCTTTTGGTTGTTCTTGCTAAGCCTGCGTACCCGTCACCCCTTCCCTCGCCAGCAGGGGTAACGTTGGGCCTACTTCTCTTTGCCCCAGTAATGCCAGTCTAGACCACTCCCTCCTCCTCTCGTCTAGCCTTTCTGGATCTGTATTGTCTTTGAATTCCAAGCACTTCTTTTCCTCTATGAAGGGGAGCATTTGGAGGGAGAAAACCCCCACACAGGATTTGATTGTTAGTTGCTGCCAGAGGAGCAGGTTAGATTCCCGTTCTCAGCTTGCCTCTTCCCGTAGGTACCTCACCTTCTCTGCCCTCAGCCTGCTTGGACATCCAAAAGAGCAACAGAATACGAGCTGCGATGGAAATGTGACGGACAGACGCAGCTGGTTGGAGGTCCCCAACACACTTTCTTCCTTTCTTCCAAATCACGGTCCATTTTGACAGCAAGGCCCCCGCTAGCTGACGGGTCTCCCAGGCTGCCTTGCACCCAGCATGGCCACATGCCATAATTCTGGGCAATGAGATCCAGGAATAAATGTCTCGGGATGAACTTGTGGGAAAGCTGTTTCAGTGCTAAAAACGGACGGACTTCGCATACTGTGCCTCTTGCCCTTTTTGCTTATTTAGTGCCTGGGACGTAGACATACTGTCCGGAGGTAAAATGACCGTTTTTAGACCATGAGGCTGAGCGGTGTTGCTGTGAACGGTGGAAGAAGAAACCAGAAATGGCCTAGGTCCCTACTGATTTCCTTGAAAATGACACAGGTCCCTGATTGCCTGCCTCTGGATTTCTCGTCCTCTGAGATCGAATAATTGCCGAATTTGCTGAAGTCATTGCGATCTGTTTACTGATACATGTAGCCTAGCTTGTACAATATAACAGCTACGTTATTATGGATACAATATTACGGCTGCATGGCTATCTTAACCAATATAACTGCTGAAGTTGGTCCCAAAAGTGAAGATGGGTGCGATGAGTGCAGCATAAGTGAGTTGGAGAAGAAACAAGGAAGCCATTTTCTTTTGAGAACAGAGACATCGTCAATAGTCGGTGCTTCCGGACATCGTGTGGGCAAGGTCTGGGGAGCCCGCAAAGGCAGGGAATCGGGCCGTAGCTGTGCGGACCGGCGGCATCTGGAGAGAGAGGGAGTCCTGGTAGATGCTACAGATACCCACCACATGGAAGTTTCCTCGGTGTCACCCAAAAGGCCACCTGAGCTGACTGACCCCCATCCTCCTCTTGAAATTCCTCCTTCTCTGTTTCTTTCCTGAGCCAGGGCATCACCAGCTGCCTGTCTCCTCAGCCAACAACTGTTTCCTCTCCTCCAGCCCCGTGACGCTGAATGCTCCTGAGTGCACCCCTAACTCACACCCTTCTGAGCCGTGGGTGAGGAGCACAGAGGTCTACAGGCAATCGCACATCACTGCTCAGGATAGCTTCGCCTCCCACCTGGACACCCGCCAGGACCTGCTGTCCCTGTCTCCGCCCAGTTCCGTGAGGTGGCATTCCTCAAACCAGCTCCGCGTGCCGCCCCTTTGCTTTAGGATGTGAGAAGCTGGTGCTGGGACAGTGATCAGACCCCTGTGCCTGGCACCCCAGGACGCCCCACATCTTCCCCAGGGGTGCCTGCAGCTCTGCTCCCTGTGGCCTCCGCAGGGAGCCTCTCCTCCCAGGTGCCTTGCTCTCAGCATCCTGTAACCAGTGGTGCCCGCAGGCACCCATCCTGCCACAGTTCAACCGCTCCCAGCCCTCACCTCCTCCGGGCAAACAGCCATTCAGGGCGCTGCTGGTTGTGAGTCAGTACCTGCCGGGACTGGCTGCCGGAGCATCGCTGCCTGAACGGTGGGTGGACGCTGGGGACAGCTCAACGCACCCGAGAAAGAACAGGCGGGGAGAGTTCACGTCACAGAAGGTTTTCTTCTCTTTCTTTTATTTCCTCTAATTAACATGGCATTGAATCTAGGCCTTCAGATACAAAGTGAACTATTTCCAGGCAATTGTTTCTAGGGAAGGGATTCGTGTTTCCAGAAGTTGGACTACAAAAACCTCTAAGGCCCTTTCCAGCTCCCAAACTCTATGCGGTTATCTTTTCAAAATTCAATTATACAACCGATTGTCTGAACTCTTCCCTTTAGTTGTATTTAGATGTAGATAAAAAGTAAATTGAAATCAATGAACTTTACATTCCTGAATTAGCACTTGGGATTTCAACAAATTTCAAGGCAGCACAAACTAGTTTAATAGACTAAGTAATGATGATAAAGTGGTGGAAATGTTTATGTTTCTCTTCAATACATCACGTTATAAAGTGAACATCAAGTATCTAAGTTGCTAGCAGCTATCTTTCTTAACTCATTATTGACTTTCTACATTAGTTGGGATTAACTAATTGTTTTGATGGCACTTCCCCAAATTATAAGGTAGCTGAAAGCAGGAGATTATTTACCAAATGGGGCAAAGAAAAGAGAGGGAGCCCTGAGGCCTGATGCTGGCTGGATCTGCCTTCCTGCCTGCACAGATCAGGAGTGAAGTGCAGGTGGGTGTGTGACACACTTACACACAGCATCTCGCTGCCTCCGTGGCAAGGTGACCCCCCCCCCAGCGTCCTGTGCAAACACGAGGAAGCCCACGCTCTGTAATGGAGGCTGATTTATGAGCAGAGGAGCTGAAATCACCCCCCCGCCTCCCATCCCACTCCTTTATAAACAAGACCTGTCAAACTGGTGAGGGGCTGCAGATTGAGCTCATCACTAGGACCAGGGATTTAATCGACCACACCTACATAATGGAGCCTTCACTAAAACCCTAGCAGATGGCGTCTGGAGAGCGTCCTGGGTGAGAAAGCGCATTGGTGCACCTGGAGAGGGCAAGCGAACTCCCAGTGCTCCTTCTCCCAGTGCCTGGCCTTGGGCATCGCTTTCATTCTGCTGTTGCTGACTTGTATCCTTTGTAATAAACCAGTCATAGTAAGTAAAGTGTCTTCTGGAGTCCTGTGAGCCATTCTGTAACCGGACAATCAATGGGTCTGCGCTGCCTGCCACTACCTGAGCCAATTCAGCAGAGACAGGGTTGACTCATATATGAGCATTTATTCCAATACCGTCAGCAGAGTGGAGAGCAGCAGGTTGTCCACAAAGATCTGCTCTGCGACCCCCACCCATAAACCAGCTGCTTATATGGGGTACAAGGACAAAGATTACATGGGGAAGTGGGGTTACAGGCACGGGGAAGCAGGCTATGCTGGCTGGGGTGGGACTCCATTGCTTGGGCAACAAGGTTGTCAATCTTTCCATTACAATAGGCAGTTCTTGGATGAGAATGATTCCGGTTTGATGAGCGCACTTTACCTCACAGTCTAAATGAAGTGGAACTGTGACCCCTGACATAGTCCCGAAAGGAAGCTTTGCTTGAGGGGACCCCAGTTGTCAAACTCTATCAGTTCCTATTGCTATGCATCCAACACCCCAAATTAGCAGCTTCAGAGCATAACCCCTTTTTCTTGCTCACAGCTCCAGGCAGCTGGTTGTGCACTGAGTGGGGTCAAGCGCTGCTGAACTCCGTGGGACTGTTAGGACAGCCCCACCCAGTGGGAAGGTCGGCTGACTGTGGTCTGGGCGCCAGCAGTGTTGGGTCTTGCACTTCTTGTCGTCCGTCGGTCTAGCTCAGCTTGCTTGC
>NW_005361465.1:0-784 GCF_000412655.1 Myotis brandtii
TCCCTGGTGATTCTGATGTACAGGCAGAGGTGAAAACAATTGTGAGAGTACTTCCCTGGCTAAAAGGAGTCTGCCTCCCTAGATATACTAACTCAGTGGTTCTCAACCTTCCTACTGCCGCGACCCTTTAATACAGTTCCTCATGTTGTGGTGACCCCCAATTTCATTGTTACAAATTGAACATAATTAAAGTATAGTGATTAATCACAAAAACAATATGTAATTATATATGTGTTTTCTGATGGTCTTAGGTGACCCCTGTGAAAGGGTCGTTCAACCCCCAAAGGGGTCACAACCCACAGGTTGAGAATTGCTGTAACTAGACAAACCTACAGTAATTCAAAGCTTCAGCAGCTACAATAGTTATCAAGGAAAAAACAACAACCTTTAAAGATAAACAAAACCACAACACCTCTATTGAATGGTTAGTGTGTGCTGAGCATTCCATGGATGTTCTGCTGTTGAGTCTTCACACTAATGGAGCTTTCCCTCGTTCTCCCCTTCTTGGTTTCTCCATCTTGAACTCTGTTATAGCCCTCTCCCATCTGCACAGGCCACGGCCCTCCCTCTTTGCCTCCTTACCTGGTCTATTTACTTCATAGTAGTTTGTTTTTCAGCTGAAATTATTTTACTTGTTCCTTTTTTTGTTGCCTTTCTCCTCTTCTGGAATGTAAGATCCTTGAAGGCAAGTCTTTATTTTGCTTATTTCTATATTCCATGAACCTAGAATAGAGGTTACTTTATCATCAGAACTAAATATATATTTCTATATTAATGAACTAGA
>NW_005361466.1:0-591 GCF_000412655.1 Myotis brandtii
AAATCTTAACCCGAGACTATGTTTTTACTGATTTTAGTGAGGAAGGAAGAGAGAGAGAGAAAGAAACATCCATGTGAAAGAAACATCAATCTATTGCCTCCTGTATGCACCCCAACGGGGGACCCAACCCGAAACCTGGGTATGTGCCCTGACTGGGAATGGAATCAGCGGCCCTTTGGTGCACAGGATGATGTTCCAACCATCTGAGCCACACTGGTCAGGGTCAAATACGGCTTTTAAGGGCCATGGTGAAGGGAATAGATTTTATTTTAGGACCAACGACAAATTCTAGGGAACTAGAATTTTATGCTGGGATATGGCAGAGGCAGAAACTCACCTCATGCACTCTCTCTGGCTTCCCACCTGGTGAAGCTTCTTGAAGGGCTCTTAGCACCAGCTCTGGAGCAAGGCTGCACAGAGAACCTGGGAAGACCGGAGCTGACAGTAGGCTAATTCCTATAGCTAATGAAATCCACTGGATTTGTCGCTCAAATTACCACTGATAAAGATACTTTGCTTGACCAACCTTTAGTCAGGCTTCCAAATCTACTCTGAGGCCCATCTGTGCACTTCCTTGTAAAATCTAGTTTT
>NW_005361467.1:0-1337 GCF_000412655.1 Myotis brandtii
ATTGATTTTTAGAAGGAGAGGAAGGAAGAGGGATAGGAAGATAGAAACTTCGATGAGAGAGAGTCTGCACAGCCCCTACTGGGGATTTAGTTTGCAACCTGGGCATGTGCCCTGACCCAGAATTGAACCAGTGACTTAATGGTTTCTGGGTCAACACTCAACTGCTGACTTAGACTGGCCAGGCTCATTTACCTTGAGTTTGCTCCTTGTGATTGAGCTGATGGATCATCATTCTTGGTTCTATTTGGGAGAATCAGACAAGAAGGAAAGATAAATCACTGAGAAGCAGCAGTGTCTCAGTATCTCCACCTATTCCATTTCTCAGCCTAACCCCCTCCCCTAGACTGGGAATCAAACCTGTTACTGTTCTGTCCGAGGGCCGATGCTCTAACCACTGAGAAAACCAGCCAGGACAATATTACCTTAGTAAAACCTGAAAGATTCTGCATTCAAAAATACATCTAGACCAATGGTTCCCAACCTTTTTTTTGGCCATGCCCCACCTAAACATCTCTAAAATCCTGATGCCCCCCTGTGACATATAATTCTTATTATTCAAAAAGCAAACTCCTATTCACATGGAGGAATCCTAAAAGGCCATTAACTTGGTCTAAACAAGCTTCTAAGGAACATGGCATTCATGAAAGAAAAAAATAAAAGAATGAAGGAAAGTTGAAGTACTGAGGAAGAAAACACTAAAAAATTGCTTTAAAAAATAATATGAAGTGATATGAAAAAATAGCAAATAAGTTTCAAAACATAATGGAGTACTGAAATGCTTAAATATGTCACAATACATATTCATATACTGTATATGAGGTCCCTAGACCATAAGAAATGCAAAAAATTCACTGTTAATAACTCATTCTCAAATTGTCCCCCTTAAAAATCAAATTGACCCCCCTGTGGGGGGGGGTGTCCCACATTGGGAACCACTGATCTAGACCCCATGTTTTGGGTAAGAAATTGTAGACCTGCATTATGCTAATTAGGTAAACACAACTAAACTTTTAGCTCAGTTCTTAGTTTCATATGAATTATACTTAATGAGGCATATGATTTGTTGCTTGTTATGATGTGTGTGGGGCTTGAAAATAAAGTCTTAAATGGCCTTGTTTTTCTGTAACAGCTTTCCTAACTAGCTCATATCCTAACTTCACTACTTACTGTCTGTGTGATCTTGACCAAGTTATCAAAGGATTCTATGCCTTAGTTTTGTCATTTATATTATTGAGAATAATAACTATTCAATATGCAAAACTATATGAGTTGCTGATAGTTTATTACACAGGGTTGTTAGGATGATTCAATGTATTAATATCTATAAGACAATTAGA
>NW_005361468.1:0-837 GCF_000412655.1 Myotis brandtii
TCTAGTCAGAAATAAGGAAATTTTCTATTTCCCCAAGCGATTTTACATATCTTTCAATTTCTTTATTTTTAAAATATATTTTAATTGACTTCAGAGGAAGGGAAAGGGAGAGAGAGAGAGAGAGACATCAATGATGAGAGAGAATCTCGGATCAGCTGCCTCCTGCCCGCCCCCAACTGGGGATGGAGCCCACAACCCGGGCCTGTGCCCTGACCTCCTGGCTCATAGGTGGACGCTCAAGCACTGAGCCCCACCACTGGGCAAACGTCTTTAAAGTTGAAATGTCTACACACTGGGCTGGTGTTCTGCCAGGAAGGTTTGAGAAGCCGCCTGGAGCAGCGCCGCCCTCGCGCTGTTTGAATTTCTGACATTCTTTCCAGGGACTTGGGGAGAAAAAAGCTGGGCCTCAGGGAGCCACAGCAGAACCTGGGGTGGCTCCGCAACAGGCCGGTTGGCAGGCACCTTCCCATTCTCTTTGGAAAGTGAGGCTTTTTTGGAAAAAGTGTCAGCAGCGCGCACTGATCACAGCTTTGCAATGGAAGAGCGAAGGCTCAGGCTGACTTCTGGGCTTGAACTTCAGGGAGGCTCGCAGGAGTCCCGTTCCTCTTCAAAGTTTAAAATCGCTTCTCCACCCAGGGTCCCTGTCTCCACAGTGAAAGGACCACACGTCCGGTCACTGGGCCAAACATCAGTTCCTAACCCGGGGAGCTGGGCACGTCTTTCCTTTTTTGTTTGCCTTCGCTCCAGGAAGAGTCCAAAACCACAGCCAGAGAAAGGCGCCCAGGCAAGGCCAGGAAACACAGGATCGGCTTCTCCGCGCCGGTGGCCGCGCCGGGA
>NW_005361469.1:0-1068 GCF_000412655.1 Myotis brandtii
CACTATAATCTCACCATCTGTACAATGAATTGCTAAAAAGACACGTGATTTCACATCAGTATGTGATTTAACTG
Source organism: Myotis brandtii (assembly GCF_000412655.1). Classification (NCBI taxonomy): domain Eukaryota; kingdom Metazoa; phylum Chordata; class Mammalia; order Chiroptera; family Vespertilionidae; genus Myotis; species Myotis brandtii. Next base: position 75 of record NW_005361469.1, read on the forward strand.
TCTCTTCATCATGTGACTGATGACAGAACTGGGTAATTGAGAAACGCGTGTTCAGTCTCTTTTTTAAGATGGATTGCTATGGGTCACTAGGGGGGAAAAGACCACAATTTCAGCAAGATGAATTGGCAGGAAGTTAAGAGATGAGTTTTGTGTTTGTTTTTTTAAAGCCTTTAATTTAGATCCTGAGTCAGTTGTGATCAAGGCAAGATGGATAAAAGCAAAGCATTTATTGCTTTAAAAAATCCTCATAATCAAGGTAGACAACACTTCATAAAAATCTTAAGAAACTGTGCTGCCCAAAAGAAATATAGCATGAGCCTCATATGTAATTTAAAAAATTCTAGTAACCATATTAAAAAGAAAGATAAAATTAATTTTTATGAAACCAATATATTTTAACATGTTATCAATATAGGATGTAGTATTAGTGTGATATTTTACTGTGCTTTTTGTTTGTATTATGTCTTCGAAATCTGGTGTATTTTACAGTGATAACACATCTTAATTTGAAGTAGGAAGATTTTAAGTGCTCAAGAGCCACATGAGACTAGAGCCTACTCTATCCTATAGTGCAGGTACAGATACAGTATTCCCCCTTATCTACTGGCAATGCAGTCCAAGATCCCTAGGGGATGCCTGAAATGGGGGGATAGTTACCTATACAGTGTTTTTCCCTATATACACATACCAATGATAAAATCTAACATAAATTAGATTCAGTAAGAAATTAACAATAACTAATGCTATCTAATAAAGAGGGAATATGCTAATTGACCCTCACATCATTGCAAAGATGGCAGCGCCCACAGCCAATAAGGAGGGGATATGCTAATTGACTGCCCCGCCCCCAAAGATGGTGGCGGCACCAGCCAATAAGGAGGGGACATGCTAATTGACTGCCACACCCTCAAAGATGGTGGCACCCACAGCCACATGATGGCCGTCAGGGGCAGGAAGTTGTGGGCGATCAGGCCAGCAGGGGAGGGCATTTAGG
>NW_005361470.1:0-568 GCF_000412655.1 Myotis brandtii
AGGGGGAGCACCGCTCAGCCAGGAGCTGGGCTCACAGTTGGCAAGCACAGTGACAGTGACTCTAAAGATGGCCGACTGCCAGCTTAGGCCCACTTCCCATCAGTCAGACATCCCCCGAGGGCTCCTGGACAGCGAGAGGACATAGGCCAGCCTGAGGGACACCCCCTCCAAGTGCACATATTTCATGCACTAGGCCTCTAGTTAATAAAGAATGATACAAGACTAAACTCAGTGGAAAAAGGAAGATAGCAACATAGGTAAATGCCTGTACTCACTACCTCCTACAACCACATCAAAATTACAACTAAAATACAGAACAACCATCATCCAGAACCACTGGAAAACTGGCTGAATGGAAGTCCTACAACTAGAGAAGTAAAGAAGAAAGCACACTGAGACCGTTAGGAGGTGCAGAGGTGCGGAACAGGCTAGTCTGGCACCTACGTGGGCCGCTTTTTAATAGGGAGGGAGATTGTCTCTGCAGAGGCTATCCAAGGAGTAAGAGAACCCAGCCCCACACCAGACCCCCAGCCAGGGTCCCAGAGCTGGGAAAAGAAGTCCCTATGGG
>NW_005361471.1:0-491 GCF_000412655.1 Myotis brandtii
ATCTTTATTGTTGAAAGTATTACATAGATCCTCCTTTGTCCCCCATTAATCTCTTCCAGCCCGCTCCTGGCCCCCACTTTACCGCAACCCCAGTCCTCACCACCCCATTGTCTGTGTCCATGGGTTATGCATATATGCATACAAGTTCATTGGTTGATCTCTTCCCACCCACCTTCCCCTGCCTTTGTACTTCTTAATCCAGGGGTCCTCAAACTACGGCCCGCGGGCCACATGCAAATACAAATATTGTATTTGTTCCCGTTTTGTTTTTTTACTTCAAAATAAGATATGTGCAGTGTGCATAGGAAATTGTTCATGGTTTTTTTTTAAACTATAGTCCGGCCCTCCAACGGTCTGAGGGACAGTGAACTGGTGCCCTGTTTAAAAAGTTTGAGGACCCCTGTCTTAATCCCTTCACCTTTTTCACCCAATCACCCATGCCCCTCCCACCTGCCAATCATCAATTTGTTTTCTGTATCTATGAGTTTGTT
>NW_005361472.1:0-1002 GCF_000412655.1 Myotis brandtii
AATCCCAGCTCAGATCACCCCCGCCCCCTCCCTCCAGTCTAGGAGCTAAGAACAAAATGCACACAGGCTCCACGGCTCTGCGCCTGAGGGGAAGCCGGGTGTCCTCCAGACCATGCCCGTTTTTTTACTGAGAGAGAGAGAGAGAGAGAGAGAGAGAGAGAGAGAGAGAGAGATTTGTTGTTCCATCCATTCATTGGTTACTTCTTTTTCTTTTTCATCCTCACCCGAGGATATGGGGGGTGGGGGTATTGATTTTAGAGGAAGAGAGAGAAACTTCAATGTGAAAGAGAAACATCGGTCGGTTGCCTCCCATATGCACCCGATAGGGGATCAAACCCACAACCTAGGCACGTGCCCTGTCCAGGATTGAACCACAGCCTTTGTGATACAGAAGACGCTCCCACCCACTGAGCCTCCGGCCAGGCCATTGGTCACTTCTCCTATGAGCCCTGACGGGGACCAAGCCTGCCACCTGGGCCTGTCAGGATGGCACTCACCCACTGAGCCACCGGCCAGGGCCAGGTCACGCTCCATCCTGCGCCATCCTTACTGCCCCAGGGCTGGCCTGAGGGGCCGCATCAGCCTTCGCCCTCTGGATTCTCCCCATCGGACTATGAGCAGCAGATCTCGGGGAGATGGGGGGGAGAGGCTGGGTGTTACTCCCCAGCTTCCTCTCTGCGTGGCCGTGGGTGGCCGTGGCAGGTCCCACTGAGGACAGCGGCCGGCGGCCTCCTACAGCCACAACTCCTCCGGCTTCCCCACTGCTCCTCCCTGGCCTGAGACGAGGGGTGGCAACAGGGACCCCACTGCTGGTCCCAAGGTGGCTTGTCGCTCCCTGTTGGCCTCCCTCCACCCACCCGCACCTCTGGAACTTCCTTTCCCAGCTTCCGTCATCACCCCTGAGCTGCCCTCTGCTCCTGCCTGGGCGGTGCTGGTCCTCAGCCTCCCAGGGCCTCTCCACCGCCCGCTCTCCATCCTCCTCTCTCTACACTCTGGCCACAC
>NW_005361473.1:0-1192 GCF_000412655.1 Myotis brandtii
TAACCATACCACATGGTATAACAGTATTTAGCCATGTGCTATCACAGGGAACTGCTCTGCTTATTTAAATCAAATCTTAAAAAGGATCCCAAGAATCAAACTGTTTACAAGAAACACAACAGTATCCAAAAAGGGCAGATATTATTTGTAAAAAGAAAATGGATGGTGAAGAACACATGGGTTTTAAATAAAGACAGGATCAGTAGTAGGGCACTGATCTATCCTTTGTCCTCAGGCTTTAATATGACACTGTTTTTCTGATTATGTTGAAATGTTACCTTAAAAGATGATTGATCTTGATTTCTGAGGGGGATTTTGGGTGCCACCTTAAGTTGTATACCCAATGACTCACTCACTTCACCCATATTTGGGCAAATATCAAAACCTGAGGGCTGTGAGTACATAAGAATAACACACCTCTCAGAAGCTAACGCCTATCAATTGCTACCTATAATTTATCCAGGAAAAATGAAAGTACTTGTATGAAAATGTGAACAGGTGAAATATTCGTGACCCCATGATTTCCAAACAGCCGCAAACTGGAATCAATCCAAAAGTCCATCAAAAGATGAATGGGCAGCTGACCTGTGGTGTGCCCATACACGGGAACAGTTCTCTACCACAAGCAAGAATGCAACCTTGCGGGCCCTCCCGGGACAATGCAGGCTGTGCCAGGGGCCCCTGCTGACCTGCATGGGGAAAGAATAAGAATGCTGCAGCACCTGGCAATGGTCTCCTAGCAACTGGGCCGCTGGGACAACAAACCCCTGAGGCCCCTGTGTGCCCTGGGCCAAGGGCGCCATTGCGTTCCAGCAGTGTGGCCCTTACTGGAGCGCCACAAGGGGTGGCTGTTAAAGTCGGACCTGAGGTAGAAGGCGCTTATAGAGTCGGGGCTGATCAAGCCGTGGCAGTCAGGGCTGAAGCTGGACAAGAAGCCAGAGCCCAGCAAGAAGTGGCTGCTAGGGCCGGGGCCACTGGAGCCCTTGCCCCTGGGCATGAATTGTAAGCCCTGGTTCAAGGACAGGGACAGGTTGCCTTCCCGCTATCTCTCCAGGCAGAACAACAAGCTTGGGAAGTGCCCCACCTCCATGGACAGCCGGCGGTGGGTATTTGTGAAGGAGGGACTGGACGACTTCAGAACGGGCTGTCCATCTCCTGAAGATGTGATCACTCGTGGCCCTCGGGAGGGCTT
>NW_005361473.1:2831-16021 GCF_000412655.1 Myotis brandtii
GGGTGCATGCAGGATGCAGCTGATTAATGATTCTCTCTCAACACTGATGTTTCTCTCTCTTCCTCTCCTTCTCTGAAAATGAGTAAAAATCCTATATAATTAAATCCAAGTGAGCGAAATGTCAGAACAACCACAACAACCAGAGACCAGAACAACTGCTGCCTCTTGCCCTGCCCCCAGAGGGGATCCCACCCTGGTCCGGGGTGTGGTCAGCCTGCAAACCACCCTTAGCCCCTAGCCCAAGCCAGCCCCACCCCCTGGTGGAGACCCCCCACCACAATCGGGGCCCCCATCAGGGCAGGTTGGCCAACCCACCTGTGTACCGGGCCTCTATCCTATATAATAAAATGGTAATATGCAAATTGACCCTAATGGTGGAACAACCAGAATGACTGCTCAGCCATTCACTATGTGGCACACTGACCACCTCTCAGTTCCTTTCCCCGGCCTGCAGGCTCCAATCTCCCAATGGTGAAAGGGGAACCTGGGGTGGCTGGCAGGGGACGCGGGTGGCACCAAGCCAAGGCCCCAACCCCACCAGTCGACCCACACACAGAGGCCAACTGCGGCAGGGTGTGGCCGGCAAGCAGGCAGAATGGCTGACCTCTCAGTTCTTCCCCCTGGCCGGCAGGATCTGATAACCCGATGGCGAAGGGGGAACTAGGGGTGGGTGGCGGAGTGGGATGGGGCTGGCTCAGGGCAGCCGAGGAAGATGGCCCTGATCACAGGCCAGGCCTAGGGACTGTACCTGAGCAAGAATTTCTTGCACCAGGCCTCTAGTATACTTATAAAAAATTATGCCAGCTACTGCATGGGATGAATCTCAAAATAATTGTGCAGAATGAAAGAACTGTATTGCTCCAATAATATTCAATTTATAATGCACTATGACAACTATTTTGATATGCACAGCTTGTAACCTGTAGCCAAAGTAACTTTATGTATTCTTTGTGAATTGTCTATGGCTACCTTTGCACTAAAACACGAGAATTTGTCACAGAGATTATATGGCCTGCAAGCCTAAAATATTTCTTGTCTGAATTTTTACAGTAAAATTTACTGTCACCCTAATCTAGAAGGAAAATATATTTAGACATATATTAAATCAATGATGTCACTCTTTAGCTGAACAGAAGATAATACATGCTCATCTATAGAATAGAATAAAGTGAAATATTTTTTAAAAAATAACTATTTAGTTAGACCTTTTTGAACCCTTTTCAAATCTGCCTAATAATTTCAATATTTTTAGGGTCAGAAATTCCTGAGGCAAATCATTATATCTTATAGTCCCTGCTTCTTGTCATGTCTCGTCACATGATGACTTGTCATGCATAGATTCCCCATGACTCCAAAAATGTGGGTGTTAAATGTGAGGTAGGGCAGCCTGAACATGATAAAGACAGAATAACTTTTTTCCCACTGAAATGGCTAATTAATTCAATGGGATGTTCACAATGGTGGGTTGGCCAAGAAACAAGCTTTGGATGTCACATACTTATTCCACCCTCACACTCACCCCCCATGGGACCAAATGAAATTTATTTAGGGTATAGTGCTCAGGAGTGGACCCTAAACTTCCATGGAGGCTTTCCCAGAATATTTTTTGCTTTCCAAGACTACACAGGGTACAAGACTGAATGTTTCCCTTGGTGCCTGAGGCTGCTGCTTGCTCTCTACAGCTCAGGACAGCAGCAGGGCACTGCTCCTTGCAGGCCTCTGAGCCAATCAAGTGTCAGGACAAAGCTATCTACAAAGGACACCCATTCCCCTCAGCTGCCACAGGGTAGGGGCCCAGTGCCTGTGCTCAGGGCCAGTCCCTGGAAGCAGCATGGGGAGGCTCAGGGAAGGGCAGAGGTTCCAGGAGAACACATGAGGTCTGGATTTCAGGAAGTGAGCTGGAAAGTTTCTCCCACAGACTCAACTTAATAAAAGGGGCCACCTGGGGCCAATACTCAGTGTGAAAAGCAGCTTTCAAGCTGGGAGATCTCTCAGTCAAAAGCACAGCTAGCATTTCTGTTTGCTTTTGGGGGGGATGAGCTGAAATAGGCCTGTGCTCATTAAACTTCCTGAAATGCAACCTAGACCACAGGCTCTCTAACCATCAGACTTTAAGGGTCTATGTGGAAAGGTGGGATGTTTTCCAATGGAGTCCTCCTAGGGGCAGAGCAGGCAGCTCACAGGATTTCTTGGGAAAGGATGACACTGGAGAAAAAGTACTGACAGACACACAGGGTTACAGACACCAGGAACGGGAAGCCATGTGACAGAGCCTCTGGAAAAATTATGGTTCTTTCTGTGCAGATATAAAATGGGCGCTATTGAAAGGCATAGGACAGCTTCAGGGGGGTCAAGAACACTTTGACTATCTCCTCCCTGGCCTCCTTGCACCTGGCCTGGTGCTCTGCAAGGAGGGGCTGCAGGTGCTGCGATGCTCCTTCTTAAGCTCCCAGGTTAGCATGTCTCCACTGCTGTAATCCTTCCTCATCTGCTCCAGCTTGTTGTCATCCTTGAGGAAGAAGGTCATGTACATGAAGGACATGTCCCCGTGTCAGTTTCCCTAAAACTGCCTGTGCTCCTCGATGGTGTCTCTCCCTCCAGAAAACACATGCTTGTTGACCTCGGATTGATCTGCTTGGCTGTGTCTGTGGGAAAGATGGGGGCGTTGGGGTCGCTGGCACTCCTTTGGGTCTGAGTCCCCTGCAGGGAGGGGAAGAAGGTTGAGTGTAGCAGGATGGTTTATGATAGAAGATCCTGGGTGTGAAATCTCTTATCATCCTGAAGTAAGGATCCTGGTTGAAGGCACAAGAGATGAGGTTCTGGACGTCCATCTTGCCCCCAAAGATCTGTGGGAATGAGTTGCTGAAGGAGGGAGCAGCCTGGATGGCAGGAAAGCTGATCTTCCCCTGGCAGTCACTGTCTGAAAAGCCAAAAATGCCTTTCACTAGGTTGAAGGTCACATATTTCTGATCTTCACCATGTTCTTGTAGAAGTCTGGGCTCACCCCCATGTAGTCGAGGTCAGAGAAGATGGGCTTGTTGATGTGAAAGCTGCAGGTGATGATGTCCTTGGCGTTTTCCATGACTTAGCCATTGGTCAGGTCCAGGGTCACGTCTTCTGCAGGTACTTCTAGTCATCGGTCATCTGGATGAGCAAGAGCACCTTGAACATGTCCTGCAGCCATTTTGTGAAAATGAACGGGATGTGGTGGCCTACATGCATGGCTTCGGAAGAGGGGCCCCTGCCCACATACAGGCGAAACAGCTTCTTGTTTTCATAGGCATCAAGGACTTGGTTCAGGTCTCTGTGTGAGATGAAGGTGCATCTCTGGCCCCTGGCTCTCTCTCTTCTGTTTATCAGCTCTTGGTCAATGTTACTGCTTCCAAACAGAACAATGAGCTTGTCATAGTAACTGCCTTTTGCACTGTTCCTCTGTACAGTTCAGGGGTCCACAAAATCCACTTCAGCTTCTGTGGCACCTGGGCCACTAACCCAGGTGCAAGGTTCTCTGGAAGGCAGTTGGCCTTGCAGGTCTCCCCTGTGGCCACATTGTAGCTCATTTTTAGCAATAACAGCCTCTTCACTGAAGAATCAATTTCATCCTGGGCTGCGGGGGACACTGAAGAGGTGGCCAGTGGAGTAGCTGAGATCTTTATGTAGCAGTGCTCTTCTTTTATATTCTTTCCCAACTTTCTGTTTCCGTTTATTTTAAGCCCCTTTCTTCTCTTTTCGTCCTGTTTATCCCACCCTGCAGCTATTTGCAGTAAGGATTTCTTAGAAATCAACCAGTTTCTCACAAACACTTGCGCCTCTTGACCAATTCCTCATGAGACAGTCCAATCAGGAGTTGGCTGTGAGTGTGTGTGTTTGGGGGAGGGTGGGTGTGGAGACCAATGAAACCCACTCTAAATTCAAACTATTAGCTGGTCATTGCATCATTAGCTGTTCATTAGTGTGGGGTGCCACACTGCAAGCTGGCCTCCATTTAACCTCCTCACTCACTTCCCATCTCACATCTTCAGCCTCAGAATGAGAACTGAGTTTACATTTGTCCTGATGGGAAGAAAGGCAGACTCCAAGTGCCCTGCGGCTATTGTGCACTAAGGCAATGTTGTGAAAGATCAGTTCTGGGGTCACAGGGACCTGAATTTCCAAAGACACCTTGGCTTTTTCAAAAATATATATTTATTCATTTCAGAGAGGAAAGGAGATGGAGTGAGATGAAAACATCAATGATAAGAACCATTGATCATGTGCGTCCTGCACACCCCCTACTAGGGATTGAGCCCAAAACCTGGGCATGTGCCCTTGACCAGAATAAAACTTGGCACCCTTCAATCTGCAGGCCAATGCTCAATCCATTGAGCCAAACCGGTTAGAGCTGGCTTTTTTCTTTTCTTTTTATTGCTGAAAGTATTATACATGTCCCTTTTTTTACCCCTAGTGCCCTCTCCCAGCACTTTACCCCCACAATATTTCACCGCCCCATTGTCTGTGTCCATGGGTTATGCATATACTCACATGACTTCATTGGTTGAATTCTTCCCCCCCACCACCCTCTCCTGCTTTCCCTCTGAGGGTTGCCAGTGTGTTCCATGTCTCTAGGTCTATTTTTTCATCATTTTATGGTCTTAGTTATATTTCACATATGAGTGAGATCATGTGATATTGATCTTTCTCTCACTGGCTTATTTCACTTAGCATATGGTGCTCTAGATCCACCCATGCTGTTGCAAATGGTCAGAATTCTTTCTTTTTTTTCAGCTGCATAGTATTCCATTGAATAGTTGCACCACCGTTTTTTAATCCATTCATCTGCTGATGAGCACTTAGGCTGTTTCCAAATCTTAGCTATTGTAAATTGTGCTGCTATGAACATAGGGGTGCATATATTCTTTCTGATTGGTGTTTCTGATTTCTTGGGATATATTCCTAGAAGTGGAATCGGTGGGTCAAATGGTAGTTCCATTTATTCATTTTTTGATGAAACTCCATAATGTTTTCCACAGTGGCTGCACCAGTCTGCATTCCCACTAGCAGTGTACCAGGGTTCCCTTTTTTCCACATCTTCAACAACCTTTGTCATTTGTTGATTTATTGATGAATGCCATTCTAACAGGTGTGATGTGGTACCTCACTGTCCTTTTTATTTGCACCTCTTGAATAATCAGTGACTTTGAGCGCTTTTTCATATGTCATTTGGCCTTCTGTATGTCCATTTTGGAGAAGTGTCTATTTAGATACTTGGCCCATTTTTTATTGGACTCTTTATCTTCCTTTATTAAGATGTATGAGTTCCCTATAGATTTTGGAGGTTAACTCCTTGTGAGATGTATCGTTGTCAAATATGTTTTCCCATGGAGTGGGCACTACTTTTATTTTATTGATGGTTTCATTTGCTGTGCAGAAGCTTTTCATTTGGATGTAGTCCCATTTATTTTCTCCTTAATTTCCATTGTCCTAGGAGAAGTATCCATAAACATATTGCTACAAGAAATGTCTGATATTTTGCTGCCAGTGGATTCTTCTAGGATTTTTATAGTTGTCTTACATTTAAGTCCTTCATACATCTTGAGTTTATTTTTGTGCATGGTGTAACTTGGTGTTCTAGGTTAATTTTTTTGCACGTTTATGTCCAATTTTCCCAACACCACTTATTTAATAGACTATCTTGACTCCATTTTGTGCTCTTGCCTCCCTTGTCATATATTGAACATAATGACTTGTGTCGATTTCCGGGTTCTCTTTTCTGTTCCATTGGTGTATATGTCTGTTCTTGGTATTTTAATGGGTATTGCTTTGAATATGTAGACTGCCTGGGTACTATGGACATTGTAATGATGTTGATTCTACCAATCCATGAACACGGTATATTCTTCCATTTGTTTGTATCTTCCTCTATCTCCATTTTCAATGTCTTGTAGTTTTTCTAGTTCAGGTTTTCTACTCCTTGGTTAAGTTTATTCATAATATCTATTTTTTTTGCAATGGTAAATATGGTTGTTTGTTTGGTTTCCCTTTCTGAGAGTCCATCACTGGTGTATAAAAATGCCATAGATTTCTGGTTAATTTTATATCCTGCTACTTTGCCAAATTCATTTGTTAAATCTAGTAGTTTTCTGATGGAGTCTTTAGGGTTTTCTTTGTATAGTATCATGTTATCAGGGAATAGTGACAGTTTTACTTCCTTCTATCCAATTTGAATGCCTCTCATTTCTTCTTGTTGTCTGATTGCAACAGCTAGTACTTCTAGTACTATGTAGAACAGAAGTGGTGAAAGTGGGCATCCCTGTCTTGTTCTTGTCACTATTTGAAATGGTTTAAGCTTTTGTCCATAGAGTATGATTCTGCCTGTAGGTTTGTCATAGAAGGCTTTTATTATGTTGAGGTATGATCCCTCTACTCCCAGTTTGTTGATAGTTTTTATCAAAAAAGGGATTTTGTCCCATTGGATTTTGTCAAATGCTTTCTTTGCGTCTATTCATATGATCATGTGGTTTTTATCTTTCAGCTTGTTTATGTGATGTATCACATTTGTTGATTTGTGGATATTGCACTGGCCTTGCATCCCTGGAATAAATACCAATTGGTTATGGTGTATGATATTTTAAAAGTATTTCTGGATCCGAGTTTCTAGAATTTTGTTGAGGATTTTAGCCACTATGTTCATCAGGGATATTGTCCTGTAATTCTCTTTCTTTCTACTGTCTTTATCTGGTTTTTGGAATAGGGTAATGCTAGCCTCAAAGAAAGAGCTTAGAAGTGTTCCTTTTTTTCTGACTTTTTTAGAATAGTTTGAGGAGGATAGGTGTTAATTCTTTCAAGTTTAGTAAAACTTCTTTGTGAAGCCATCTCATCTAGAGAGTTTGTTTGCTGGGAATTTTTTTATGACTTATTCTAATTCATCATAGTTATTCGTCTATTCAGGTTTTCTGATTAAATTTTCCATTGATGTCAATAGGATATTAAAGTCTCCTTCTTTGATTGTGTTGCTGTTGATCTCTCCCTTGATATCTTCCAGAAGTTTTTTTATGTATTTGGATGCTCCTGTATTGGGTACACATATGTTTACCAGAGTTAAAACCTTTTGTTGTATCAATTCCCTTAGTATTATGAAGTGGCCTTCCTTACCTCTTGTTATGACCTTCGCTTTGAGGTGTATTTTTCTTAGATATAAGTATTGCTACCACAGGTTATTTTTTTTTTCATTTCAATTTGCCTGAAGAATTTTTTTTCCCATTTCTTCATGTTCAGTCTGTGTGAGTCCATTGTTCTGAAGTGGGTCTGTTTTAGATAGTATATATATATGAGTCATGATTTCTTATCCATTCAGCTACCCTGTGTTTTACTTGGGGCATTTAATCCATTTACGTTTAAGGTTATTATTGATAGGTCTTTATTTGTTGCTATTTTTATTCTTTGAGCCTGTTTTCTTTCTCTTTCTCCCTTTCTATTTCTTCTCTACAACAGCCCCTTTAGCATGTCTTGCATTGCTGTCTTGGTGGTAATAAACCCCCTTAGTTGTTTTTTGTTTGTTGTTTGTTTGTTTGTTTGGGGTTTTTTTTGTCTGTCTGTTTTGTTTTGTTTTTTTTGTCTGTGAATCTCCAAATTTCACCTTTAATTTTGAATGATAGCCTTGCTGGTTAGAGCATTATTCGAATCAGTCCCTTTCTTTGCATCACTTTACATACCTCATTCTATTCCCTTCTGGCCTGGCATGTTTCTGTTGAGAAATCAGTTGGTAGTCTAATGGGAAATCCCTTTTACGTGACTTTTTCTCTCTCTTGCAGCCTTTAAGATTCTTTGTCTTTTACATTTGCCAATTTAATTATGACCTGTCTTGGTTTGGGTCTTTTTGGGTTCACCTTGCTTGGGACTCTCTGTGCTTCTTGGCTTTTTGTTTCTTGTTTTCTTCCCCAACTCTGGAAAGTTTCCTGTCATTATTTCTTTAAAAATGTGTCTATTCCTTGCTCAGCCAGTTTTCTTCTGCCACAGCTATTATACACATGTTATATTGTTTCCAATTGTCCCAAAGCTCCCGTAGACTCTCCTCCTGTTTTTAAATTATTTTTCCAGTTGCTGCTCAGATTGGGCATCTATTTATACTTTGTCTTCTAACACTCTGATTTGGTCCTCAGCTTCTTCTAGTCTACTCTTTAAACCTTTTATTGTGTTCTTTATGGCTGCTATGTCATTCTTCATTTACTTTTTGGTAAAGGTAATTTGATTTTATTTAATTTAAATTCTTTATTGATTAAAGTATTTCATATGCCTCCTTTTTCCACCTTTTCCTCTCCCCATCCGCACCCACCCACCAGTACATGCCCTCACCTCCCCTTCCAGTTGGTGTCTATTGGTTATGCTCATATGCATGCATACAAGTCCTTTGGTTGATCTCTTATTCCCTCAAACCCCCGCCTTCCCTCATAGGTTCAACAGTCTGTTTGAAGCTTCTATGACTCTCTTTCTAGCTTTGTTCATCAGTTCATGTTGTTCATTATATTCCAAAAATGAGTGACATCATGTGATATTTATCTTTCTCAGACTGACTTATTTCACTTAGCATAATGCTCTCTAATTCCATCCATGCTGTTGCAAATGGTAAAAATAATTCCTTCTTTACAGCGGCGTAGGATTCTATTGTGTAGGTGGACTACAGTTTTCTAATTCACTCATTTGCTGATGGGCACTTAGGCTGTTTCCAAACCTTAGCTATTGTAAATAGTGCTGTTATGAACATAGGGGGTATATATATATCCTTTCTTATTGGTGTTTCTGGTTTCTTGGGATATAGTCCTAGAAGTGGGATTACTGGATCAAGTGGGAGTTCCATTTTTAATTTTTTGAGTAACTCTATATTGTCTTCCACAGTGGCTGCACCAATCTGCATTCTCACCAGCAGTGAAGGAGGGTTCCTTTTTCTCTGCATCCTCTCCAGCACTTGTTGTTTGTTGATGATAGCCAGTCTGAAAGGTATGAGGTAGTACCTCATTGTTGTTTTGATTTACATCTCTCAGATGATTAGTGATTTTGAGCATGTGTTCATATGTTTCCTGGTCTTCTGTTTGTCTGACTTTGAAAAGTGTCTATTTAAATCCTTTTCCCATTTTTTGATTGGATTGTTTATCTTCGTTTTTTTAAGTTTTATGAGTTACTTATAAATATTGGAGATTAAACCCTTATCGAAGATAACATTGCCAAATATATTCTCCCATGCAGTGGGCTTGCTTGTTGTTTTTTTGAGGGTTTCTTTTGCTAAGCAGAAGCTTTTTAATTTGTTGTAGTCCCATTTGTTTATTTTCTCCTTAGCCTGCTTGCTCTAGGACAGTGATGGCGAACCTATGACACGCTTGTCAAAGGTGACACGCGAACTCATTTTTTTGGTTGATTTTTCTTTGTTAAATGGCATTTAAATATATAAATATATAAAAAATTTCTGTATGTGACACAGCACCAGAGTTAAGTTAGGGTTTTTCAAAATGCTGACACGCCGAGCTCAAAAGGTTTGCCATCACTGCGTCTAGGAGTTGTGTCAGTAATGATATTGCTACAACAAATGTCTGTTATTTACATGCCTATGGCTTCTTCTAAGATATTTATGGTTTCTCATCTTGTGTTTAAGTCCTTTAGACATTTTAAGTTTGCTGAACTCCCTGGATGGAAGGAGGGAGGAGGGATTCCATAGGACCCTGATGGAGGAGGAGGTATTCCACGGGACCCTGGATGGAAGGAGGGAGGAGGGATTCCATGGGATGCTGGATTGAGGGAGGGGGTATTCCTTGGGACCCTGGATGGAGGGAGGAGGTATTCTATAAAACCCTGGATGGAGGGAGGAGGTATTCCATGGGACCCTGGACAGGAGAGGGAGGAGGTATTCTGTGGGACCCTGGATGTTGGGAAGGAGGACGGATTCCATAGGACTCTGATGGAGGGAGGTATTCCATAGAACCCTGGATGGAGAAAGAAGGTATTCTGTGGGACCCTGCATGGAGGGAGGGAGGAGGTTTTCCATGGGACCCTGGATGGAGGGATGGAGGAGGGATTCCATAGGACCCTGATGGAGGGAGGTATTCCATGGAACTCTGGATGCAGAGAGAAGGTATTCTGTGGGACTCTGGATGGATGCAGAGAGAAGGTATTCTGTGGGACTCTGGATAGAGGTAGAGAGAAGAGATTCCTTAGGACCCTGATGGAGGGAGATATTCCATGGAACTCTGGATGGAAGGAAGGAGGAGGTTTTCCATAGGACCCTGGATGGAGGAGGAGGGATTCTGTGGGACCCTGAATGGAGAGAGTAGTTATTCATTGAGTTCCTGGGTGGAGGGAGGAAGTATTCTATTGGGCCCTGGATGTAGGGAGAAAGGAGGTATTTCATGGGACCCTGATTAGAGGGAGGAGGTATTCCATGGAACCCTGAATGGAGGGAAGGAGGAGGTATAGAATGGAACCCTGGATGTAGGGAGGAAGGATGTATTCCATGGAACGCTGGATTTAGGGAAGGAGAAATGAATCCTTCAGATCCTTTAATAGAGAAAGGGAAAAGTATTCCATGGGAACGTGGATGGAGGGAGTGAAGAGCTATGCCAAGGAACCCTAGATGGAAAGAGGGTGAAAGATCCATCATACCATGGATGGAGGGAGGGAAGAGGTATTCCTTGGGAACCTGAATGGAGGGAGGGATGAGGTATGACATGGATCCGTGGGTGGAGGGAGGGAAGTGGTATTCTGTGGGACCCTAAGTGGAGTGTGGAGGAATTCTATGGAACCCTGACTGGAGGGAGGGAGGAGGTATTCCTTGGAAGTCTGAATGGATGGAAGGAAGAGGGATTCCATGGAGCCCTGGATGGAGGGAGAAGGGATTCCATAGAATCCTAAACGGAGGGAAGGAGGGATGCTATGGAACCCTGGACAGAGAGAGAAGGTATTCTGTGGGACTTTATGGAAGGAGGGAGGATTTATTCCTTGGGACCCTGGATGGAGGAAGGGAAAATTGATTCCATAGGACCCTGGATGTAAGCAGTAATGTATAATATGGAACCCTGTATGGAGGGAGGGATAAGGTCTTCCCTAGAACCCAGGATGGGGGGAAGAGGTATTCTATTGTACCCTGAAAGAATGGAGAGAGGAGATATTCATGGAACCCTGGATGGAGGGAGGGAAGAGGTATTCCATGGATCCCTGGATGGATGGAGGGAGGAGGTATTCCATAGAACCCTGAATGCAGGGAGGAGGTCTTCCATGGGACCCTGGATGGAAGTTGTATGTATTCTGTTGGACCCTGATTGACAGAGGGAAGAGCTATTCCTGGGGACTCTGGTACTAGGGAGGGAAGAGATATTCCTGGGGACCCTGAATGGAGGGAGAGAGGAGGTATTCCATGGAAACCTGGATGGAAGGAGAAAAAAAGGCATTTCGTAAACCTGAGTCAAGAGAGAAAGGAGTTATTCCATGGAATCCTGGACTTAGAGTGGAAGGAGGTAATCCTTGGGACCCATTAATGGAGAATGGGAAAATGCATTCCAGTCGACCCTGGGTGGAGGGAGGGAGGAGGTATTTCATGGAACCCTGGGTGGATGAAGGAAAGAGGTATTCCATAGACCCTGAATGGAGAGAAGGAGGTATTCCATGGAACCCTGGATGGAGGAATGGAAGAGGTATTCTGTGGGACCCTGATGGAGGAAGAGAAGAGGTATTCCTTGGGACCCTGGATCAAGAGGGGGAAGAGGTATTTTGTGGTACCCTGGATCATGGCATAGAGGAGGTATTCCTTTGGACCCTGATGATGGAAGGGAGAAATTCCATGGAACCTTGGATGGAAGGAGGGAAGAGCTATTCCATGGGACCCTGGATCAATGGAGGGAGGAGTTATTCCATGGAACCCTGGATGGAAGGAAGCAAGAGGTATTTTGTGGGTCCCTGGATGGAGTGAAGAGTTATTTAATGGAACTCTGCATGGAGGGAGGGAGAAAGATCCGTGGTACCATGGATGGATGGAGGGAGGAGGTATTCCTTGAGAATGTGAATGGAGGGAGGAATGAGGTATTCCATGGGACCATGGGTGGAGGGAGGGAAGTGGTATTCTGTGGGACCCTGAATGGGTATTCCATGGAACTCTGGATGGAGGGAGAAAGGAGGTATTCCTTGGAACCCTGCATGGATGGAGGGAGGAGGAATTCTTTGTGACCCTGATGGGGAAAGGAAGGAGGTATTCCATGGAACCCTGGATTGAAAGAGAGAGGAGTTACTCCTTGGACCCTGGATTTAGGGAGGGAGGAGGTGATCCTGGAGACATTAATGGAGAAGGGGAAAATATATTCTTTGGGACCCTGGATGGAAGGAGGGACGAGGTATTCTATGGAACCCTGGATTTATGGAGGGAAAATGATCTGTGGTAACATGGATGAAAGGTGGGAGGAGGTATTTTTGGGGACTCTGAATGGAGGGAGGGAGGAGGTATTCCTTGGAACCCTGGAGGAAGGGAGGAGTTATTTATTGGGACTGGGCAATACTGATTATGGAAATGAGCCTTATACTGGTTTTCCTATAGAGAGGGGAGTGACTTCCAAGTCACCAGTGACTGGCATGCACATTCCAGTTACAAAGCATTTACTTATGTATATTTTCTTTCATTTGTATCATAAGTGTATAGATATTCTGCAGCAGAGTTCATTTTCAATCTCCAGAGTAGATTTTTAAATATTTGCTCTGGAAGATACCCTTTCTTGAAAACCACTTCAGTGACTACATTATTGGACATGATATAGCTGCTTTCTAGAGCTTTTCTGAGCCTGGTGGTATAGCTGCCCTTGCGTTTCAAATATTAACTTTGAGTTAGTATTTTTTATTTGTTACCAAGATAACCTAAGCTAATATGTCTTCTTATTATCATTACACCTTTACCAGGCTCCAATGTAACTTCCTCTAGGATGGTAAATGACATTTTTCTCTTTATCCCTAGTACAGATTCCACTGACAAGGAAAAGATGAAAGGGTAAAAGGGATAAAATAAATATAATTGCCTGGATAGAAATACACACTAATGAAGGCTGGTACCACAAGCATCCCTTCTCACCTGAAAGTTTTTTTCCTTTAATTTGCAGGTTTTTAATTCCTTATACCAGACTTTATAAGACTGTGTTCAGTATCAGCCAGTGCCACAAAATATTAGCAGATATTCAGTGAAAAATGGG
>NW_005361473.1:16184-16723 GCF_000412655.1 Myotis brandtii
TTCAGTTTTTGTTTACTCTAGGAATTTTATGTCTTTAATATAAAACTATATACATCGTGAACTTATAACATGTTCAGTATTTCCAAGCATTCTAATCATAGGACTCTTTTTCTACCAAATTTTATAGAACAGTATTGAAAAAAAAAAGCTTTGAAAACAATGTTAAATGATCTCGTGTTGTTCCAAAATCACATACCTGGTAGTTAAACCTCAATCATTTTCATTAAGAAGTCACTGTGAGAAATTGTAATGTTTCCTGTGAATATTCTGTACTGGGCTGCATATCTGGCACTTCGGCCAGACGGGGCGTGCTGTGCTGTCTGTTCCTAAAACACATAGATAGGAAGGTACTGACATCAGGCCAGGCCTTGAGATATGGTCTCATGGCCCCTTCTCTGTATGCTGTACTCTCTGTTCCTAAAACACATAGATAGGAAGGTACTGACATCAGGCCAGGCCTTGAGATATGGTCTCATGGCCCCTTCCCAGCACGCAGGCCTTCTTTCTCAGAAGGCCCGGAAGTCTCATTCCAAATTTGG
>NW_005361473.1:16783-17342 GCF_000412655.1 Myotis brandtii
CTGAGTCAGTGGTCTATCTCGCTGAGTGAACCCATAACAATTCCAGCACAGTAAGTTTTAGGACAATAAATGTAATGCAGGGCCCTCACCATGACAGTGGGTAAATATAACACCTATCCATTTTGTTTCCTAATGGATAACTTCTAACATTATATTTTCCCATCCTATTCTAATTTCCATTTCTAAACAGATTGCTTTCTGGCAATGATATATTGATATTTTTTCAGTACTTAAGAGTTTAGAGAAAGACTGCTAAATAGCTTATATTCTCAACTTGCCTCTCTACCTATGTATTTATTATTTTCACCAGCAGCAGAATTCTTCACTTTCATTTTCCAGACTAGATTGATGAATTTTGATAATACACCTTTGAGTCAAAAGGAGTCTATTACTGTATTTTGGGGAATAAAATGTTGAAATTAATAAAAATTCAGACATTTAGGAGGAAAAAAAATCCCACAAGGTATATATGCTATAAAGCATTTTATTAATAAAGTACAGTATTATTAAATGAATATATAATGTATTATATGTCAACTGTAATTAAAAACTAAAAAAA
>NW_005361473.1:17467-18483 GCF_000412655.1 Myotis brandtii
TCAGTGGATAGAGTGTTGGCCTGCAGACTGAAGGGTCCTGGGTTCGATTCCTGTCAAGGGCATATGCCCAGGTTGTGGGCTCAATCCCCAGTAGGGGCATCCTGGGGCCAGCCAATCAATGATTCTCTCTCATCATTGATATGTCTATCTCCCTCACTCTTCCCCTCTGAAATCAGTAAAATACATATTTTGAAAAAGAATATACAAAATATAATCATGAGTGCTTCAATTAAAGAATCATATCCTATCTAATAATAGAGAAACATGGTAATTAACCATAACTTTGCTACCCTTCCCATTGGCTAATCAGCAGGATATGCAAATTAACTGCCAACCAAGATGGCGGCCGGCAGCCACGCAGCTGAAGTGAAGCGAACATGAGACTTGCTTGCTCCAGTGATGGAGGAAGCCAAGGTTCCCTACCTGCTGCAGCCCAGCTCTGAGCTCCGGATGCAACAATGTTGCAATTATAGAAGCTAAACAAACCCCAGATACCTGCTTTCAGCCGCCAGCAGGCTCAGAGCTTAGAGCGCTAGTGATGGCAACAGAGTTTCAATTATAGAAGCTAAACAAACCCAGATACCTGCTTTCAACCAGCCACAGCCTCAGAGCTGGAGCCGGCTCTCAGCTCCAGTGACAGCTATAGAAGGTAAATAAATCCCAGAATTTAAAAAAAAGAAAGAAAAAAGAGGCTGGGAGCTTCAGTCACCCACCAGCCTGAAAACGGCCCTCAGCCCCTCACCCAGACTGGCCAGGCACCCCAGTGGGGACCCCCACCCTGAAGGGGGTGTGACCAGCTGCAAACTGCCATCAGCCCCTCACCCAGGCTGGCCAGGCACCCAAGCGGGACCCCCACCCTGATCCGGATCACCCTTCAGGGGCAAACCAGCCGGCCCCCACCCGTGCACCAGACCTCTACCCTATATAGTAAAAGGGTAATATGCAAACTGACCCTAACAGCAGAAAGACTGGGAATGACTGGTCACTATGACACACACTGACCACCAGGGGGCAGA
>NW_005361473.1:19153-26434 GCF_000412655.1 Myotis brandtii
ATGTGCAGCATCTTACACTGCCATGTTTTTCCTTTAATAGAGATCATCAAGAGCATTAACCTAAATAACTATTGGATTTTGGATGAGTATTCAATTGCAATGCATTTCCCTTTGGGTTCAATAGAGGACCTGTAAAGTTTCTCTCCAGATCTAAAATACATGATGCAATTCTATAATTGAAACTGCACTGATCTGAAACAATGGTTGATGTGTGGTAATTTCTAAAGATGAACTCTTACAGATATTTTATTTAAATGTGTTCCCACAACTAACACTCAGATACCAGTTCTCATGACTCCTCGAATTAATTTGATAAAATGCCTATTTTATTTCCAGGCAGATATCAACATAATACAAAACTATTATTTTCTCAATGTGGAAAACATTCTACCATTTTAATAAATTATTATATTATACTGGAAAATAACAGTATTTGAGTTCAATCCATCTTATTAACCACAACTTTTATTAGTCTATTCACTGACTGCTTAATTCGATTCAACAAGTATTTATTCTTTTGTTTTAAACAATAGAATTTTTTTTAATTACACTTGAAATTCAATAGTACATTAGTCTCAGGTGTACAGCATAGTAGTTGGACATTTATATAAATTACAAAATCTAGTACCCACCTGACACCTATGTAATTATTACATATAGTTGACTATATTGTGAATGCTGTACTTTACATCCCCATCACTGTTTTGTAACTGCCAGTTTGTATAACTCTTAATCCCTTCATCTTTTTCACTCAGCCTCCTAAACCACCACCCATCTGGTGACCATTAGTTTGTCCTCCGTATCCATGAATTTGGGGTTTTGTTGTTGTTGTTTATTTTGTTTTTTAGATCTCATATATAAGTGAAATCATATTGTATTTCTCTTTCTCTATCTGATTTCACTTAGTATAATATCATCTAGGTCCATTCATGCTGTTCAAATTATGAGATTTCATTCTTTTTTGTGGCCAAGTAATATTCCCCTATGTGTATGTACCCCTTCTTCTTCATCCAATCACATATTGATGGACACTCAGGTTGCTTCTATATCTTGGCTATTGTAAATAATGTTGCAATAAACATAAGGGTGCATATGTCTTTATGAATTAATGTTTTGGATTTTTTTGAGTGAATACCCAGAAGTGGGATTGATGCATCATATGGTATTTCTATTTTTCAATGTTTTGAGAAACCTCCATACTGTCTTCCATGGCATGCTCTAATTTGCAATGCCATCAACAATGCATGAGGGTTCCATTTTATCCATATCCTCTGCAACACTTGTTGTTAATTGATTTATTAGTAGCCATTCTGTGAGGTGCTATCTCATTATGGTTTTAATTTGCATTTCTCTAATAACTTGATGCCCAATGCATGAAATTCATGCAAGAGTAGGCCTTCCTCCCCCCAGCTTCTGGCACCAGCTTCCCTCTGGCACCTGGGACCTGGGCTTCCCTCGCAGCCCTGGGTTTTTCCAGAAGGATGTCCCAAAGGATGTCTGGTCTAATTAGCATATTATGCTTTTATTATAATAGAAGATTAGTGACATTGAACATCTTATCATATGTATATTGACCATATGCATGTCCTCTTCTGCCCATTTTTAATTGGGTTATTTGTTTTTTTAATGCTGAGTTGTATGAGTTTTTTATATATTTTAGATATTAACCCCTTATGGGATGTATCATAGACAAATATCTTCTTCCATTCAGTAAGGTGTCTTTTCATTTTGTTCCTGATTTTCTTTGTTGTGCAAAAAAGTTTTTAGTTTGATGTAGTCCCATTTGTTTATTTTTTCTTTTGTTCCCCTTGCCTGAGAATTCATATCCAAATATTTATATACTAGAGGCCCATTGCAATAGATGATTGCGTGCATTAGGCCTTCCTTCCCCTGGCTGCCAACACTGGTTTTCCTCTGGCACCCAGGACCCAGGCTTGGCTTCTCTGCTCGAGCCACAGCTGCAAGGCTTGGCTTCTCCACTCGGGCAGCAACAGCGAGGCTAGGCTTCTCCACTCCGGCTGCAGTCGCGAGGCTAGGCTTCTCAGCTCTGGCCGCAGCAAGACTTGGCTTCTCTGTTCTGGCCGTAGCGAGGCTTGGCTTCTCCACTCCAGCCGCAGTGAGGTTTGGCTTCTCCGGCTGCAGCAGAGAAGCCATGGTTCTTCAGTCTTTAGTTGTCTTCAGTCGTCTTCAGTCATCTTCAGTCTTTGCTCTGCACCTGCATATCTTTGTTGAGTTAATTTGCATACTCATCCTGATTGCCTGGTGGACGTAGTGGAGTGACACCAATTTGCATGTTTCTCTTTTATTAGTATAGATATAAAAAACAAGTGACCGAAAAGACCAGTCGCTATGACATGCACTGTGGCTGGCCAACCGGCCTGATCAGGGGCAGTACTGACCAGTCAACCTCTCAAGTTCCCTCCCCTGGGCTAGCCCAGCCCCAATTAGCCCAATTGGGGCAGGCTGGCTGGACCCCACTCATGCATGAATTCATGCACTGGGACTCTAGTATATATATAATTAGGAACAATGTCAAAAAGTTTACTGCCTATCTTTTCTTCTAGGAGTTTTATGGTTTTGCATCTTATATTTAACTCTTTAATCAGTTTTGAGTTTATTCTGATATATAGTGTAAGAAAATGGTCTAGTATCATTTTTTCATGTATTTGTCCAGTTTTCCCAGCACCATTTATTGACTAGAGTGATGACGAACCTATGACATGCGTGTCAGAGGTGACACGCAAACTCATTTTTTAGTTGATTTTTCTTTGTTAAATGGCATTTAAATATATAAAATAAATATCAAAAATATAAATCTTTCCTCCAACTTTGTTCTCCTCTCTCAAGATTGCTGTGGCTATTTGGGGTCTTTGTGTTTCCATATAAATTATTGGATAATTTGTTCCAGTTCTATGGTAAATGCCATTGGTATTTTGATATTGATTGTGTTGAATCTATATATTCCTTTTGGTACTATGGACATTTTTTTACATTAATTATTCCTATCCATAAGTAACAGTATATGCTTTCATTTATTTGCTTCCTCTTCAATTTCTTTCTTCAGTGTCTTATTATTTTCAGAGTTCAGACGTTTTACCTCTTTGGTTAAATTACTGCTAGGTATTTTTGATGCAATTGTAAATGGGATGTTTTCTTAATTTCTTTTCTGATGTTTCATTATTGGTACATAAAATTGCTATGGATTTCTGAATACTAATTTTTTATCCTGTAACTTTACTAAATTCATTTACCAGTTCTAATAGTATTTTGATGGAATCTTTAGGATGTCAGTGTTGAGATCATTGAAACTGTCCACATTGAGGTGCAGAAGGAATGTGTTTCTAAGGCTGTGCTGAAAGATTAAGAGATGAGAAAGAATAAAGGGAGTGAAGAGCAAGTTCAAAAAGAATGAAAGATGGAGAGGTGGAAAGAGTCAGTGAGACTTTGGAGGCTGTGCTCTGCCGACAGAGTAGTGTGGACTTGATGATGAATAGGAGAAAATGGAGATCACTGGAGTAACAAGTCTTAGGAACTGAGTGAGGATGTTATCTGAAGTGTCATCAGCATCAACATGGACTCTTCTCTGTATATGTAGGTGGTCTGCTTTGTGTTGTGGATTCCATGTCTGCAGGATGCCAATACTTCAAAATAATAAAAATATAATAACTACACTTTCATAGCACTTTATAATGTGATATTATGGTTGTCAGTTTTTCTTATTTTCATCTCACATAGAGCCCTTTATTAGTATAATTGCAAAATCCATTCAAACATTTTCCCATCTATGGCATCACATCTTAAGACTGTGAAATATGAAGAAGTCAAGGTGCTAGGTATTGAGGTGTTAAGATATTTACATAATTGAAAATTTTGACTATGAGCATATCTCTTAATTTTGAGCAAAGTCAGTTTACTAGTTTGATGTGTGCTTGTTAAAAATATACATGATTTAACAGATTTAGAGCCTGGGGCAGTGAGAACAAAGGGAACATATAAAAATATATATGGATTAGTTAAATAAAGCAAGGAGTTTAGGAATTGGGCTTCACTTTCCTTCAAATGGCTACCATGAAGTCATTTGGAGAACAAAGATATACATCTGTCTTATGTGGTTAAGTCCATCAAGCTATAGAAAAGCAGGTGGTGCCAGCATGAAAAATAAACTGGCATGACCAAAAAGCAGTAATTCAGTGGCTCTGAGAAGTGAAAGGAAAGTAATAGTATATGTGCAAACATGATTCTAGCACCACATCCTCACTGGAAGCTGTGTCAGCCTTTCTTTCCCCAGTTCTACAAAATCCCCAATTACTACTGATTTATTTATTTTTTTAAAGAGACATAAAATTGTGTATCGATCAAAGTAAAAAAAGTATCCACCTATGTTTATCAAACTAAATAAGTTGTTATTTTCATTAAAGTTACAAAATACACAAATTTATATCATTGTTCTTACTTTATAATAATGTACTTGCTTATCTAATTTTTATTGGAAGAAACTAATCTATAATAATAAAAGCATAATATTCTAATTAGACCAGATGTCCTTCTAGACAAAGCCTGGGCTGTGAGGGAAGCCCGGGTCCCAGGTTCTGGAGGGAAGCCGGTGCTGGCAGTTGGGGGAAGGAAGGCCTACTCTTGCATGAATTTAGTGCATCAGGCCTCTAGTATATTAATATAAAACAAATTAGAATCTAAAGTCCACAGTGGGAACTGAAATTATTAATAGAGATTGTGAAATTATAGCTATGTATCTCTAGACTTTATGTTTAAAGACATCTCTTCTGATGGTGATTTTAATATTTGTGTGTGGTTGTGATTGAGCAACAAGTATGTGATCAGAATTTTAAGGTGATCATTTAATTTTTTTTACTAACATACTATTTTCAAAGTTTTGTTCTATTATTAGCAAGTGTGTATTATTACAATAATTTTCCTTAAATAGATAATTATTTAATTAGGTATTTCTAAGAGATCTTATTTCTTTTATTTATTGTTCAGGAAGGAATACCTCAAAGGCCCAAAGAATTTTCATACCTAAGTAGTGAGTAAATTAAAAGTAAAAGTACAATCTCCCTTCTGCCAGTCAAGTTCTTGAACACAAAGTTGAGAAATGTTTTCCTTAAAGGAGCAACCTATCAGGCTGATCAAATCATTCTAGATTTTATGAGTCAGCATCATTTTTTAAGGGTGTTTCAATGTGACATTTTGTATCTTCTTGTACCTTTCCTCTTTATAGCTCCTCCAATTAGGTTTGTTGGACTGCAGCTCTTTCCATCCATGTTTTTCTTGTTTCCTTGGATCATGTTTATATGCTAACTAGAGGCCTGGTGCACAAAAGTAGTGCACAGGAAGGGGGGTGCTGCACTGTCTCCAATCTGGGACCCTTTGGGGGTTGTCTGACTGTCTAAACCAGCAGTCAGACATCCCTCTTGCAATCCAGGACCACTAGCTCCTAATCGCTCACCTGACTGCCTGCCTGCCTGATCACCCCTAACTGTTTCCCTGCAGGCTTGATTTCCCCCTAACTGCTTCCCTGCTGGCCTGATCACTCCTAACTGCCCTCCCCTGACGGCCTGATCAGCCTTAACTGCCCTCCCCTGATGGCCTGATTGCCCCTAACTGCCCTCCCCTGCAAGCCTGATCGCCCCTAATCGCCTCTGCCTCAGCCCACGCCACCATGGCTTTGTCCAGAAGGACGACTGGAAGATGTCCAGTCTAATTAGCATATTACACTTTTATTAGTATAGATACTGAAAATGATTGTTCAAACAAACCAAATTATACCAAAATGATTTATATTCTTGATGCCTTAATACCAGTCATAATTGAAAACTTACCCTAATCTCTCAGGTTTATTGTTCCCAGAAGACTTTTACAAAATGTCTTATATAATCATCTGCCTATAGTCACTAATGCCTACATGTAGGCTGTGTCTCAGTTTTAGAAAGATTTCAAGCCTTGTTGGAGAGGAAAATCATTATTGCAAATGATCCTCAAGTTGATCAAGCTGCTCTACTTTATGTTCTAGTTCTAGAAACTTAGCTTCTTAGGATCAAATACTCACTTTATTGTCTGGACTCTGATATTAGTCCTGATCTTGATAAGCAACCCAGCACATCAATGATTTCAGGACTAGAATTCTGATTTTTCTCATGCCTCCATCCTTGCCTCTTGATTCTGAACGTCACACCCCATGCCCTAGGGCTGGCTTCCTGCTTCCTCATGTCTCTTCACAAGTAATAGCTTGTCTGCTTACCATATCTCAACACTATCTTGCCTCCCTGTAGGTTCCTGTTTCTTGTGCCCTGTCTGCCAGCTATGTCACCTGTACTGTAGCTCCTCAAGCTGGCCAGTTACCTGTCAGTTTCTCTCAAGATAACTGACTTTTACTGTATGGCTGACCTTTCTCACCTGCCAGCAAATTTTTCCTCCAGTGAGTAGATCTAGTTATAGGCACAAACTCTCTAAAATTGGCCCCCATCTTACAATCAAACATTCATTGAGGAGCCATTCAACAGAAAAAAAAACACACCTCCATGCAAGCTCACATTATCTGTTTGAAGATGGCTAGCACAACATTTATTATTATCTACTAGATATTTGTTAGAATTTTCCACAAATCTTCTAGTATCTTTGAAAATTAGATTCATATCTTCAAAATCCACCAGATATAAAAGCTATAAATTTTAAATAAAATATACACATTCTTTAAAAATATCACTTTATTTTACCACATGTAAAATATATCTATCAGAAAAATATTGCAACATTTTTGTTTAATCTACTAAAACATGTTACTTATTTAAATGAGTCATTACAAGCTTGTCATGTGGAAAATATCAATTTAAACCACAAAAGAAAACCAGTGCCTCCATTAAGATGACATTCAAATTAGTAGATGAACTACAGAGACAAAGAAAAACCATCAGAATTACAGAGAGGAAAAGTATGACCTTGTGCTTGTTTCTTTCAACATCAATAGATTTTTAAATTTGGAGTTAATTTTAATGTGATTCATGGTTTCAACTTGTGCTTGAAACTATTTTTAGCTAGAAAAAATGAAGTCTTTTTTCACACTATTTCCTTTAATATGTCAGCTTCACTTATAATCTTACCTAATGAAGGCATCTTACATCTTAAAAATATCTCACATATTCCTCTCAAAATTTATTCATTAACATTATTTGACACAAGACATGGAAGATAAAAGCACAGTAATGTGGTTCAGAAGAAGCACATCTACATTTCTGAAACAGTTAGTTTTAGGATGACACTAGGAAA
>NW_005361473.1:27815-30330 GCF_000412655.1 Myotis brandtii
TTGAAATGAAAAAAACTAAAAAAAAAAAAAAGACCGTACCCTTTTATGTAATTATGTTTACTTTGAATTTATATTATTTCTCACAAACACTCCATCCATGCTTTTGTTCCGGCCTTCCGGTCCAGTTTAAGAACCCATAGTGGCCCTCGAGTCAAAAAGTTTGCCCACCCCTGATATATAAAGATCCAGGGGCCATCACAACCAAACGGACGACTGAATGGATGACCAAACATGCTGCGTGGAATGACCAGGCCAGCAGGGGGTTAGTTGAGGGATGACAAATGACTGAACACCAGGCTGCATGGGATGACCAGGCCAGCAGTGTGGGCAGTTGGGAGCAACCAGGCTGGCAGGGGGAGTGCAGTAAGGGACAACCAGGCTGGCAGGGGGGCAATTAGGGGTGATCAGGATGGCAGGCAGGTGAGCAGTTAGGAGCCAGGGGTCCCAAGGATTGGGCCTAAATGGCAGTCAGACATCCCCCAGATTGGAGAGGGTGCAGACTGGGCTGAGGGACCCCCCCCCCGTGCACAAATTTTGTGCACTGGGCCTCTAGTAATATATAAATCTTCAACAAAAGCCCCCTCCCCATTTTCTAATAAGGCATTCAAAAGTAATGCTAACTCTTTTGGGGAGACAGTACATGAAGGATTTTAAGAATCTGAATCAGAGAAAAATAGGTAAAAGCCCCAATTCTACATTATATTTGTTGTATGACCTTTGACAAATATTTCCCCCATTTCATCCTTTGTCTATATAATCATACTTTTAAAAATTATTGAATGAGCAAATTCATATAAACTGCTTAGCAGTGCCTGGCATGTGAAAAGTGTTTAATTAATAGTAACTATTATCATCATCTTATTATCAGTAATTTCTATATTCCTATGGTTCTTGACTTTTGTTTTCATTTAGTTTATATTATAATATTCTGAAATTCCTTTAATGACACTCAACATTTTACCACAGACTACTGGTATATGTGTGAGCATTTCTAATATTATGTCAGGCTCTGGTATTTTACTTTTGCAAAAGGGTGTGTTGAGATATGTAGAAAAGATAAATGAGAACATTAAAATGGTGCATTTTAAGTAGTTTATTTCTTGAGAATACATTCAGAGCACAGGAAAATCTATTCTTTCCTATGCATTCTTTTGAAACCTCTTGCCCAGAGAGGCTGCAGGATCATTCATCATTTCCTACTGTTTCTACATCCATCACATCTTTTTCCTCTGCTTTCCATATGACCTCCTTAGCTTTTCTGATTGTAGTAGTAAGCAGAACTAGTCATGAATAAATTCAGATTAGGAACAAAGGAGAAGCACAGTGGCCAGACATGACCTTTGGTCTCTATAGCCTATAGCCTTCAGGGTATTTTTATCTATCATGAGAAAGAATTTATTACATCCCAGCTGTGCTGAAGGGTAGGGTGGGCATTAGAGAGAGGGATTTAAATGGGCGTGATCTTCCAGCTCTGGAAGACATATTTACGTGTTGATTATTTAGCATTTATCAAATGTCCCCTGTGCTAACTCTGTCAAAACAAATCAAGAGCTCTGCTTTTAAAAACTCTGTGTCCTAATAAAGTCAAAAAGAAAATATCCAGAGTAAATATACATAGGAGATGCTGGACATAGATTTATACATTTTACAATAAGAACGTAAACAGATACAAGATGATCCTCCTATTTCTCTTTTGTAGCACTATGGTATTGCTGCTGCTGAGTTAAAATGTTGACAGTTTCCTAGTCAGTGTTGCACAGTGGTTGAGCATTGACCCATGAACCAGGAGGTCACAGTTTGATTCCTGGTCAGAGCACATGCCCAGGTTGTGGGCTCCATCCTCAGTAGGGGTGTGCAGGATGCAGCTGATTGATGTTTCTCTCATAACACTGTTTCTATGTCTCTGTCCCTCTCCCTTCATCTCTCTCTAAAAAATTCAATAAGAGCATATTTTAAAAAAATGTTGACAGTGGAGAGAAATTCAAGATAATGCGCTGTTGGGAACTTTGTAAAATATCCCCATCTTTCCTTTTATTCAGAAGCCGCCTTTTTAGATCTCATTTTCTCTGTAAGTCAGAAAACTTGCATTAAACATATTTCATGTTCCCACAATTATATTCTCTTTGGGGGTGGTAGGATTCAAAATAGAGTACAAAATCCCCCAAAGAGAAGACACATATACCAGAAACAACCAGCAAATAATCCTAATAAAAATATTAAATTCTACATGTTCTCAAATAGAAAATAGAGGTTGGAAGAGAGATAAATCAGGGAAGACTAGATTAGTTTTTCAAAATTATGGATTTAATTAAATTGTAAGTGAAGTTTAAGTATAAATTTAAAACAATGTTTATAAATTTATTTTCTTTATATTTATCTTTATATTTTTTAATTGAAGAATTATGAGGTAATACTCAATGTTGGAAGAGAAAATCAGGGAAGACTAGATTAGTTTTTCAAAATTATGGATTTAATTAAATTGTAAGTGAAGTTTAAGTATAAATTTAAAAAAACA
>NW_005361473.1:32765-37027 GCF_000412655.1 Myotis brandtii
GGGCTCAACAGGGCAGGGCGGGCGGAGGGAGCGGTTATGGCCCCTCTCAGTCCCGTTCCCAGAGGCTCTGCTTCTCAGAACCCCCGGAACCGCTGCAAACCTCGGAGGGAAAGCTGCCTTCCAACTGATGCCAGACACTCCCGCTTCTCCCGTTTGGGTCCGAGTCCCCAGCGATTCGCCCGTATCTGGAGCTCAGAGTCTGAGACTCCCCCCTGACCGAAAACGACAACCGCGCTCTCAGCCACCAGCCCGCTTTGCGCGCGCACCTCCGCACCTGAGTTTTTTCCACACTGCGCCTCCTCTGAGCCTCGGTGTGCTGTTATTTTTCCTTCTAGTTGAAGAGTCTCTCCTCAGCCAGCCTTCCTGCGGTTCTGGGTGATGTCCGTTCCGTCTTTTAGTTGTATTTTTGAAGTGGTTGTTTGCGGCAGCAGTCTGCGGTGTTTACCTATGCCGCCATCTTGGTCTCTCTCCAGCAAATACTGTTTAAACACAAACATAATGCGGTCAATTTCTTCATAAAATAATAAAGAAGGAAAGAGAAAGAGAGGACTTTCTTTCACATAGATTCCTGTACTCTCTTTATCTGGGTGACAAAATCATAAAGATAGTGATTGATTGAAGATATATAGGAAACCCCCAAGTTTAAGAATTAGACAGAGGAAAAGAATCCAGGTGATAAGCCAGGGATAAAGTAGTCACAATGGTCAGAGGAGATCCAAGAGTATGGAGGCCCAGAATATAAATTTTTTATAGCTTTCTTAAGTTTTTTTTTCTTTTGTGATAAGGGCACGTAATATAAGATCTACCCTCTTAGCAAATATTTAAGCATAAAATTGCTATGTAAAACTAACACAAATTTAGGGTCTTAAAACTATACCCATTTATTTCATCACAGTTATGTTCTATCTGCCAAGTTGGTCTATTATCCGGAGACTCGGGGAGATTCTGTGTACAAGCCCATTCAAGTTGTTTGCAGAACTCAGTTCCATATAGCTGGAGGACTGAGGACCATATTTTCTTACTTCCTGTTGGCCAGGGGCTTCTCTCAGCAAGTTCAGACTATTCACATTCTTTCACACATTCTCCCTTATCCTACACTCCATCTTTAAACAAGAATTGGTAAGTCAGTTCCTTCCCATACTTTGAATATCTCTAACTGTCCTTTCTTTTTTTTTTTTATAAAAGTCTTTTAATTGATTTCAGAGACAGGAAAGAAGAGGGAGAGATAGAGAGATAGAAACATCAATAATGAGAGAGAACCATCTACTGCAGTGATGGCAAACCTTTTGAGCTTGGCGTGTCAGCATTTTGAAAAACCCTAACTTTGGTGCCGTGTCACATATGTAAATTTTTTGATATTTGCTACTGTAGTAAAACAAAGATTTATGTTTTTGATATTTATATATTTAAATGCCATTTAACAAAGAAAAATCAACTAAAAAAATGAGTTCACGTGTCACCTCGAACACCCGTGTCATAGGTTCGCCATCACTGATCTATTGGCTGCCTCCTGCATGCCCCCTACTAGGGATTAAGCCTTCAACTCTGGCATGTGCCCTGACTGTGAATCTAACCATGACCTCCTAGTTCATGGATCAATGCTCAATCATTGAGCCACACTGGCCGAGCTATCTGACTTCCCTTTCTGCAAACAGCTGTAGAAAACTCTACTTTTAAAGGATTCATTTGATTAAGTCAGGCCCTCCTGGATAATCTCCACTGACTTGAGACTTTGATTACACTTGAAAGATTCCTTCATAACAGTCCCTAAATTACTGCTTGATTGAATAATCAAGGGAGAGGAATCTTGGAGTGGAGATATCTAGAGAATTTTGCTTACTATTTATATATATAAAATCCTAATATGCAAATAGACTGAACAGCAGAACAACCGAACAACTGGTCTCTATGATGTGCAATGACCACTAGGGGCCATGTGTGGAACATGACAGGCATTGGCCGTGGCGGGATGGTGGAGCGGGTGAGCAGGGGCGCCAGACCAAGGCAGGGTGTCAGTTGCTACCATTGGGGCGAGCCTCTGGTGGTTACTGAAAATTCTTTGCTCCTGCATGCTGCGGTCCTGCCTGGCGCTCATACCCTCTGCAGGTGCCTGGCCCAACCCCAGCCTTGATGACTCGGTGCCATCAGCGGGGGCAAGCAGCAGCTGCCAGCCCCTATCACCCCTCAGGGCTTCTTCACCACCCCCTGTTCCTGAGGGGCAATTCTGGCCAGCAGCTGCAGCTTGCACCCACTGCCGGCAACTGCCCTGATTGCACCCACTGCTGGTGCTGAAGCCACTGCTCACACCCGCTGCCAGTGCCTGGTGCCAGTCCTGATTACTTGGCGCTGGCAGTGGGTGCGAGCAGTGGCTGCTGGCCCCAATTACCCCTGAGGGCTTCTCCACCTCCCCCTGCTCCTGAGGAGTGATCGGGGTAGCAGCTGCCACTTGCACCTGCTGCTGGCAACAGTCCCAATCACTCCGTGTCATCAGTGGGTGCGAGCGGTGCAGGTGCCATAAGCACATGGGAGTGGTGGCTGCAGGAGTTGGGGACCGGGGCTGTGGTGGGAGGGGCTGGGCAGGGGTGTGGAAGATGGGCTGAGACCCACCTCTGTGCCCACCTTAGCCTCCTGGCCCACAGTTCCTTTCAAGGTGCATGAATTCGTGCACTGGGCCTCTAGCATCCAATAACAAACAAACTTATTTTTTCAGAACAAATGGATGAACCAAATATAAACTGTTATGACAGGCTAAAGTACATCAAGTATTAAGAAAAAGACACTGTATTATTAATATGGTAAAGCAGAGCAACATTGGAGTGAGCTAATTTGGCAGAGAGATGAGGTTAAAGAGAATATTGGAAGAGTGATGAAATTGCAAGGAAATGCAGATTAAATAGTTGGTTGGAAAGCATAGATACTAAATATAATATAAAAAATAAGAAATAAAAATAAATTTCTATATATATTTAGAGTAACATTGAGAATCCCAAAGATGAGTAAAAACTCTTAAAAAAGCACTTAGAAAAGATAGATTACTAGAGACAAATAGGAGTTAAACTTGCAAAAAATAAAACAAAATATATAAAAAACAAATTTAAAAACTCAACAGCAATAGTGCAGGGAAGACCTGGAGAAGAGTTGGGAGATGGGGGGGAGGGGTCAATGGTGGGAGGATAGAAAAGGGGACATCATAAAAAGCTTCTGCACAAAAAAGAAACCATCAAAAAAACAAGAAAGCCCACTGCATCAATGACCACTAGGGGCCATGTGTGGAACATGACAGGCATTGGCCGTGGCGGGATGGTGGAGCGGGTGAGCAGGGGCGCCAGACCAAGGCAGGGTGTCAGTTGCTACCATTGGGGCGAGCCTCTGGTGGTTACTGAAAATTCTTTGCTCCTGCATGCTGCGGTCCTGCCTGGCGCTCATACCCTCTGCAGGTGCCTGGCCCAACCCCAGCCTTGATGACTCGGTGCCATCAGCGGGGGCAAGCAGCAGCTGCCAGCCCCTATCACCCCTCAGGGCTTCTTCACCACCCCCTGTTCCTGAGGGGCAATTCTGGCCAGCAGCTGCAGCTTGCACCCACTGCCGGCAACTGCCCTGATTGCACCCACTGCTGGTGCTGAAGCCACTGCTCACACCCGCTGCCAGTGCCTGGTGCCAGTCCTGATTACTTGGCGCTGGCAGTGGGTGCGAGCAGTGGCTGCTGGCCCCAATTACCCCTGAGGGCTTCTCCACCTCCCCCTGCTCCTGAGGAGTGATCGGGGTAGCAGCTGCCACTTGCACCTGCTGCTGGCAACAGTCCCAATCACTCCGTGTCATCAGTGGGTGCGAGCGGTGCAGGTGCCATAAGCACATGGGAGTGGTGGCTGCAGGAGTTGGGGACCGGGGCTGTGGTGGGAGGGGCTGGGCAGGGGTGTGGAAGATGGGCTGAGACCCACCTCTGTGCCCACCTTAGCCTCCTGGCCCACAGTTCCTTTCAAGGTGCATGAATTCGTGCACTGGGCCTCTAGCATCCAATAACAAACAAACTTATTTTTTCAGAACAAATGGATGAACCAAATATAAACTGTTATGACAGGCTAAAGTACATCAAGTATTAAGAAAAAGACACTGTATTATTAATATGGTAAAGCAGAGCAACATTGGAGTGAGCTAATTTGGCAGAGAGATGAGGTTAAAGAGAATATTGGAAGAGTGATGAAATTGCAAGGAAATGCAGATTAAATAGTTGGTTGGAAAGCATAGATACTAAATATAATATA
>NW_005361473.1:37121-37719 GCF_000412655.1 Myotis brandtii
ATGGGGGGATAAGGACACATATGTAATACCTTAATCAATAAAGAAAGAAAAAAAGTGACATTTGTAATACTTTCAACAATAAAGATAAAATTTTAAAAATTCATATACACACACACAAAAGTTAAGTCTGATGACAGAAAATTTTAAATTTGATTGGCCTTGTCTGGCAACATAAAGGTTTTGTAAAACTGTGATCTGTAAGAGGAAGTGGGGTAGAATGGAGTCAGATAGATCTGGATCGAAATGGCCATTCTGCCACCACAATTTGATGATGTATCTATGAAATCCAGCATACTGCCTAGTTCATAGAAGACACTCAATAAACGGTATCGATTATTACTAAACATCTATTAAGTCTGTTTTCGTGTTTATCAAATGAGAAAGCCAGTTTCAATTAAGGTGAAGAACCAAGGTGGCTTAACAATATTAAACTAGAGACCCGGTGCACAAAAATTTGTGCATTGGAGTGGGCGGGGTCCCTCAGCCCAGCCTGCCCCCTATCACATACTGGGAGCCCTCAGGGGATGTCCTACTCCCTGCTCCCTGCTCCCCTTGGGGAGTGGACCTAAGCCACAGTCTGGCCTCCCTTTGTGGGAGG
>NW_005361473.1:38056-40474 GCF_000412655.1 Myotis brandtii
TTGAAATGAAAAAAACTAAAAAAAAAAAAAAGACCGTACCCTTTTATGTAATTATGTTTACTTTGAATTTATATTATTTCTCACAAACACTCCATCCATGCTTTTGTTCCGGCCTTCCGGTCCAGTTTAAGAACCCATAGTGGCCCTCGAGTCAAAAAGTTTGCCCACCCCTGATATATAAAGATCCAGGGGCCATCACAACCAAACGGACGACTGAATGGATGACCAAACATGCTGCGTGGAATGACCAGGCCAGCAGGGGGTTAGTGAGGGATGACCAAATGACTGAACACCAGGCTGCATGGGATGACCAGGCCAGCAGTGTGGGCAGTTGGGAGCAACCAGGCTGGCAGGGGGAGTGCAGTAAGGGACAACCAGGCTGGCAGGGGGGCAATTAGGGGTGATCAGGATGGCAGGCAGGTGAGCAGTTAGGAGCCAGGGGTCCCAAGGATTGGGCCTAAATGGCAGTCAGACATCCCCCAGATTGGAGAGGGTGCAGACTGGGCTGAGGGACCCCCCCCCCGGGCACAAATTTTGTGCACTGGGCCTCTAGTAATATATAAATCTTCAACAAAAGCCCCCTCCCCATTTTCTAATAAGGCATTCAAAAGTAATGCTAACTCTTTTGGGGAGACAGTACATGAAGGATTTTAAGAATCTGAATCAGAGAAAAATAGGTAAAAGCCCCAATTCTACATTATATTTGTTGTATGACCTTTGACAAATATTTCCCCCATTTCATCCTTTGTCTATATAATCATACTTTTAAAAATTATTGAATGAGCAAATTCATATAAACTGCTTAGCAGTGCCTGGCATGTGAAAAGTGTTTAATTAATAGTAACTATTATCATCATCTTATTATCAGTAATTTCTATATTCCTATGGTTCTTGACTTTTGTTTTCATTTAGTTTATATTATAATATTCTGAAATTCCTTTAATGACACTCAACATTTTACCACAGACTACTGGTATATGTGTGAGCATTTCTAATATTATGTCAGGCTCTGGTATTTTACTTTTGCAAAAGGGTGTGTTGAGATATGTAGAAAAGATAAATGAGAACATTAAAATGGTGCATTTTAAGTAGTTTATTTCTTGAGAATACATTCAGAGCACAGGAAAATCTATTCTTTCCTATGCATTCTTTTGAAACCTCTTGCCCAGAGAGGCTGCAGGATCATTCATCATTTCCTACTGTTTCTACATCCATCACATCTTTTTCCTCTGCTTTCCATATGACCTCCTTAGCTTTTCTGATTGTAGTAGTAAGCAGAACTAGTCATGAATAAATTCAGATTAGGAACAAAGGAGAAGCACAGTGGCCAGACATGACCTTTGGTCTCTATAGCCTATAGCCTTCAGGGTATTTTTATCTATCATGAGAAAGAATTTATTACATCCCAGCTGTGCTGAAGGGTAGGGTGGGCATTAGAGAGAGGGATTTAAATGGGCGTGATCTTCCAGCTCTGGAAGACATATTTACGTGTTGATTATTTAGCATTTATCAAATGTCCCCTGTGCTAACTCTGTCAAAACAAATCAAGAGCTCTGCTTTTAAAAACTCTGTGTCCTAATAAAGTCAAAAAGAAAATATCCAGAGTAAATATACATAGGAGATGCTGGACATAGATTTATACATTTTACAATAAGAACGTAAACAGATACAAGATGATCCTCCTATTTCTCTTTTGTAGCACTATGGTATTGCTGCTGCTGAGTTAAAATGTTGACAGTTTCCTAGTCAGTGTTGCACAGTGGTTGAGCATTGACCCATGAACCAGGAGGTCACAGTTTGATTCCTGGTCAGAGCACATGCCCAGGTTGTGGGCTCCATCCTCAGTAGGGGTGTGCAGGATGCAGCTGATTGATGTTTCTCTCATAACACTGTTTCTATGTCTCTGTCCCTCTCCCTTCATCTCTCTCTAAAAAATTCAATAAGAGCATATTTTAAAAAAATGTTGACAGTGGAGAGAAATTCAAGATAATGCGCTGTTGGGAACTTTGTAAAATATCCCCATCTTTCCTTTTATTCAGAAGCCGCCTTTTTAGATCTCATTTTCTCTGTAAGTCAGAAAACTTGCATTAAACATATTTCATGTTCCCACAATTATATTCTCTTTGGGGGTGGTAGGATTCAAAATAGAGTACAAAATCCCCCAAAGAGAAGACACATATACCAGAAACAACCAGCAAATAATCCTAATAAAAATATTAAATTCTACATGTTCTCAAATAGAAAATAGAGGTTGGAAGAGAGATAAATCAGGGAAGACTAGATTAGTTTTTCAAAATTATGGATTTAATTAAATTGTAAGTGAAGTTTAAGTATAAATTTAAAACAATGTTTATAAATTTATTTTCTTTATATTTATCTTTATATTTTTTAATTGAAGAATTATGAGGTAATACTCAA
>NW_005361473.1:47792-50946 GCF_000412655.1 Myotis brandtii
GCCGAGGCATTATCCACTGAGCAAAACCAGCTAGGACAGGATATGACATTTCTTAACCCTCCAGCAGTGGACCTTCCTTTTTTTCTCCAGGAGTGTGGTAAAAAACCCTAGATCACCTATTTGGATTCTTATTACCCAAGTTACTAAGAATATTACCAGTGGCATACAGGGAGCTTAGCTAATGAACAATCAGAAAAGGTGTTTCTTCTGTAGTTCACACCAATTGCCAGCTTGGCCCCTGCCCAGGCCTAACGCCTCTGGCCGAATCATTAGGCCTGGGAAGGGGACCCCCAGCTCCCCACAATCACCGGCTTCGCTCCTGTCCAGGCATAATGACTCTGACTGAGGCATTAGGCCTGGACAGGGGACCCCCAGCTCTCTGCGATCTCCCGCTCCACCTCTGCCCAGGCCTAACGCCTGTGGCCAAAGCATTAGGCCTGGGCAGGGGACTCCCAGCTCCCCGCAATCGCTGGCTCCGCCCATGCCCAGGCCTAACTCCTGTTGCCGAGTCATTAGGCCTGGGCTGGAGACCTCCAGCTCCCCATCATCGCCGGCTCCAACCCTGCTCCCCATGATCTCTGGCTCTGCCCCTGCTCCCCACCATCGCTGGCTCCCCCCGCTCCCCACCATTGCCGGCTCCGTCCCTGCCCATGCCTAATGCTTCTGACCGAGGCCTTAGGCCTGGGCAAGGGACCCCCAGCTCCCCACGATCACCAACTCCGCCCCTGCTCCCGGCCATTGCCGGCTCCACCCCTGCCCAGGCCTAACTCCTCCCAGCGTTAGGCCTGGGCAGGGGACATCTCAGCTCTGATTGCAGGCTCCGATCACCACTGGGTGCCTATGTATGCAAATTAACCGCCATCTTTGTTTGGTTAATTTGCATACTCGTCCGATTGGCTGGTGGGTGTAGCAAAGGTACGGTCAATTTGCATGTTTTTCTATTATTAGGTAAGATGAACTTTGTGTATTGTTTCCTTGCAAGGGCAGTAAAAAATTCACAGATGAGTTCATGGTCCTAAAATGGCAGATTTTAGATATGCTTGACATATATATCTTATTAACCAAGATGATGAACTTTATATCACTGCAGTCTGTCACTAAGAAATGTAGTTTTGCTCAGGGGAATACTTTATTTTTCATCAAACTCTCTATTGATTTAGATACCCATTGGGAAAACTATGTTTGTTTTTAATAGTGGTTCTGCTTGTTTTATAAGATTTTATTTAAAGGTGATAATGAAAGTTTAATATATTTTTAAAAACAACATTGTCCTTTCAAAATAAGAATCTAAAACCTGACTATCCATTTTGAAAATAGCCTATCCATGTGCTCTGCTTCCTTAGCAACAGAGAAAACAGAAAATGGGCATTAATTCTATGAGATTAGTAGAGAATAAAATGCCTCTCAGCAAAAAGTATAAAAATTCACTTAAAAGAATTAATTTGAGAATTGTTTGAAAAAACTCCATATGGAAATGAATTTTGTATTTGAATTTATTTTATCTTAAAAATATTTCATAAACTATATTACGATTGACCTCATTTATTTTTATCTTTCATTTGTGGTTCCTCCTAGAAATGCAATTTGTAATGTATGTGTTTAAATAATAAAGCCTAAGTTTGGTACAAGAAAAAAAATTCAATAGCAATAATGGAAGCCAGAAGATAGTGGAATATTGTTTTCAAATTGTTGAAGAAAAAAATTATCAACCTAATAGCATATGTCAATCAAAGCTTTCAACAAAGAGAGAAAAAGAATAACATTTTAGGATACATGAAAACAGGCAGATTTTACCATAAATAAGCCTACACTGAAGGAAATTCTAAAGAATTTACTTTCTGAGGAGAAAGCTTAACAGTGAGAGCAAAAAGATTAAAATGTAGATATATTTGCCCTGGCCAGTGTGGCTTAATGGGCTGGGCATCATCTTGTGCACCTAAAGGTTGCTTGTTCAATTCCAAGTCAGGGCACATGCCAGGATTGTGGGTTTAATCCCTAGTAGGGGGTGTGCAGGAAGCAACCGGTTGATGTTTCACTCTCACATCAGTATCTCACTTCCTCTCTCTAAAAAATCAATTAAAATATTTTTTAAAATGTAGACATATATAACAAGTAGTTTCTATATAAAATAAGAATAAATAAAAACAATAGCAACAATAAGTTTAATATGTAGAGTTCAATTAAAGGCAGATTCAGCATAATATAATGTAACAAGTGTCAAAACTGTGATGATAAAAGTTAAAGTTTTAGGATCTTTGCATTGGTCAGTAGGTGTTTCAGTTATTAATTTTAGACAATGTTAAATAAATATTCAGTATAAAATGTCAAATATAACCAATAAAAAAAGTTTCTGTATGCATTCAAAACCAATATAAGGAAAAATGATTTGTGAAAGTGAACAAACATTAAAAAAAACAACAAAATCAAAAACAAAAAAAAAACAGAGAGGTGCAGCAGCTAGCTCAGAGAAAATGAAACAAATATAATAGAAAAAGTAAATTTATAGAAACTAATCCAGTTATTAGTATTCATTTATAGCTATTGTCATGCATAAATTTATATGGCTAGAAGCTCACAGAGCAGACAATAGTGTTTATTGGAAAACAGTGGTGTTTATTGGAAAAACAAACAAACATGGAGATAGGAGCAAAAACAGGTGAACATGTCCTCTGTTGCCTATTGAATTCTAGGTCAATGAAAATGTATTTCAGGGTATGCCTCCGACTGGAGGAAGGTCCTCACACATGAGCTATAGAGCTTTTAAGCATCTTTAATCCATGGGAAACATGGTTAAATCAGGAATAATACTACAATAGCAATTTGACAAGACAGAATCTTGACTCTAGCTCTGCCCTGCAATCTCAGCATTTATGGTAGATTGGTAGCATTATCTGCCTCTTCTGGATTAAGCAATCTGATTATCTACACTAATAAAAGAGAAACATGGTAATTAGCATATGACCGCTACCCTTTTCATTGGCTAATCAGTGAGTATATGCAAATTAACTGACAACCAAGATGGCGTCCGGCAGCCATGCACTGAAGCGAGCAGGGAGGCTTGCTTGCTCCAGTGACTGCGGACTCCAACGTTCCCCGCCTCACTTGCCGGCCTCTCAGCTGCAACTCTAAGCAACTATGTACTATGTTGCAAATA
>NW_005361473.1:51584-73368 GCF_000412655.1 Myotis brandtii
AGGGGCTGCACTTAGGGATTGGGCCTGCCCTCTGCCACCCGGGAGCAGGCCTAAGCCAGCAGGTCATTATCTCCCGAGGGGTCCCAGACTGCGAGAGGGCACAGGCCGGGGTGGGGGACCCCCCCTAGTGCACAAATTTTTGTGCACCGGGCCTCTAGTCCTATATAATAAAGAGGTAATATGCAAATTGACCATCACACCCACGCACAAGATAGCCACCCCCATGTAGTCACAAGATGGCCAGCATGGGAGGGCAATTGTGGGCGATCAGACCAGCAGGGGAAGGCAGTTGGAGGTGACCAGGCCAACAGGGGAGGGCAGTTGGAGGTGACCAGGCCAGCAAGGGAGGGCAGTTGGGGGTGACCAGGCTGGCAGGGGAGGGCAGTTAGGGGTGATGGGGCCGGCAGGGGAGCAGTTAGGCGTCGATCTGGCTGGCAGGGGAGTGGTTAGGGGGTGATCAGGCTGGCAGGCAGAAGCAGTTAGGGGTAGTCAGTCAGGCAGGCAGGTGAGTGGTTGGGAGCCAGCAGTTCCAGCAGTCGGACATCCCCTGAGGGGTCCCAGATTGGAGAGGGCGCAGGCTGGGCTATGGGCTATGGGACACCCCCCCTCCCAGTTCACGAATTTCATGCATCGGGCCTCTAGTAGCCATATAATAGGTCAACACAGCAGCAAGGTTTGGCATATTCCCTTCATATGATAAGGGGCTGAGGTCCAAATCTTCATATGTACCAGGAATAAATTTCTTAGTCACCCGGACATAACTAATCTCCACGAAGCTTTACAGCAGTGTATGAACTCTACCTTTTTGTTTCTAGGGACCATTCTGGAACAAGTTAACCCTTATGTTTTAATAATTAATGTACCTGTTGGCCATTTGTATATCTTCTTTGACCATTTTTTTTTTTAGAAACTGTTTATTTTCCCTCAACTTTATTTCTATTCTGTTAAGAGTTTGTGGAAGAACAGTTTAAAACCACTCAGTGGTTGTCCCTACCCATTCAGTGGCCTGAACAGTGGGGGCTTCTCACCAGTCTTCAGTGGTGGCTGATAACTCCAGTCTTCAGTAGGGAACTGCTTTATTGGTACAGACAGCACCCGTGTGCCTTCAGCCCAGTCCACAACCTCGAGTTTATTAACAGTAAACTCAGGAATTGGAGCAGTCCATTCACCCTGAAATCCCTCCATGTTCAAAAGCTTTTCAGCATCAGCCTGCTCTTCCTTTGCAATCTCTTCAGGATCTCTGTAGAGGTAGAGATCAGGCATGACCTCACGTGGGTGTTCACAAGAGATGGTGCCATGCATGTGCAATATGTCCTGGGCCAGCATCCACCACATCAGACCCACTATATGAACCTACTTGTTGTTGCAAGGTATGGCAATGTCCACGTAGCACAGAGGAGAATCTGTGTTACCCAGAGCAATGGTGGGCAGGTTAATATAAGGTGCCTCTTAGAGGCTGGTGTTCAGCCTTGGGATCAGTAACAACCAGAAAAGGTTGCCATTGATCTGGTTTGTGAATAAAGAGGGAAACAATAGAAGTGGTGTCAGGGGAAGCTACAATCTTCAGCCCATTGCCCAGTATTCCTAGAGGATATGACACTGACATCAGCCAGTGGTAATGATGACATGAGCTGCCTGCAAAAGCTCCTCCCAGGTTCTTTTTGGATTTATGATGTGCATGCCATCACCCTCCCTTTGTTTCATTTAGAAATCAAGGTTGGTGCCACCTGAGCTAAGTCCCTGCTGCAAGGGATTTAAGGGCATCCTCCTCTTTCATTTGAAGGACATCTAAGGCTCTGGACATTGTAAAAGTTTCCCTTTCTGAAAGGAACCTAGAACAATGCCATATGAATTCCCATCTGGGTAGCATGGGAAGGTAGAATTTATTTTTTTCCTCTAAAATAAATAAAATACATGTATCTTAGCTCTCCACTAAAATGCCTGGGAAACTGTAACAACCCAGTAGAAAAAGCAAACCTACCACCCAGATATATTTTCCAAATATAATTTTCCACTAAAAGAAACTACCAGGGTTCCTTGGAGATATGTGTGATTCCAAGGTATGACTAGAAATATCCAAGATTATTTTGGTTATGTTGGCATTTCAGAAATCCTGTACCTAGACTCTGTCACACACTATGCAAGGACACAGAAGGAACTTGGACTCCCATTAGCCAAAGATAGGAAAACTTGTACTTGTAAAAGAAGAATAAGTACTAAAATGTATCAAATCTATTAAAATGGATAACACTAATTACCATAATTATGCTTAATCCTTCAGTGTTCATCCCTCGAGATTTTACTTAGGTAACCATTTCAATATTTAAGAAGTTCATATAGATGGTAAAATAACCAATAGGAATTACACAGCACTATTTATGAAATACTAGAGGCCCAGTGCACGAAAAATAGTGCACTCAGGGGGTCCCTCAGCCCAGCCTGCACCCTCTTGCAGACCAGGAGCCCTTAGGAGATGTCCAACTGACAGCTTAGGCCCACTCCTGCCTAAGCTGTAGTCTGGCCTCCCTCTGTGGGAGGAGACCCGCAGACTGATTAGGGGACAGTGCAGGCCAGTGAGTGGCCAGGCCCACCCCTGATCACCCCTCCACCACTGCCAGTCACTGCTGCCCCTGATCACCATCCCACCCTCTGCCCACTGGCACCTGCCTTGGCTGGCCTGGCACCGCCCACTCGCCGACCCCGCCCCCCGCTTCCCCCCACCAACCAATCATTCCACCGTTTGGTCAATTTGCATATTAGGCTTTTATTATATAGAATTCTTGCCAAGATAAAATAAAATAAATCAATTGACTTCTACATCTAACAAACAGTTACATAAATTTTGACAAATAGAAAAAATTATGAGAATTTTAAACAGACTAAACAGAATAATACATGAAAACTAGAATAAATAAAAAATATAGAAATTAGGAGATAATAAATATAAAATTAGGAATTTATGAAATTCAAAACAAATATACACAATGGAGAGAATCAGCAAGACAAAAGTTGATTATTTTAAAAAATAAAACTGCATTGATGCTGGCAAAATTAATAACAACAACACATGTAAACAATATGAGAGAGAATATAAGTAGAGATACAAAGAGAATACAAAGAAGAATTTTATGACAATAAACTTGAAAA
The DNA here is from genome assembly GCF_000412655.1 of Myotis brandtii. Taxonomy (NCBI): domain Eukaryota; kingdom Metazoa; phylum Chordata; class Mammalia; order Chiroptera; family Vespertilionidae; genus Myotis; species Myotis brandtii. The sequence continues at coordinate 54,732 of NW_005361473.1, forward strand.
TCTAGGTAAAATTGTCCATTTCCTAGAAAATGTTATAAAAATTGACTCAAAAACATTGTCTTATAACAAATAAATTTGAATCATTATTTTCAAATGTAAAATGATAACAAAAACAAGGCCTAAGTAGTTTTCAGGCAAATCATACCTAATTACAAAATATAAATCTAATCTTATAAACAAATTTGCAGAGAATCAAAAGGAAGTAGATTACTCCATAAGTCATTTAATTAAGAGAATATAACCTTAATAGTAAAACCTGACCATAGACTGAGAAAGATAGACCAAAGGTCTTATTAAGATAAATGCAATGATCCTAGACAAAATACTAGCAAATTTTACCCAGCAGTGTATAAAAAATATAACACATCTTGCCCAGTTGAATTTTTAAGAACTTTTCAAAATTGATTTACAATTTCATAATGATACTCGGACTGCCATGTTAAGAAGAGACTGACATGGGAGAAGAGACAGAAGGTGGGAGAGCAGTAAGAAGCAGCGTTGCCAGGCAAATCTTTTATTGTCTAAATCAGATAACTTTAATTAAGAGGTTATTGCAATAATTGAGATAAGATTTGTTGTTAGCTTATACCAGGATGGGGGCAAGGCAGATAGTCAGCAATAGTCAGATTCTGGAAACATTTTGATGTTAAATTCAACAGGCTTTTTTGATGGTTTAGATATCAATTATTTTCTATCCCTCTATCATCTTTTTCCCTTACTGTTCTAGGGCATTATCCTCCCTTACTGCAGTTCTGAAACAACCTTCTAATTGCTCGGTTTTCTCTAGTCTTGTCTCTCTACAACTCAAAATTCAAGTTTAACTAATATTTCTAAAAATACAAATCTGATTATTCACTACCTAAGTCCCTTCAACAACTTATTTTTGCCCTTTGGATAATGTCTGACTCTTAAAAATAGATGACATTCACTCCACAAGGTCAGCACTTCTGCTATGTAACCAACCTCCACCTTTTGTATGACTAAGTCCTATTCACTCTCTATTTCTTAACCTAAATATGGCATCCTCAGGAAGACCATCACTGAGATAGGTTTTGTTCCATGGTCATAGGATCCCATAAAATTCTAATTTTTCCTACCATTACATTCATCAGGCTACATTATAAACCTTTCTTTGCCGAAACCGGTTTGGCTCAGTGGATGGAGCGTCGGCCTGCGGACTGAAGGGTCCTGGGTTCGATTCCGGTCAAGGGCATGTACCTGGGTTGTGGGCACATCCCCTGTAGGAGATGTGCAGGAGGCAGCTGATCGATGTTTCTCTCTCATCGATGTTTCTAACTCTCTATCTCTCTCCTTTCCTCTCTGTAAAAAATCAATAAAATATATTAAAAAAAATAAATAAACCTTTCTTTAACTGGATGTTTTTTCAACTGTTTTGTAACTTTATGGGAGGAGAGACATATAAATCTCTTGTTTATTGTGGTATCCCTAGACCTGGAAGAATGTTTGGCACAGAGTACATAATCAACAAATATTTTAAATAAATGATTAATAAGTTAACTAATTATGTACTTGCATTTATATTTGCACAAGGATTATTGAGACCTCCAAAATAACAGATGGTATGCTTCATAACAGCACACTAAATGGTGCCACTAATAATTATATTTGCTAAAAATAACTGCATAAACTGAGTTTTTTCTTTGACTTAAAACGTACTTATATATATTACAAAACATAAATATGACTGTATATTTTGACAGTTTAAAAATAATTACTTCAATCTCTAACTAGAATTTACTTTATTTCTACAATATAAAAATAAAATAAAAATTTATTTCTGTATATTTTATTTCACTACTTCTCAGTAAGATGACATAGAAAGAATAGACACATAAAACAAAACAAAACAAAACATTTCTTTCTCTTACTGTAACCAATAATGAAAAACAATGAAATGACTCTAGAATGGAAGTCAAGGAGACATGAGAATTATAAAAGAAAAGGGGGCATATTTAAAACTTTAGAGGAGGATTAATAATTTAAGTGTGCACGTTATTGAAAGAATAAACTAAACTTCACATCAAAAAATAAAAATTAATAACATTAAACATAAATGTTATGAACTATGGCCTTCTTAAAAGGAGCATCTTTTCTATTTCTAGCTAGAATTTGACCCAGAATTAATCTCATCCTATCTACCAAACTTACTCATGTGGAAAAAAAGATATGCAATACTTGGTGCCCAGAATTTAGTTTCTAATGTATTTTCTCTTTCTTTGTAGAAAAGGGAGAAAAAAGGACCAGCACTCTTGGATAATAACTAATCCCATGACCTGAAACATTATGGCTTCCCCAAAATTAAGAGAATTTCAAAGATAGCTTGGATAGTACGAGTACAAATGAGCTAATTTAAAAAGGATTCTCATTTTCTAAGTTTTGACACTATACACATAACAGAGAAAATAGTGCTGTAATTATTTTAGTCTATGAACAAAAGCATTTAATTTGTACTTAATTAATTATTTTAATAAGGGAGTGTAATGTCTATATTATTTTTCTATTAGATAATTATATTTTATGAAGAGTAAATTTGTACCTTTCTCAATATTTGTTACATATGCCAAATTGTGTAGGAAAATTAAGATTCTACAGAAACAAATTCATTATAACTGGTGGTCTCTCACCATGTACAGGCAGTCCTCAGGTTACATCTGACTCAACGTATGTCGTTTCATGATTACATCACCATCTCCCATTTACAGTATTTATAAAAAAATGTTCTGACATTTCAATGTATGTACATATGTGCTTTATGTTTTTTATTATTTAATTACCACAAGTAAAGGTCATGAATTGTTATCTTTCTTCAAATTTTTTTTTACTGTTTCACTTCATTACTGCTGTGTATGTGCTCCATGTGAGTGACGTAGATGCTTATGTAGGTGGGTTCCGACTTACGGCGAAAATCCCTTTACGTTGCACCATATGAACAGATCTCTGACATAACCCAAGGACCTAGTGTATAGGAAAAAATAAATTTCAACTGGTTTTGCAAGATGAAGAATACAACAAATATTGCATTCCTCATGTATAAGGACATAAAATCTCTGAATGACACCCTAAATATAATCAGACTAGAGTCCTGGTGCACGAATTTGTGCACGGGTGGGGTCGGTCCCTTGGCCTGGCTGGCCTGCCCCGATTGGGGCCAATCAGGCAGGGCTGGCTGGGGGGAGGGGCCACAGGCAGTTGGGCAGCCGGTCCCGCCCCCTGGTCTAACTCCAGGTTGAACTCCCTGTTGAACTCCCAGTCGAGGGGACAAGTTGCATATTAGCCTTTTATTATATAGGATAATGATAAGGCTTACTTGTCTTCAATAATGATAACAGACCAGAGCAATATACGATGTTTCACTGGCAGCAGGTTATAGAGCATTGGACAAGTAAGAGTGAAAGAAAAGATTATTTTGGGAAGGCTGACCAGGGTGAAGGATACCAAAACCTAAGTGAAAGGCTTAAGTTTGACATTAACTAGTTAGTCTTTGCTATTAAAATAATGGGACCAGAAGCTCCAGGTTGAATTATCTTAAAGGGAAAAATTAGGTATTATTTTCCTGCTAAAACTCACTAGTTAATAAATATGACTGGTGCGTAGTAACTGTTAAGTACATATAAATTAAATGAACTGAATGAAGTGAATGAATACTAGTAAATGAGTGGGCCTTATCTAAGTCCATTTAATTGTATGGTAATATAAGAAACTTTTAAAGTGGTCAAATCATCTCTCCTTTGAAGTTTCCTTTTATTACATTATGACATTCACATGACTTTTTGGTTTTAATTTTGCTTTAGCAAAATTTAATGTTTATTTTTTTTTACTTTTAATTTCTTTATTGATTAAGATATTACATATCTGTCCTTATTCCTCATTACCTCCCTACTCATGCCCTCACCCCCCTGTTGTCTGTGTCCATTGGTTAGGCTTATATGCATGCATACAAGTCCTCTGGTTGATTTCTCCCCCTTACCCCCACCTTCCCCTACCTTCCCTCTAAGGCAGTGGTTCTCAACCTTCTGGCCCTTTAAATACAGTTCCTCATGTTGTGACCCAACCATAAAATTATTTTCATTGCTACTTCATAACTGTAATGTTGCTACTGTTATGAATCGTAATGTAAATATCTGATATGCAGGATGGTCTTAGGCGACCCCTGTGAAAGGGTCGTTCGACCGCCAAAGGGGTCGCGACCCACAGGTTGAGAACCACTGACATCGTGTAGATGTACCACAGTTTTCTAATCCATTCATCTACTGATGGGCACTTAGGCTGTTTCCAAATCTTAGCTATGGTGAATTGTGCTGCTATGAACATAGGGGTGCATATATCCTTTCTGATTGGTGTTTTTGGTTTCTTGGGATATATTCCTAGAAGTGGGATCACAGGGTCAAATGGGAGTTCCATTTCCAGTTTTTTGAGGAAACTCCATACTGTCTTCCATAGTGGCTGCACCAGTCTGCATTCCCACCAGCAGTGCACAAGTGTTCCTTTTTCTCCACATCCTCTCCAGCACTTGTCGTTTGTTGATTTGTTGATGATAGCCATTCTGACAGGTGTGAGATGGTACCTCATTGTTGTTTTGATTTGCATCTCTCGGATGATTAGTGACTTTGAGCATGTTTTCATATGTCTCTTGGCTTTCTGAATGTCCTCTTTTGAAAGGTGTCTATTTAGGTCCTTTGCCCATTTTTTGATTGGATTGTTTATCTTCCTTTTGTTAAGTTGTATGAGTTCCCTATAAATGTTGGAGATTAGGCCCTTATCAGATATAATGTTGGCAAATATGTTCTCCCATGTAGTGGGCTTTCTTGTTGTTTTGTTGATGGTTTCTTTTGCTGTGCAGAAACTTTTTATTTTGATGTAGTCCCATTTGTTTATTTTCTCTTTAGTTTCCAATGCCCTAGGATCTGTATCGGTGAAGAAATTGCTTCGGCATATGTCTGAGATTTTGTTGCCTTTGGATTCTTCTAGTATTTTTATGGTTTCCTGTCGTATATTTAAGTCCTTTATCCATTTTGAGTTTATTTTTGTGTATGGTGTAAGTTGGTGGTCTAGTTTCATTTTCTTGCATGTATCTGTCCAATTTTCCCAGCACCATTTATTGAAGAGACTGTCTTGACTCCATTGTATGTTCTTGCCTCCTTTGTCAAATATTAATTGAGCGTATTGGTTGGGGCTGATTTCTGGGCTCTCTATTCTATTCCATTGATCTATATGTCTGTTCTTGTGCCAGTACCAGGCAGTTTTGAGAACAGTGGCTTTGTAATACAGCTTGATATCTGGTATTGAGATCCCACCTACTTTGTTCTTCTTTCTCAGGATTGCTGCAGCTATTCGGGGTCTTTTTTTATTTCAGGTGAAATTTTGGAAAGTTTGTTCTAGGTCTGTGAAATAAAAATAAAATAAAATAATGTTTAATAAATGACAGACACTATTATTCCAGGGCATTATTATCTTGCCTTCTTACAAATTGAACAATTTGTAAAGTATTTTCTTTACATTTTAGTAATTTTTTGTGTTTTTTTCTTTTTTAAAATATATTTTTGTTGATCTCAGAGAGGAAGGGAGAGGGAAAGAGAGATAGAAACATCAATGGTGAGAGAGAATCACTGATCGGCTGCCTCCTGCATGCCCCACACTGGGGATCAAGCCTGCAACCCAGGCATGTGTCCTGATAGGAAACCGTGACCTCCTCGTTCACAGGTTGATGCTCAACCACTGAGCCACAGCAGCTGGGTTTCTTGTGTATTTTTATAGGTCTTCTCAAATACTTTAATCAGATAAAGTATACATTATAAATAAACATCATATGTATCTAACTCATAAAAATCTATTTTTAAAAACTCTGAAATGGTTGTTATATTGTTCATATACTTATTCTACCAAGATCCTCCAGAAAACAAAATAATTTTGAAAGAGAAATATTTTTTTCTACTTTGTATGCATGAATAACCATGAATTTTGAATAATTACATAAGTTACACAAAATTGTTACATACATTTAAGTTAATTTGTAGTAATAGGAGTTTTAGGATGTGTGCTATGACTATGTTGGTAAGAGAAGTGCAACATTTTCTCCTATTGAGAAAAAGATAATCCAAGGCACTTAGTGTAGAGGAATAACTAAATACATGCAAATGTTGAATTCTAACTTCTAGGAGGCTTTGACTTCTGTGTGGTGAGTTCAATTAAAAAATTGCCAGCATGAAAACAAGTTATTGGGTAGCATTATTACTTCACCATCAAGAATTCAGATTAATCAAACATATTCATTTTCTCCCAAATGTCAACTTAATTAATCATTGTACAGTTGATCAAATGAAACAAAAGGTCTGATATTGCCAAAGAATGTATATTTTGTCATCTCTAGTACATGTTAACATTCTAATTGATATCTGGATTGTAAATATAAACATAAAAATATTATAGGACTTTAAAATTCAATTGAAAGTACAAAAAGAAAAAATTCAAATACTGGTAGATGGTCTAAACATCCCACTTATTTGTGCACTGAAAGAGTCTTTGCCAGTTAGTGTTTGGAACTTATAATAATTTTCTCTTTATGAACATTGCATATATTATTTAGGGATCTCCAAGTTATGGTGGTAGACAATGATTAATAATTTGTTCTTCAACCATTGGAATATAAAATAAATCTTCCAACAAGTTTCAAACTTGTAACAGTATTAGAAATCAGGAATCTCTAATATACAAAACTCAAAGAAGTATTCTATTAAAGTGTAAGTGAGGCCATGAGGCAGAATATGGTGTGGACAACAGAGATATAGAGGGAAGAAGGGACAATAGCAACTTTTATTCATTTATCTGTTAAATTGTTTCACTCTTTTCCTGAAAGAAAAAGAGAGGACTGTGTCATTTGTCCTCCCCATTCTGTCCCATTCATATCTCTTGTTCTCCAATCAGTCCTGTTCTGAGTTTAAAAAGATGTGGAAATGGTGCCCTCCTGGAAAATGTAGTTCTTTATTTATACCATTTCTGCTAATGAAAGTAAAAAAAAAAAAAAGGATTCTTAAGAGTACCCAGGCATCCTTCCTTAGACCATAAAGTTTACATAAAACAGATGGAATTACAAAACGGCAACAACAAAAACTATTTTGCACCAGTTATGGTATGGGCTAATCAGTTATTTCCTTATTTTTCAAATTAAGAAAATAATTCTAGTAGCAATTGCATAGCTATTATGAGAAAGGAGAAGTCACTGATTTAGACCTAATACCAACATGACATCAGAATAAGTTTTTTATCTTTTATTTCATGGATGTTGCAAGTTGCAAAAGCAACAATAACAGAAGAAAACAAAACCCAAACTTTTGAAGGAAGATGCACCACATGAACTGAAATTCATTTTTGGAACCTGATACTCTTATGTTCTCAATCTGAGCATTGAAAGCTATGGTGAAAACACAAGAAACCATAATGAAAATCGAGTTGATTTTAGTGTCAGGAAGAAATGAGTAGAGAATACAGTGAGACAAGGAAATGTGTCAAAGGATTTAATATTGCAGACTGAAATTCAGTTTTAGATATAATGAAGTGTAGTGATGGTGTTGCAGAAATTGAATCTGTCATATGGAGGACAAACCTACGATATTTACCCTGAATACAAAAATAACAGAAAAATACAATTACAAACCCCAAGATAAGACGTGGGAAGATAGAATAAGAAATTTTATGTTCTTAAGGAGGAGATCAAAATGAAAGGATCTGAAAGAAAATCAATACGAGATACAATTTAAGAAAACATTATACAACGGAAGAAAGGTTTGACTTACAAGACAAAGTATTTACTAAGAAAAATACACCCTCTTATCTTAGTGAATTCATAAAGCATTTCAAGAAAAAATGAGTAATTGTACAATCTGGGAGGCAGAAAATGACTCGTTTACTCTAAGGAATAAAAAAAATGATCTTTGAAACCTCTGCAATAATAAGTACAGAAGAAAGTAGAATAAAATTCACAATATTTTGGAGAGAAAGGAAGTAAAAATTTATATGTCAAGTGGTTTGTCAATCATGTATGCAGGGTAGAGAAAGTGAACCACCCATGTTCTCTCATAAGAAACACTTGTTGGATATATATTCTAGCCAGCAAAAATATGAATTACTTTTGAATGTATTAATTAAACATTTAATGCTAGCTATCTGTAGTACAATTACTGTTATTACAGCCATATACAATGGTAGGCATTCAGGATAAAATGATGGGCCAAATTTAACAGAGTACTAACTACAAGGTGATATTTGTACTTATGCAGGGCTGGAGAGTGTATACCTAAAATATAGGACCACAGAGATCAAGGATACCTGAGAAAGTTCTCATTGAGTTGAGAACTAAAGAATGAGTAGGAGTAATTAAAGTCATTGGGATGACGGAAAACTATATTCAAAGGTACTGGGAAGGGAGTAACCACAACATGGTCATGGAACTGAAAGAAACTACTGTAACTGTAGAGGAGAAAAGAGGATCATTGTGTCACATGACAAAGGGGAAGTGGTAGAAGCCAGAGAGCATGCATGGCTACGTTAACATTTTTTGGTCTTTATCTGAAAAGCTTGGGCAGCCATTGATTGCTTTAAGATGTGTGTGTGTTTGGGGGTGGGTGGAGGGGCGGGGTAGTATGTTCAGATTCACATTTTTAAAAATTTACATTCGTTAGGGAATAGATTAAAAGAGAACAATTTGGACAATATGAATATAGGAAAACAATTTATGATGCTATTTTATTTGAACACTTCAGGAAATAGTGAATTAGAGTGGTGGTGATGGAGGTGGCAAATGTGGACATTTTAACAATGTGCTGAACACAGGGTTTTTGATGTGTACACTTTATTGGACATTAATGCTTTTCACTAAGAAAAAACATGTTAGAAGAGGTGGGTTCCATGTTGGGGAGGTTACATGTTCATTGTAGGGAATTTTTCAAATAGTATTATTTGAGTGATTTAAATGAAAAATCTCAAATTTGAAGAAAGCAGTTGGGGATGCATTTCTGATGGGGGTTCTCAAACAGAGATATGAATATGTGAATCATAACATGTAGGAATTATCAAAAATTTTGGAACTGTATAGAACAGAGAAAAGAGCTCACAAATATATAAGTCTGATAAAAAGGAACTGGTACTAAGTCCTGAAAGAAGTTAAAATTAAACTAGTCAAAACTATTTTTGTAAACAAAATTTTAGAAAAGATTCCTTATGAGAAGATGTACAATAAATGCTTTAATAAGATAGAGGTTTGTTATTTTTTCTCACCTAAAATAAGTTACATATGTACAGAGTTTCTTTGGTAGTTTCAAGGTTATCGTCATCCTTAGTAAGCGATTTTGATTCTCAAGTTTTCCTCTGGTTCCAAGATTCTTACTATAGCCCTAACCTCATGTCCTTGTTCCATGTAGGGAAAGGAGGAAGGATGGAAAATATCTAGGAGACTTACCTGATTTTTGCTCCATCTTGTCATTTATTCATAGGTCCAAGGACATTGGGAAATGTAGTTTGGGGTTGGACTATGTGGAATGAAATGCACCTTCTGTTAATAAAGGAGAGAGTAGACATTGGGGAGGTAACTAGCTGTCTCTGCCACATAGTAAACATACTATACAGACAAAAAATCTCTTAACTTATGATGTTTATACTTTAGTAAGGAAAAGAGAAGATTAACAAATAAAAACATATTGTGTTATATGTTGATAATTGCTAAGAAGAAAAGTATGAGTACTATAGGTTAGGGATGGGGGAAATATGAGTTTTTAAATTAAGATAGCAACAGACCTAATTCTCACTGAAATGAGATGACATTTTTCTTACAAGCAGCCTTGAATTTGTTTACTTGACTTAGCAAACAGTTGATGAAGGTGCCAGAGTTCCATATTACGGAATATGGTATAGACATTTTACGTGGCAAATTTATAAGTGCATGTATATTTCACCCTGAAGAAAATTTCAGTGTTGCTCCCATGGGGGAAAAAAATTCTGACTTTGTACAACACCATTTCACAGTGGTCTGACAGGTTTGAGTCAACTGCTAAATGTACATTGAAATAACTATACAAATTGCTGCCCTGGCTTCATTAGTATTCATAAAATGACCTCTGGAAAATATCTTCCAAAAACAATTTTGGCTGTGGCAGATTTACTATTATTCTGCCATTTCTGAAAGTAATTGAAAAATAGGATCAGTTATTTCTAGAGACAGTTCCTGGTTCATGACATTAAGACCATTTAGTCTGTGTTCAGAATGCCTGTCATCCTCTTTGCCATCACAGAAGGATATACATCTAATTAATCCAAAGTCTAACAATAAAAAAACATATTATTGTTCTGTGGGGAAATCAATTCATAACCAACAGAGCTATCTTTTCTATCAGATAGAAATTTACAAGTAACTTTATAGTGTCTGGGTTCTGATCAAGTAGTATATAGCAAAGTCAAACACAGGTATATCCCTCTAGAAATTTATATAATCCTTGGGTGAGCTTATTAAACAATGTCTCATAATAACATGGAAAAGACATGCCAACCACCTTTTATGAAGAAAAAAATCATCATATCTTTATGAAACCACAAAAGGCCCCAAATAGCTAAAGCAATGCTGAGAAAAAATAACAAAGCTGGAGGTATCACACTACCTGACTTCAAGTTATACTACAGAGTTACAATAATCAAAACAGCATAGTATTTGGTATAAGTCTATGTATGTCCTTAAAGATAATGTAAATTTCTTTACAGACAGCATATAGTTAGATTTTTTTTATCAATCCATGTCTCCAAGTTTGTTGTTATTTTTCATGATTACTTTGGCTATTCAGGATTTTTTATGGTTGCATACAAATTTTAAGATTCTTTTTTTTCTATCTCTGTGCTATTTTATTGTCATAATTTACTTTTTTACATTGTATATTTATCAACAGCTATAATTATTTTGACTATTCCTGTCCTTTATCCATTATACTAGAGTTAAATGGATAGTGCTCTACCATATTACAGTATTAAAGTAATCTGAATTTGACTAAATTCTTACCTTTACCAGTGAATTGTATACTTTCATGTTACTAATTAGCATCCATTCATTTAAATTTTAGGAACTCTTTTCACCATTTCTAGTAAGCTGGTCTAGTGATGGTGAAATTCCTCAGCTTTTGTTTGTCTTGGAACATATTTATTTAGCTTTCTGAAGGACAGTTTTGACAATAAAGTACGCTTGGTTGGCTTTTTTTTTTCTCTCAGCACTTTGAATATATCATCCTACTCTCTCCTACCAGTAAGGTTTCTGCTGAGAAATCTCCTAATAGCCTTATGGGAGTTCCCTTGTAAATTATAGGCTTCTTTACTCTTGCTTCTTTTAAGTTTCTCTCTTTGTCTTTGATTATTGCCAGTTTTAATGTAATGTGTCTTGGAGAATACCTATTTAAGTTGTTTTTTGCTGTTGTTGACCTGTGAACATAGATATACAAATCTCTTCCCAGATTTGGAAATTCTCAGCCATTATTTCTTTAAGTAAGCTTCCTTCCCCCCTTCTCCATTTCTTCTCTATTTGGAACTCCAAAATTCCTAAATTGGTAATTTTGATAATATCCCATACATCTTTTTTCAGTTCTTCTCTGAATGGGTAATTTCAAAGTTTCTGTCTTCTAACTCACAGATTCATTCTTCTGCTTCAGCCATTGTAATATTGATGCTCTCTATAGCATTGTTAAGATTTTTATTTGTATTTTTCAGTTCCAGAATTTGTTTGGTTCTTTTATAATATTTTTATCTCTTTGCTTTACCTCTCACTTTGTTGGTTTATTTATTTCCTTGAGTTACCTTTCTGTTTACTTGAAGCTCATCAAGTTTCCTTAAAACAGCTGTTTTGAATTCTTTATTGATTAAATCACAGATGTCCATGTCTTTGAGTTCAGTTACTGATAGATTATTGTGACCCTTTGATGATGTCATGTTTTCTTGATTTTTCATGATCCTTGAAGTTCTCTGTATATGAATAACAATTAGCTCCTCAAGTTTTTATTAAATGTCATTGGGAGAAAGATAACTTCTGCCAGTCCTGCAAGAGATTCTGAGGCTTTATAGGTACTTCTATGGGTACAGAGACTCCATGCTTCTCTCCCCATTTTGTGGCAAAATTCTATGCTTATATGTTTTCTCTGGATCCTGCAAGGCACCAGGCCAAGTTCTGATAGCCTTTCTTTTGTGTTCTCAAATGTGGAACTACAGCTCATATTAACGGTCTCTCTGTAGCCTGCAGATTTGAGCCTGCTTTCTGCATCTGTTCTATACCAACTGCCAAAGCTTGCTTTTGTCACCACCATGAGTAGCATGCATAGGGAGCAAGTCACAAGATGAGTAGTATGAGGCACACAGAGTACTGGGGGATACCTGTGGGCCAGCTGGAGGGGATCTGTGAGACCTTCCTAGCTGCTTATTAGTGGGCTCCTTGATAGAGTTTGTGATGCATACCTTAAATGCCCTCCAAGAGTCCTATCTGTTGCCCTCCCAACCTCTTTCCATGTTCTAGTTATGTAAGTCACAATTTAGTACTCTGGATAGGGTGAGAGAGAAATTAGCTCATTTGTCGTTATCCCATACCACTGGGGAAGCCAGCTGCTCACTCTCACACTATTCCTTTCTCTTGCAGTAGAAGTCACGGGCTGAGAAGATCTTTCATGGCCATAAGCTGTGCCACTTTCAGGTCAAGTCAAGCTGTTCTTCGTACCCACTCCAATGCATTCAAACTGGGACTTCTTCTGTAGAAACCTGTACTTCCACTAAGGTTCTCTTGTGCATGGGTGATTATCTTGAAGTGTATTTCAGGGGCTCCTCAATGATGCCTAAAAGAGGCTGGAACCAGTTCAAGGGCCATTTCAGGTTCCACAACTGTCACTGAGGTCTGTCTGCCTATTACCTAAAACACAAGTGTGTGAGCCTCCTCTCAGGTTCTTTGGCATATGGTGCTAGACCTCACAACTCCCACAAAGACACTTTTGTCTGTAGATGGATGCAGAAGTTTTGTTTTTAGGGAAAGACAAATACAAAGGATGTCTTATGCTCCCATGATATTGATGTCACTCTCTCTTGTTTTCTTTGGAGAATATTTGAAACAATTCTTGTCCTAAGCTGCTTTTTAGAATTCTGCTTGGCACATGGGAGATACTCAATAAGTGCTGCTAAAGATGAATCTAAATTTCAGGAGGTAGCAGAAGTTTTCAACTTATAAGATCAAATGCCAGTGTGCACTTATATGTGTATATATTGCAACATATTAAAATGTAAATTAACCTAAGTGTAGAATTAAACCAAAATTGACTTATAGTTTAAGATATTTTATTTGTGGGACTTTTTAAAATTTTGTCCTGTTTTTCTTCTGAAATAATGTAAATTTTTAACATCTCTTCAATTTCCAAAATTGTTTTTCTTTAAAAATTGAGTATATGAGATTCCAGTCAAGGGCACGTACTTCAGTTGTAGGCTCAATCCCTTGCCCTGGCTGGGGTGCATGTGGGAGGCAACCACGATGTGTCTATCTCAGATTGATGTTTCTCTCTCTGTGTCTCTCTCCCTCCCTTCAATCTCTCTAAAAATCAATGGAAAAATATCCTCAGGTGAGGATTAACAAAAATAATGAGTATATGGGCATTTTTCCTGTGCTTGGTAGATGTTTATCCAATAATAAAAATTTCAAGCATTTGTAAAACCACGGTTTCAAATAAAATAAAAGAACTTATTTAGAACCATTATATCTATTATAAATGATATAAATGAAAATATGACTCTCATATATCTCATGTAAATGATATTTTTAAATGACATACTGAAAATTTAAGAACATGAATTGTATATTTTTCATCTATGGATACCCCATGGCTCTTGGCAGAAGATTCACACAGAAGACGGATAAATTTCATAGAGTGAGAGAATATAAGGAAAGCAGGACAAATTACAATGATGGGAGAAAAGGAGAACATTTGATCAAATTAAAGAATTTATACTTAACTATTTCCAATCTTCTTTCAAATCACAATAAATATAATACAATCTACTTACCTTGTCCCATCTAATAAATGGAAAGAAAAAGTATTGTCTCTGTAGTAAGCATGCTCTGCATTGAATATTATCATAAAACCACTACCCTAGTCAGTTTGGCTCAGTGGATAGTGCATTGGCCCCCAGACTGAAGGGTCCTGGGTTCAGATTCTGATCAAGGGAATGTACCTTGGTTGCAGGCTCAATTCCTGGCTCTGGTCAGGGCGCATGCAAGAGACAACCAACCGATGTGTCTCTCTCACATTGATGCTTCTCTCTGTATGTGTCTCTCCCACTTCCTTCCACTCTCTCTAAAAATCAATGGGAGAATATCCTCAGGTGAGGATTGACAAAAACAAAACAAAAAAAAGTATTCTTGAGTTCAAGAGCTTTTGGGTCTGATCAAGGAAAAACGTATGACCACAAGGTGACAGTAGCACACACACACTTTATGGGGAAAATGCTTGGACATGTTTGCATTCAGAGGAAGTTCCTCATAGCAAGAAACCCGGCAGCGGTTCTCAACCTGTGGGTCACAAAAGTACATCCTGCATATCAGATATTTACATTACGATTCATAACAATAGCAAAATTACAGTTACGAAGTAGCAACAAAAATAATTTTATGTTTGGGGGTCCCCATAACATGAGGAACTGTATTAAAGGGTTGTGGCATTAGGAAGGTTGAGAACCACTGGTAGAGGCTACTGGCACTGTCCCTGCTCAAAGGGGGAAGTGAGCACAAGAACTTGCAGGAGAGAGGGGACTCAGAAGTGGTACTTAAATATCTAAATGATGTCACTCAACAGCACTGCAGAAAGTCTCTGGGTCAGAAAGTTCTAATGCATCTTTTAACCACAAGGCTTATCTTACCTGTGGCTGGCAGTTGTTGGGTGTAGTTTCTTGCAGGCTCCAAAAGGTTGAAAATCTGCTTGTTTAGATTGCAATATATAAATGTATCAAATCAATATGCTGTACACCTTAAATTTATACCCCATTATATGTCAATTATATCTCAATTCTAAAAAATAATAATTGTAATGTGGAAATAATTGAGTAAGGCTCCATTAGGCTTTTGAGCTAATGAATCTCAGCCTATGGAGATGAAATAAACAATACACAGACAACATCTTTTGGCTCATTAGATAATATGGATGTTCTCCATTACATTGGAATAGACATGCCACAGGAGATGCTCGCTACAGAGGATCACTTAGTACTCGAAATTATAAAATCCCTTTTCATCCATTAAAATTACATTAAACCAGCTTGAATTTTTCAAGTTTATAATGTTTTATAAACTAATTAATTCACTATATGAGGTGAGAAAGATTACAATATGTCAATGATGATCAAATGATGAAATAGTAACTTAAGTAACAATTGCAGTTATATTTCTATATATCTTCTTTTTTACAGAGGAAAAGAAGAGGGATTATATTCTTTAAATTTTTAAATTAACTATAATTTATGATCAAGATTTTTCTTGTAGACAGAACCTGGGAGATATATTTTTAAAAGACAGAACAAAAAACTAAGATACATTAGAAATAGGTAACACCAAAGATTTAATTCAGTCAGAATAAGGAATTACTGAGCGAACCTATTTAAATTAGGTAGGTAGGAGGAGACAGGAAGGTGGCAGCTGGCAGGTTGGAGGTGAAGGAGAGGATGTGAGTGAGTGAGAGGGTGAAGGGAGAGTGTGTGTGTGTGTGTGGTGTGTGTGTGTGAGTGAAGGAGGGACAGTTAAATCCAACAGGAGTAGCAGAGGCTGGCAGACCAGACTCTCCTGGACAGGGAGCACCTACCATCGCTGCGGACACTCCCGGGGCTGCGGGACTCGGGCACGGAACCCACACCATCTTGAAGGGGAGAGTGGCCTCGTCTAGGAACTTATCAACACCACCACCCAGATAGCCCTTGGACACTGCCTTTGACCCGGCAGCCACTCCAGCCAAAATCCTGCAGCCACACCCGCAGACTCACAGACCCTAGGACCTCCACCTCCAAAGGAGCACCGCTCCTGCAGCAGTAAGTGGAGTTTCCCCCTCCCCAGTGGCAGACCTTCGGGCACCACATTCGTGTTTTTCCAGTGTGCAAGCCTTTGGAGCCCACCACCCCATAGGCAGCCCCTGGGAGCCACTGCAAGCCCCCGCTGAGTGTGATATTGTGCAAACGGGGTGCACTGCCATGCAGCAGAAATTCTGGATTGATTCTTCCTGAATAACTGCCCACAGACACTATCGCACAACTTCAGCGCTAGGGCCCCTCAGAGTACATTGGAGCTCGGGCCACAAATGCACCACAGGTACCCCTTTGAGCTGCCATTGGGAGCGTGTGTATCCATCCACAGTCACAGCAGCAAAAACTGAGTATTCCCACTCCACAGCTGCAGAACTCTGGACACTATAGTCGTGCTTTTCCAGTGAGCAGGCCTCCTGAGACCACTGCTCTACAGGCGTGCTTTTATCCAAACAAGGGTGCAATGCCCCAGCAGTAGAAATTCTGAATACCCTTGTCCTGGGTACCTGCTCACAGACGTCTCGATTGCTTGGCTTCAAGCAAGGCCCTTCAGAGTGTGTCAGGGCACCACGCTGGCAAGCACACCGTGGGTGCCAACTGTAAGATGCCACTAGGATTGTGTGTATCCAACCACAGGCACAGCAGCAAAAACTGAGTCTTCCCACCCTACAGCTACATAACTCTGGACACCACAGTCATGCCTTTCCAGTGTGCAGGCCTCCTGAGCCCCATCACCCTGAAAGACAGCTCCTGGATACCTCCATGAGCCCCTGCTGGGCATGTGTGATTTCAACCAAGGACTCAAGGTAGCAAAAATTGGGACATCCCCCTCCCCGGCTGCTGACATCTGAACACCGCAGTTGCACCTTTCCAACTCTCAGGCCTACATCAAGAAAACCCAAATAGCTCAAGTAGAGAGCTATGCTAGATTACCAAGCTCAGGTGACCTGAGAGATCACACCAGCAGCACCATTCTTCAAAATAACCGGGGTAGCAAAACAGTCAGATCTAGGACACAGAAACAATTAAAATGTTAGAGCAAACCATGGGGAGACAAAAAAGCAATCCCCAAAGAAAAGGAAAAGAGGATTCACCAGAGAGGGAGTTAAATGAAACCGAGGCAAGTAACTTCTCAGAGAAAGAATTCAGAGTAATGGTTATAAGAATGCTCAAATGGCTGGATGACAAATACATGCAACTCAATGACAAATACACACAACTCAATGAGAATTATAAGGAGCTGAATGAGAATGTCACCAATATGAAAATGAACCAAGAGGAAATGAAGAATGACATAGCTGCAATAAAGAACACAATGGAAGGCTTAAACAGTAGACTAGAAGAGGCTGAGGACCGCATCAGGAAGCTAGAAGACAAGGGAGGAAAAAACACACAAACATAGCAGCAAATGGAAAGAAAATTTAAAAAGCAAGAGGAGAGCCTAAGAGAGCTTTGGGACAACACAAACAAAACAACATCCCTACCATAAGGAGAGAAAGAGAAGCAAGGAATAGAAAACATGGTCAGAGTAATAATGACAGAAAACTTCCCCGATATTGGCAAGAAAAAAACTACACAAATCCAAGAAGCACATAGAGTCCCAAACAAGATGAACCCAAAAAGACCAACACCAAGACACATCATAATTAAATTGGCAAA
This sequence comes from Myotis brandtii, assembly GCF_000412655.1. Taxonomy (NCBI): domain Eukaryota; kingdom Metazoa; phylum Chordata; class Mammalia; order Chiroptera; family Vespertilionidae; genus Myotis; species Myotis brandtii. Next base: position 72,468 of record NW_005361473.1, read on the forward strand.
CATCAACAACAAAGCATGAATCTTAAAAGCTGCCAGAGAGAGACAGAAGGTTACATACAAGGGATCTCCCATTAGAATATCGACAGATTTATCAACAGAAACACACCAGGCAAGAAGGGAATGGAATAAAATATACAAAGAGATTCAAACCAAGGGACTGAATCCCAAAATACTATACCCAGCAAGGCTATCATTCAAACTTGAAGGTGGAATCAGGAGCTTCACAGACAAAAAAGGGTTAAAGGAGTTAATTACCACCAAGCCAGTAATGTAAGAAATGCTAAAGGGACTGCTGTAAAAAGAAGAAACAGAAAGGCAAGAAGAAACACAAATATTAAGAATAAAAATGACGACAAACAAGTACTTATCAATAATAACATTAAACCTAAATGGATTAAATGCCCCAATCAAAAGACATAGGGTAGCTGAATGGATAAGAAAACATGACCCATATATTTGCTATCTGCAAGAGACCCACATCAGAAAAAAGGATTCACACAGACTGATAGTGAAGGGACGAAAAAAATTTTTTTTCAGGCAAATGGAAATGAGAATAAAGCTGGGGTTGTAATACTTATATCTGACAAAATAGACCTTAAAGTAAAAGCCATAACAAGAGATAAAGAAGGCCACTACATAATACTATAGGGAGCAATCCATCAAAATATAACTCTGGTAAACATATATGTACCCAATACAGGAGCACCCAAATACATAAAACAATTTCTGGAAGATATCAAGGGAGAGATCGATAGCAATATAGTCATAGTAGGGAACTTTAATACCCCACTGACACCACTGGATAAATCCTCTAAACAAAAAATCAGCAAGGAAACAGCAATCCTAAATGATTCACTAGATCAGATGGACTTAATTGACATCTTCAGAATATTTCACCCCA
>NW_005361473.1:74935-85985 GCF_000412655.1 Myotis brandtii
ACTTACAGAAAGAGAGACTAAAAAAGCAATCCCATTTACCATCACACTAAAAAAATTAAGATACCTAGGAATAAACTTAACTAAAGAGGAAAAAGACCTCTACTCAGAAAACTACAGGACGTTGAAAAGAGATGGAGGAAGACATAAACATTTAGAAGAACATACCATGTTCATGGATTGGTGGAATCAACATCATCAAAATGTCCATACTACCCAAAGAAATCTATAAATTCAACACACTCCCCATTAAATTATCAATGGCATATTTCACAGACCTAGAATGAACTCTCCAAAAATTCATCTGGAATAGAAAAACACCCTCAATAGCTGCAGGGATCCTGAGAAAGAAGAACAAAGCAGGACGGATCACAGTACCAGATATCAAGCTGTATTACAAAGCCACTGTTCTCAAAACTGCCTGGTACTGGCACAGGAACAGACAGATAGATCAATGGAATAGAAAAGAGAACCCAGAAATCGACCTGAACCAATATGCTCAATTAATATTTGACAAAGGAGGCAAGAACATACAATGGAGTCAAGATAGTCTCTTCAATAAATGGTATTGGGAAAATTGGACAGATACATGCAAAAAAATGAAACTAGACCACCAACTTACACCATACACAAAAATAAACTCAAAACGGATAAAGGACTTAAATGTAAGACAGGAAACCATAAAAATACTAGAGGGATCCAAAGGCAACAAAGTCTCAGACATATGCCGAAACAATTTCTTCACCGATACAGCTCCTAGGGCATTGGAAACTAAAGAGGAAATAAACAAGTGGGACTACATCAAAATAAAAAGCTTTTTCACAACAAAAGAAACCATCAACAAAACAACAAGAAAGCCCACTGCCTTGGAGTACATATTTGCCAATGTTATTACTGATAAGGGTTTAATCTCCAACATTTATAAGGAACTCATTCAACTTAACAAAGGATCTAAATAGACACTTTTCAAAAGAGGACATTCAGAAAGCTAAGAGACATATGAAAACATGTTCAATGTTAGTAATCATCGGAGAGATGCAAATAAAAACAACAATGAGGTACCATCTCACACCTGTCAGAATAGTTATCATCAACAAATCAACAAACAACAAATGTTGGAGGGGATACGGAGAAAAAGGAACCCTCGTGCACTCCTGGTGGAAATGCAGACTGGTGCAGCCACTATGGAAGACAGTATAGAGTTTCCTCAAAAAGTTAAAAATGGAACTCCTATTTGACCCAGTGATCGCACTTCTAGGAATATATCCCAATAAACCAGAAACACCAATCAGAAAGGATATATGCATCCCCATGTTCATAGCAGCACAATTTATCATAGCTAAGATTTGGAAACAGCCTAAGTGCCCATCAGCAGATGAATGCATTAGAAAACTGTTGCACATCTACACTATGGAATATTATACTGCTGTAAAAAAGAAGGAATTCTTACCATTTGCAATAGCATGGATAGAACTGGAGAGCATTATGCTAAGTGAAATAAGCCAGTCAATGGAAAAAGAAATACCACATGATCTCACTCATTTATAGATAATAAAGACCATTATAAACCGATGAACTAAAACAGATGGAGAGGCAGAACAGCATTGAACAGACTGTCAAACTACTGTGGGAAGTCCAGGGAGGGTTGGGTGGGGGTTGGGTAAACTCTTTGTAATACTTTAAGCAATAAAACAAAATAAAAGAAATATAAAATATAAAATGCTAAAACCATAGCACATAAAAAAAAACAAGCAAAAAACTGCTTAATACTGGCACAAGAACAGGCATATTACAGAACAGAGGACCCAGAAATTGACTCAAGCCATTACTGTCAATTCATATTTGACAAAGGAGGCAAGAGCATACAATGGACTAAAGATAGTCTCTTCAATAAATGGTGTTGGGAAAATTGGACAAATACCTGCAAAAAAATGAAACTAGACCACCATACACAAGAATAAATTCAAAATGGAAAAAAAACTTAACTCTAAGATGTGAAACCATAAAAATCCTAGAAAAAAAACAGGCAACAATATCTCAAACAACTTTCATAACATTATATATACTGATACATCTCCTAGACAAAGGAAACTAAGGAGACAAACAAATGGAACTATATCAAAATAAAAATCTTCTGCACAGCAAAAGAAACCATCAGCAAAATGAAAAGGGAATCCACTGTAGGAGAGAATGTATTTGGCAATGATACATCTGATATAGGGTTAATATCCCAAATATATAAGGAACTCATACAACCTAGCAAAATAATGACAAATAATGCAATTATAAAATCGGCAATGGACCGAAACAGACACTTCTCCAAAATGGATATACAGATGGCCAAGAGAAATATAAAAAAAATTCTTAAAGTCACTGATAATCAGAGAGATGCAAATTAAAATTACATTGAGGTATCACCTGACATCTGTCAGAATGGCTAACATCAACAAACGAACAAATGACAAGTGTCGGAAAGGATGTGGAGAAAAGGGAACCCTAGTACAGTGCTGGTGGGAATGAAGACTGGTGTAGCCACTGTGGAAAAATAGTATAGAGTTTCCTCAAACAATTAAATATGGAACTTCCATTTGGCCCAGTGATCCCACTTCTAGGAATATATCCTAAGAAACCTTAAACACCAATCAGAAAAAATGTATATACCCCTATGTTCATAGCAGTGCAATTTGTAGTATCTAAGATCTGAAAACAGCCTAAGTGCCCATCAGTAGATGAGTGGATAAAAAAGCTGTGGTACATTTACACTATGGAATACTATGCAGTACAGGAGGCTAAAGCAAACAGCAGTTAGCATAAAAGTGCAAAAGGAAACATTGGAAGGCCAATGGACTTTGGTATTCAGCAGGGCTGAAAATCAGCACATAACTGCCCTGTTGTGGTTGCAATGTCTTGAGACAATTTCCTGACCTGATAATCCTTACATTGTTTACCAAACTTTACCTTTGATCTGCTAAAGGGCAAATGTGTATTCAAATAAATAAAAGTGGTCTAGGCCAGAACTCAGTGTGCCTCTTCACGAAAGAGGTCTTCACCTGGCCCCCCAATGCCTTCTAAATTCATATTTCTTATATAGCATTTTCATTTGTGCATTGGCCCCTCCTTCAGATCCTGAACTTTGCCATGCATATCATGGCAATGCAGCAGTAAAAAAGAAGTATCTCCTTCCCAGTCAGCATGGCTCAGTGATTGAATACCAACCTATGAACCAGGAGGTCACAGTTCATTTACCAGTCAGGGCACATGTCTGGGTTGTAGACTCAATTCCCAGTGGGTGGCATGCCAGGGGTAGCCAATTGATGATTCTTTCTCTTCATTGATGTTTCTATCTTTGTCTCCCTCTCCTTTACTCTCTGAAATCAATAAAAATATATTTTAAAAATAGAATGATCTCTTACCCTTTGAGACAGTATAGAGGGACTGGGAGAGTATTATGCTAAGTTAAATAAGCCATTCAGAGAAAGACAAGTATCACATGATTTCACTCATATGTGCAATCTAATAAGCAAACTAGAGTGTTGAACAAAATAAATCCAGAGACATAGAAGCATGGGACAGACTATTGAATCTCAGAAGGTGGGAATGTGTGGGTGGGAGGGAAGAGATCATCCAAAGAACTTGTATGCATATGTGCATAACACATGGACACAGACAATAAAGTAGTGAAGACCTGGGGCAGAGGATGGGGGTGGGCTAGAAGGGGGGTCAATGGGGAAAAAAGAGGGACATATGTAATACTTTCAACTTAAAAAAAGATTGAAAAAAGAAGTGGGAAACCATTTACTGAGTTAGATATAGAAAAATAATGTGATTATATCTAAGGATCTAAAATTGAAATTAGAGAAGGTTAGGTGTCATTTATTGAGATACTAGAGGCCCGATGCACAAAATTCGTGCAAGAGTAGGCCTTCCTTCCCCTGGCTGCTGACACTGGCTTCCCTCTGGCACCGAGGACCAAGACTTCCCTCGCAGCCCTGGCTTCATCTGGAAGGTCATCTGGAAGGAAGTCTGGTCTAATTAGTATATTATGCTTTTATTATTATAGATATTTCACTATCATACTAGTATAGAAGATTACTGTAATGTTTACCTAGTATCTTTAGGAGGTTTACAAATACCACCTAATTTAATCTTCACTAAAAATCTTCAGTGCAGATATATTTTTCATCATTTTTACCTTGGCTTCAGCCCTGGCTCCTTGTACTTATCCTGCTTCTCTAGTCTGTACTCTACTGCTTGTGGGAATAACCAGTGGGTCATTGGCAGTAACCTGCATCTTGAAAATGATAAAGACACAGTGAAGTAGTCAAAAGTTGAAAATGATGATGATAATTGAGCAGAGGTGAAAGTAGATTGGTCATAAGTTTAGAATAACAAAATGAAAAATATGCATTTTATGAACTAAAACTCTTCTCATATACAGAGAGTACTACCATGATTGTTATCAGGGAAGATTTTCAACAGAAAATATGATAACCTTTTAAATGAAGGATATGGAAATCTTTGTTGTTGAAACCCAGAATACTTTCTTACATTACCTTGAAAATTACAATATTTTTGTTCAATATTTTCCAGCTTTTCCTTCAAATACTGTAATGCTAGCCCATAAAATGTCAATTTTGGATGTTCAATTATTACTGCAGATCCAATAGGTAGGCATGAAATATAAATATTTCATATTTTCTCACATAAAGTCTAAAATACAAATACTTGAATCCTCTTGTGTTGCCTGATGGTATTTACAACAAAAAAATTATAATTATTGAAAAAGAGAGTGAATAGGATAAACTGTCTTCATATATATTTTCCTTAAAAGTCTTATCAATTTGTTACTAGACTTAGACTTAGACTTAGACTACTCCTAGGATATATGCAATAAGAGAGGCTGGCAGAGAAAAACAAAACATGTCTACCAATCTAGAAAGATATTGAAGTGAGTGGGACACATTAAGAAATGTTGAATCTGATCAATACATTTTTCAACTAGATTATCTCAAAAATAGTCACAAGAGACATCAATAGGAGTTGATGAGTAAAATGTTTCTCTGTGCAATAAATTCAGTCTTTACTATATTTGTCCTCGTGTTTACCAGCCTTTTGCATGGAACATATATCACCCTATAGGGAAATAGGTCTTATGCATGATTAAGCATTGAAATTATCTGGTATTGATACTGCTAAAATGCACTGCATTTATAAAGAAAGACATTCAGGATTCTTAATGACAAAATCTATGTGTAGGCCAATAAAAGAGAGAGAGAGAGAGAGAGAGAGAGAGAGAGAGATTTTCTCTTGGATTTTCTGGAGTTTTCCACTTGTTCATTGAATTAAAAATAGTCCTGGTTCTCTGTTTTCAGGGGATATAAATAATTTTGGAAGGAAGAGGAAGAAAAAATGATAAAAGAAAGAGAAATATTAAAAAAAAAAGAAAGGCAAGCAGACAGGTTTAGAAAGTGTTTAGAATTTTCCTAAGTCTCCCAACTTGTCAGTAGTAGAATTGAGATTTAAATTCAGGTCTGATGCTAAAGTCACAAACCCATACAGCCTCTAGAATTTCTATCACCAGTATATTTCCAAAGCAAATTATTTCTCTATTACTCCCTCTCCCTGAAGTTATAATTTTCCTTAGGTTTCTGTAATTTTATATGTTTATAAAATTATTATATATTATTAATCAAGTACTCATGTATATGTTAGATAAGTAGACTTCACTTTTTAATGTGAGCTTAATGTTCTTAAAGTTTGAATGTCTTTTTAGCAGATTCCTTAACATCTTATACTTCCTAAATTATTTTTGTTATTCAGATTCTTTGATATTAAAATGCCATATTTCATAAGGCTTCCAATCACTTATTACACAGACTTAAGATCATTGATATTCTACTAAATGCTTATTGAAATCTAATTAGTAATTTAAATAGTGCATTACCAATTTGCAGAGATTGTCTCATCCATTATGATGACATTAAAATATGTTTTACATTTTTTCATTTATTATGATAAAAATTACATAAATTTTAATGCCAATAAAATGCAAATATTAATATCTTAAGGCTGGTCATGGTGTTTATTACGTGTCCCAACACTAAATATTTTTTTATGTATTCAAATTTGTTGATAATTTCCTGCCAGATTTTAGACATATAGCAAATTATTCAAAAAGTGGTCATCTGTACTTAGAAGATATATATTAATTTATTCACTCATTCATTAATTCAACACCTACTAAGTATACTTCTTTGTGCTGGAATTTCTTGTTGGTTCTGGTTTTACAGTAATGAATCAAACAGAATAGAATCATGCCCTTTTGGCACTGAACAAATACTTATCTTTTGGTAAGTGCCACAAAGAAGAAACAAGAAGCTTATGGGAAACTGGAGGCTATTTAATATCTTTAATATCTTTAATGGCTGACAAATCAGATTAGACAAATAAAGAACAGACTTCATTTTGTAGCAACATCTTCAAGGTGATCTGCTGGGCAGTTTCTTGGTATAGAGAGTTTTGAGGGGCCTCAGGAGTGAAGGTGAGGGGTCTGGGCAGCAGAGGCCCACTCAGGGGACTTAGAATATAGGATCTTTACTAGCCCTAGTGTGATTTCCTTAAAAGCATACTACAACATGTCACAGTATTGTGAGTTTAAAAAAGTTTCAAACAGCCTTGACTGTCAAAAGCACAAAAGTACAGAGAATGAAGCTTATACTTCCGTTGACATAAGAAACATCCAATCCTGTAGAGAATTTTTTAGTTATTTAAGCCAGATTGACCACAATTACCAGGAAGCAAAATCTTAATAGATTGAGAAAGTGCCCAGGAGAATGGCAGTTTCGGAGCTTATTTTATACATTACAATCAAAGGAGATATAAGGGGGTTACATGAAATTCATCAGTGGTAGATTAGGGAGGCAGGAGAAAGCAAAGTAGGAAAATCTCTGAGATTGGATAAAGAATAAAATGGATAGATAACTACTTCTTTGATGTTGGTACAGGATAGTTAACAATGAACATTTAAAAAACATAGAGATGGCATTCTGGGAACAATATAACAGTGAGGGGTTCTGTGGTCTTGGGCTCTGGTGTAGTGGGTGTACCATAAGGGATCCAGAAAAGGGGGATTACTCTGACATTTCAAGGGTATGTTATCTTAGATGCAACAGACAGGCTCACTTAGGATAAAGATTGACCTATGTCAGGAAGCTACAGGCTTAGGACATGACTACACTCCATGACTCGCTTTTAGTTAGGAATTTTTATATTCAGGTCACCCTATGTGTTTACTTTCCATTTCTGAGTTTGTAAGGCCCACCATGCAGGCCTCCCCTGAGCTTGTCAGTTTTAGTAAGTGGTCCCTTTTATGTCCACACTTCCCATAACTAACTGTACACTGAACTCAGAAATTCACCCCAAATCAGGTAGTCATTTCCTAGTCCTCTCATAATCCCCCTTTCCAATACAAGAATTTTCCAAGTTACATTTAAGAATAGGTTCATAAATTTTAAAAAAAAGAATAAGTTATGGACAAAAGACAGAGGTTGGAGTGGCAGTCATCAGCCATACTATATCCAGAGCACTCTATGTCAATATTTTAACATATGAAATATCCTTTAACATATGACATATACTATGCTGAAACAAAGATGACCTCTTTGTGACTTCTTTTTGTTTCTAACATGATTTTCAGGAGCAACAAATACAGTTATAATGCATAGGGTATCCCAAAAAAATGTATGCACACATGTGAATAATTTTGAAAGCAGTGTTTATTAAAATACATTTCATTTTCAAAATTGAACTATCAACTGTTAGAATCTGTATATATATTTTTGGGACACACTGTATTTTATTTTATTTATTTAGATATTATCTGTTCTTTCAACAAATTTTCTATGTGACCTGGTTTTTGTATTTTAGTTACTTTCTCTTCCTCCTTAGTAATGATGTGAAGTATTTATATAAAGTTCCTGATCCAGGTACTGTTCTGTATGTTAATTTATTTAATCTCACAAAGATTCTATAAAGTAGATTCTATTGTTATCCCCACTTTATAGATGAAAATCTGAGGCTTAAAGAGGTTAAGTACATTGCATAAAGCAACACAACTAGTACAGTCAGAGCTAATAAACAAACCCAGGCAGTCTGGCTCCATATTCTGTGCTTTGATAAAATGTCTAGAATCATTTAAAATGTCAATGTTTTTAATTGCTTGACATTTATACTAGTATATTAGTCTTTATGTATATATTTATTTGTAGTTGGCACATTGTCTCTATCTGTATGGATGGATGAAGTACATGACTTTTTTTCTAAGCATAATATGAGGAAATCACTAAGTATATGCTAAAATTATGCTGGTTTCTTTTAGCTCAAGTTTCATTTATTGTTAATCCACAAGAGAGAAAAATATCCACTAAAATCCAAGACACACAGACGGCCAAGTGGCATATGAAAAAAAAAATGCACAAAGTCACTAAGCATCAGAGAGATGCAAATCAAAATGACAATGTGGTACCATTTCACACCTGTCAGAATGGCTATCATCAACAAATCAACAAATCAAACAACTGCTAGCAAGGATGTGGAGAATAGGGAACCTGCATGCACTGCTGGTGGGAATGCAGACTGGCAGACTGTGTGGGAAACAGTATGGCATTTCCTCAAAAAATTAAAAATGGAACTTCCATTTGACCCAGTAATTCCACTTCTAGGAATATATTCCAGGAAAACAGAAACACCGGAATTTACTCAGCTGGTGAGACGGTTTGCAGCCAGAAACACCAATCAGAAAGGATATATGCATCCCTATGTTCATAGCAGCACAATTTATAATAGCTAAGATTTGGAAACAGCCTAAGTGGCCATCAGCAGATGAGTGGATTAAAATCATATAAGAGTGGAGAAGGGGGCCGCCACCTCCGTCTCCAACCCGTGGGGGCGGCAGTCCCAGGTCGGCCGCCGAAGCTGCAGCGCAACTCCCAGGGCAGCCAGGGCCGGAGTGTGGAGAAGCCCCTGCATCTGGCGGCCTTAATTCTGGCTGGGGGGGGGGGGGGGGGAAGCAAGGGCATCCCTTTGAAGAACATTAAGCATCTGGCAAGGGTCCCGCTCATTGGCTGGGTCCTGCGTGCGGCTCTGGACTGGGGGGTCTTCCAAAGTGTGTGGGTTTCAAGGGACCAAGATGAAATTGAGAATGTGGACAAACAATTTGGTGCACAAGTTCATGAAGAAGTTCTGAAGTTTCAAAAGACAGCTCTACCTCATTAGATGCCATCATAGAATTTCTTAGTTATCACAATGAGGTTGACATTGTAGGTAATATTCAAGCTACTTCTCCATGTTTATATCCTACTGACCTTCAGAAAGTTGCAGAAATGATTCGAGAAGAAGGATATGATTCTGTTTTCTCTGTTGTGAGGCGCCATCAATTTCGATGGAGTGAAATTCAGAAAGGAGGTAATTTGTTATGTCACTCTTTATTTTAGCTCATTTTATGGAGAATCAGTTTTTCATATGCAAATATTCTTTAGGAGTGAGGAGAGTAAAAAGGAGCAGTAAAATAAAACATGATTCTTAACCCTAGTAGGTAATGACATTTCTAATCAGTTCTCAATCTTGTGATTACTGAGGGAAGACAGTGAGTCAAAATTAATTCTTTGCTTTATTTTTACAAAGGAACATTTTAACCCTTTATTTGCCTTTTCAGATTGACATATAATTTTTCTAGATCAAGTACTTTTATGTTCGTTCTAGACATGTTTGATAAACTCCATATAAATCATATAGAATTATGGGAATAGAAAGCATCCACCAAAGAGTTTTGGTGGACCTCAATAATGAATTGTGTAGTTACTTCCCAAAATATGTTACTCCTTTATGTAAGAAGAGTTCCATAGTGTTTAGGTAGAGCCTGATTTCTAGCCAGATAAATTAGCAAAATATGTAATAAAGAATAGAATCACCAACAAATAGGTAAATATAACATACTTAGGAAAGGCTTTGTGATTTCTGTTATGTGCCTTTTGTTGAGTGTAGAAAAGCTGGTCTCTAACATATGTGTAATTTAAGATGTTATTCTTTTGAAGATGTATCTTTAGCATGTTATTCCATTATCTTCTACCATCCATTGTTTCTTATAAAAAATCAGCTGTAATTCTGACCATTGTTTCTCTGAATATGATTTTCTTCAGGCTACTTTTAAGATTTTCTGTTTATCTTTAGTTTCTATAGTTTGACTCTAATATGTATTATTGTGGTTTTCTTTGTGTTCACCCTGTTTGGAGTTCTCTGAACTTTTCATATCTATGGATTGATATATGTCATCAGCTTTCAAAAATTCTCTTCAAATATTTCTTCGGCCACATTTCCTCTCTCCTCTTTTTCTGGACTCCAATTTAAATGGATTTTAAACAATTTTATAGTGTTCACATGTCTCTCATAGTCTGTTCTATATTGTTTATTTTTCTCTTTGTGCTTTATTTTGAGTAATTTTGATTGACTTATATTTGAGTTCATGTATCATTTCTTCTAACTTGTCTTGTGTACTCTAAATTCTGTCCATTGAATTATTTCAAATACTGTGTGTTTACCTATTATAGAATGTACCTTTAAATTATTTTTTAGAGACCCCATTCTCTGTTGAAATGTTCCATCTTTTTATCCTTATTCTTTTTTTCAAACTATAAGAGAACATCCTTCCTATATAATAAAAGGCTAATATGCAAAATGTCCCCTTGGGAGTTCAACCGACCGGGGGTTCGACCGCTCTCTATGACATGTGCTGACCACCGGGGGCGGTGTGGAACAAAGGAAGGTCCCACCAGCAGTTGGGGAAGGAAGGCCTCAATCAGTCCTGATTGCCAGCCAGACCTAGGGACCCTACCCGTGCATGGATTTCATGCACCGGGCCTTTAGTTTATTTAGGAAATCACAGAGGTAAAAGTAATTTGTAGAAGAAATAGGCTTAAGAAACAAGTTATAGAGGCAAAGGAAGGGCCCTTGGAGCTTAGAAGTGAGGAAGGTAAAGGTGACCAGACTGGGGGGGGGG
>NW_005361473.1:86351-93816 GCF_000412655.1 Myotis brandtii
TACTTTTCTCTTTATGCAAGATAATTATTTAGAGATTGATTTACAGTCTTTCTCACATTTTTAGTAAATGCAAGTAAGAACATGATCAAAATTGACTTTGTATTGTACCCTGTAAAACTGTGTGTTTGTGTGCTTTTGATGATGCTGATATTTTATTTATTTGGGGGCAGTGTATCTGGTAAGACATGCTCTTCTATTAATTAAAAAACACATTTCACAGAAAAAAAAAACATATGGTACATTTATATAATGGAGTACTTTGCTGCTGTAAAAAAGAAAGAACTCTTACCATTTTGCAACAGCATGGATAGACCTGAAAAGTATTATGCTAAGCAAAATAAGCCAGTAGGAGAAAGGTTAGTATTACATAACCTCACTAATTTGTCAAATATAATGAACAACATAAACTGATGAACAAAAATAGATCCAGAGACATAGAAGCATCAAACAGATCGCCAAACCTCAGAGGGAAAGTAGGGGAAGATTTGTGGCGGGGTAAGAGATCAACCAAAGGACTTGGGTGTATGCATATAAGCATAACCCATGGACACAGACTATAGAGGGGTGAAGGCCTGTGCTGGGGGCCGAGGCGGGCTGGGAGAGGTCAATGGGGAAAAAAAGAGGGCATATATAATACTTTCGACAATAAAGAATTTTTAAAAAAAAATCTATTAAAATCCAGAGTTTGATATACATATACTTTTGAGGAGAAGGGGAGGGGGAGGAAAAGTGCAAAAGGGGGAGGAGGGAAAAGAAACAAATTAGCAAACTAAGTAAAAATTGAACAACCTAAAGAACATTTGCTATAAACCCCTTTTTTCTTGTAGAGAGACCAAGAATGTAATGTTTCTCGTGATATAACGGATGGGAAAAGAGACCTAGGCATATTTAAAATCAAAAGAGAGAGGCCTGGCCTGTGCTATTCAGTGGTTGAGTATTGTCCCATGAACCAAAAGGTCGCTGAGTTCAATTTTTGCTTAGGGCACATGCCCAGGTTGCAGGCTAGATCTCCAGTAGGGGACATACAGAAGGCAACCGATCCATGTTTCTCTCGCATCCATGATTCTCTCTCTTCCTTCCCCTCTCTCTAAAATCAATAAAAACATATTAAAAAATAAAATAATCAGAAGAGGGAGGTGAGAAACCGTGGTGAATATCAGGCAGCCCAGGTTCGAGAAGGCTCTAGGTGGATGATGACCCTCAGGCATGAGCCCACCCCACTGCTATGATGCCCAAGAGAAAGGTCAGCTCTGCCAAGGAGGCAGCGAAGGAGGAGGCTAAGAGGTGATTCCGGAGGTTGTCAACTAAACCTGCTCCTGCAAAAGTGCAAATGAAGCCCCAAAAGGCAGCAGGAAAGGATAGATGTTCAGAAAAAAAGTACAAATGAAAGGGAAAGGGTAGCAAGTGGGAAAAAAGGCCAAAGAGGACAACCAGGAACCTAAAGATCTAACTGCAGAGAATGGAGAAACTAAAAATGAGGAGCGTCCAGCCCAGATGAAGCAGGAGAAAAAGAAGCCAAATCTGATTAATATCATAGACTGTATCTTATCAATGGCCCCTATCTCCCTTTTTGTACAATCCAGAGGAATATTTTTATCGACTATTAATTAATACAAGTTTTTTAGTAGCTCTAGAAACATTTTTTAGAAGGGAATTTCACTTCATACCCTTTTTTAAAAGTGTAAATGCTTTTTTAAAGAGGTTAAATCATTTGTTGGTTTTTGGTACAACCAGAAAATAGTGGGATAGTGAATATGGTAGGTGTTGATTGTCTTGGGTGTTAGTTTAACATTCCACAGATGAGGTAGTTTTTATATCCTACCAGAGGCCCAGTGCACAAAATTTGTTCACTGGGAGGGGGTGTCCTCCTCAGCCCAGCCTGCATCCTCTCGCAGTCTGTGAGCCCTCGCTTCTTACTGCCCATCTGCTTGCTGCTCCTTAGCACTGCCACAGAAGCAGGAAAGGCTCCTGCCACCACCTCTGTGCTCGCCAGGTGTGAGACCGGCTTCTGGCTGAGTAGTGCTCCCCCTGTGGGAGTGCACTGACCACCAGGAGGCAGCTCCTGCGTTGAGCATCTGCCCCCTGGTGGTCAGTGTGCATCATAGCAACTGGTTGTTCTGCAGATCGTTGCACCATTCAGTCGATTTGCATATTATGGTTTATTATATAGGATAATACAAAAGCATGCTAAATAACAATTTGGAGTCAGTCGTGCATTTAATGTCTTGAACAGTTTAAATTATTTCAATTCCCATGTTTTTTTTTTTGTTTCCTAAATAAAACTGCTCCTTGATTTTGGCTCTCCCTGTCAGAATTTTGTGCATCTGTAACATCTTTGTTGTGTGCTAGTCCAATTTTTCTAGTAACCTTGTCAATATGCTATGAAAGATTGATTGTAGTATATTTGATATTAAATTGTGAATTAGTGGGACTTTGATGTAACAGCATATCAACATTTGATGATATTGGTACTTGATACTTCATTAAGGAAAATTAGCCTCCAAATTTTCAGCTGGAAATTCACCAGAATAACTGTTTAGAAAAGAATCGCAACTACCTGGCTTTACATTTTGGGTATGTGTGTTAAGAAATGTGTACAAATTGAAATTTCTGCTTATTTATCCTCAAAACAACCAATAAAATCTCAATTGTGAAATAAAATAAAATCAGAAGATAGAAAAAATTTATAAGTCCTTACCAACTATAGCTTACTAAATTAGCAAATATTGTCACTTCAGCTGAAACTTGCTACCTAATGGATAAGCAGAGCTTCTGAGAGTATAACACATCCACATGTTCTGTCCTTTTCTGAAGCTCACTGTAGATATGCATTTTCAGAACTCTCTTCTAAGCACTTTTCAGCACAGGAAATCTTGTTATAAAGCACTTTATTAAATATAAATTTACCTTTCTTAGAGTCTAAGCCTATATCCCACATTCTTAAGAATATATAGTGAACTCTCACTATAATAGACAAAGCCCATAAGTAGTAGTACTTGTCCTCATTTTCCAATATCTGATTTAGGTCAGAGTCAGCATTTGTTCAATGTGTGCTGTTATCCCTTAATAGGTAATTTTACCATTGATCCCACCAAGATCATAAAGAAAATGTCATTTTGAAGGAAATATTACTGCATATTCAAAATAACTGATTATAAAATCCTATATGGAGCAATGTCATTGTTTGGTTCCTGTTTAAAAAGGAACATTTATTGCTTACAACTGAGTATCCTATCTAATAAAGAGGGAATATGCAAATTGACCATCACTCCATCACAAATATGGCAGCGCCCATAGCCACAAGATGGCAGAGCCCAGTCCCCTCAGCCCTGCCAGAGTCCCCCTGCTGGGGGGGGGGGTGGCAGGAGCGTGGTGCGGCCAGACCCACCCTAAGCCCCCCAGCAGCCCAGGGCCAGCCCAAGGCATAGACAAGCCTTGGATGTTGGCTGCCCAGCCACCCAGGGCCGCCCGAGGCTCAGGTAACCAGGGCGGGTCGAGGCTTGTGCTGCCGGCAGTCGCAGCAGCAGAGATGTGATGGGAGTGTTGACTTCCCCTGATCTCTGGGGTGCCTCCCACCCCTGAGGGGTCCCGGACTGTGAGAGGGGGCAGACTAGACTGAGGGGCACCCCTCCAGTGCATGAATTTTCATGAACTGGGCCTCTAGTGATATAAATAAGAATTAACCATGAATAGATTGCACATACTACTCATGAATAGAAAATTTTAGCATTGCAAATGTTAGTTTATTAACGTTTGAATGCACAAAAGCTTGCAATAATATAAAAGTGTTTAGTTCTAAACAAAGGGTGGATGCACCATTCAAAAAGAAGGAAAGATAGAAAGAAAGGTTATACAGTGAGGTTTTATTAAAATATTAAAAATAAAATTCCAATCTTGATAATCACATTTCTCCACATTAGAAATAAAATAACAAGTGATGAGGACAAATACAGTTTTGTGAATAGTTGAAAAACTTCTGCATTGAGACTTTATAAAAAAAATTGATCAATAGTGTGTCAGTCTTTTTAAACTGATTTTAATATGACATGTGTTTATCTGCATATTCTTCTCTCTCTCTCTCTCTCTCTCTCTCTTTCCCTCTCTTCCCCTTACCAATGAATTTGAAAACAAAGGTCTCAGTGTAAATGAACATATCATTCAATTTGATATTGGTCATGCTTTCAGATTAAACTCTAACCTAAAACTATGATATCAGCCCTAGCCAGTATGGCTCAGTGGATAGAGCATCAGACTGCAGACCAAAGGATCCCGGATTCAATTTCAGTGTAGGACATGTACTTGGTTGCAGTCTCCTCCCAGCCTGGGCCCTCATGCAGGAGGCAATGAATCGATGTGTTTCTCTCACATCAATGTTTCTCTCTGTCTTTCCCTCTCTCTTCCCCTCTCTCTTTCCACCCAATGGAAAAATATCCTTGGATGAGGATTAAAAAAATTAAAATTAAAAAATATGTCAACTTATGAAAATGTATTTAGTTAAATATCACTAGAAAAATTCAAGTAAGGTTTGTTTTTTGTTTTTTACAGAAAGCCAATAAAACGTGTTTTAATTTAAGTACAAAAGTTTGTTTGGGACTTATAGTTTGTACAAAATAAAACCTATTTGAAATGACACCTATTCCAGCCATTCAAAAGACATCATGTCAAAATGGAAATATACATTACTGTAACTGGAATGTGAAGTAGTCTTTTTTGTTTCTCATCATGGTTGCATATGGGCAGAGAAATTGGTGGGGGGGGAGCTATTTTAAGGGAAAATAGAGTATGCTACATGTCACCCGTACATCACACTGCCTGAATGTGGTTTTTTCCATTTAGGCGGTGGTTCTCAATCTGTGGGTCGCGACCCCTTTGGCAGTTGAACGACCCTTTCACAGGGGTTGCCTAAGACCATCCTGCATATCAGATATTTACATTACAATTCATAACAGTAGCAACATTACAGTTATGAAGTAGCAATGAAAATAATTTTATGGTTGGGTCACAACATGAGGAACTGTATTTAAAGGGCCAGAAGGTTGAGAACCACTGCTAGGAATACTGCATACATACACTCCATAGTAACACTGTGCCTGTTGTAACATGTTGGTGCTTTATGCTTAGATATAGATGTTGAAGAACCAAAAAAGTATCTATACAAAACTTGGAAAGAGTGAGAGAGATGGGTTTATTTACGAAGCAACATCTGGATAAAAGCAATTATGGAAAATTCTATAGGTTTTTAAAATTTAATTTAAAAACTACGCACTGTGAATGATAGGGAATTCTCTCTGTTTTCTATGCATTATTGTCAAAAGTTGAGGCTAATGTACACAAGTCAGTTTGAATCAAGAGTAGAATACAGTCAATCAATTACTCACAATTGTTTGAAAACTAATCATTGGTTTGACAAGTTTAGCTCACGCTTGATATTTCAACATTTGTATGAGTAGGAACAACCAAAGAATAACTTAAAAGTGTTGTTGCCTTCTGATGTCAGAATTTATTTTGACTGCATTCTCTTTGATTTTAATAGCCTGCAGCTGTGTGAATGAATATAAGGGTTGCCTTCTCCTTTCCCAAAAAGCAAACTCTACGTAGTAGGTAATTTCCTTTAGTCTCACTTGGAACCAACAAGAATATAAAATCATAGCATTTAGCCTCAACTTCTATCCACTCTCTGAGTTCTACAGGAACAATAAATTTACCAGAAGAAGGGTATGAAAAAATCATGTGATTCTTCAAAGGCAGATTACTGAGGTTACTGTGGCAACCATTTTTTTTAAAGCACTGCAATACAATTTAACCTGAAAGAAGATACTTGAACTGCTAAAGCCGATTGATTGCTTTAGAGCTGTTAGACTTTAGCTACTCATTCTGGGCTATTTCTTATGATTGTGAAGTCACATCTAAAAAAAGAGTGACAACCCTAAATATACATTAAGTCTAAGCATCTGGCATCTAAGTCATATATGTGTTGTCTGGACAAAAGATTGGAAAATAAAAACTGATTTTTGAAACTGATTTAAACTTTGATATAAAATTATATTAACTAATTCTTTTTTGCTCATTCTCTCTAGCATCTTTTAGCTGTTGTCAGGTTGGGGGAAATAATTTATTTAAGAATTAAGTTCCAAGATAATGAAGTAATTAGTAGGCTGGCCAAGAATGACCCGTGAGCAAGATGAATTTTTTTTCCCTTCTGCATGGCGAGGTAAACAATTTAATCTCTCTGTTCTTTATTTCCCAACTTGCCAATGGGAGTAGTTCAGGGAACAAGTGTAAAAACATAACATACTTTAAGAATTTAGGTTGTATATAATAAAGTAGGAGAAATTTTCCTACATATACACTCTGAAATCTCTCCTAAAAGAAAATGTAAAGAACAAAATGAAAAATAAGTAATACAATAAAAAATTTCCATATCCCCATGTGACTAAGAATCAGGACTGAAACAATGTTGGAGGCTACTAGAGCCAACTCAGACTCCTGAATAGACACTTCTCCAAAGAGAACATACAGAAGGCTAATAGAGATATGAAAAAATTCTCAATATTACTAATCATCAGAGAAAAACAAATTAAAACCACAATGAGGTATCACCTGCCAGAATGGCTACCATCAATAAATCAACAAACTCAAGTGTTGGCAAGGATATGGAGTAAAAGGAATCATAGTACTCTGGGAATGCAGATTGGTATAGCCACTGTAGAAAAAGATATAAAGTTTCCTCAAAAAAATGTAAAGTAGAACTGCCATTTGACCCAGCAATTCCATTTCTGGGGATGTACACTAAGAATCCCAAAACACCAATCAGAAAGGCTATATGCACCCCTATGTTCATAGCAGTGTTATTTACAATAGCTAAGATTTGGAAACAGCTCAAATGCCCATCAGTTGATGAGTGGATAAAAAGGCTATGGTACATTTACAAAATGAAATACTATGCAGCTGTACAAAATAAATATCTCTTACCCTTTATGACAGCATGGATGGACTTGGAAATTATTATGCTGAGTGAAATTAATTTGTGTTTGTTTTTGTTGTTGTTTTGTTGTGTGTGTGTGTGTGTGTGTGTGTGCAGGGTGCAAGGGTGATTTCTTTCCCGGGTTCTTGTCCAGATGGATTCAAAGAATGACACCACAGACAAAAGGTGGTAGGTGAGAAGTACATAAACTTTATTACAAGCAGATACTGTCTCTAAAACTCCTAATTAAAAGTTTCTATTCCTAGCTAAGGAGAGACAGAGAAATCCACTAAATAGGGTGAACCCTGCTCTCTTTGTCTTGAGGCATTATAAATCCTGGAGACCCCTTTCCCTTAATCTAGGACCCCTTTTATTTCCTCACTAGTTGCCCGGTGCACAAAAGTTGTGCACATTAAAAAGAAATTAATTAGCGGAAATATTTTAATATTGCTATTTGCCCTTTCTCTATAATAGAAGTGTGAGAGATGAAAGGAAATTAGT
>NW_005361473.1:94146-95916 GCF_000412655.1 Myotis brandtii
CATATAACTGAACATGTGCGAAAACGGGTTCAGGTAGGAATATGCCTACTCTGTCTAGAGTTTGTCCTTGTGATTTATTAATAGTCATCACAAATTCTGGCATCATGGGAAACTGTCGTCCAATTAATTTAAATGGGAGGCCAGTGTCAGGGGACAAATCAATTCTTGGAATCAGAACAACCTCTCCCTCTGCAGATCCTGTTAATACTTCAGCTTCAATAATTTTAGAATGTAATATTTTGATAATAAATCTAGTACTATTACAAAGACCCCATTTACTATTAAGATTTCTCAATAGCATAATGATTGCACCCACTTTCAATTTTAATTTATCACACGGCATTCCCAAAGGAGTAATACTATTAAGAAATTTGATGGCAAAATTTTCCTTTTCAGCATCATCTGTTGAATCAATGGAATCATCACTCAAATATGTGTGAAAATCTCCATCAAGTATATCCAAAATGTCTTCATTTAATTTTTGAACGTGCTCACTTTTTGGACAAAGAATCACACATTTCGATATATTTTTAATACTATCTATAGATATAGTATTTCCAAAGGTAGCTTCAATAATAGATCCATTACAAATCATTTCACAGGGGATTTCCTAAATGAAAACTGCTATCAAGTTTGCCATCTCCAAGTTTTACTAACCATCCACTACAAGCAGAATCTTCTGATCTCATATTTGTTGTAAGAGACAACTTTCTGAAACATCCCCAAACATTACAATACTATAAACTTGTTTGTACTATGGCCGATCACATAGCATGCGGTACAATACTGAGACATTGTCGAAAATCCCCTCCAAGAAGGAGAACTTTCCCACCAAATACCACATTCAAATTCATAATTTCTCTTAGTAATCTGTCTATGGCATTTATAGCATGACTGGATGCCATGGTGCATTCATCAATAATGAGAAGTTGGGCCTTTTTAATAATTTTAGCAATTTCACTGTTTATATCGAACCTAGAAATTAAAGTTTCATTTAATGGAATTGGTAATTTATATTGGGAATGAAAGGTCCTTCCACCAGGAAGTAAATTTGCAGCAATTCCTGTAGACGCTGTGGGTAAAAACAGTACCACCATGACCTCTAATATAATATATTAAAACTTTATACAGATATGTAGGTGAATAGGATTTCTAGCTGGCAGGCCCCTGACAGCAAGCTGGCCACCTGTCGATTCTGTGAGGAATGGGGCTCCCTCCTCCCTCCTGTCAGGGTCTGGTTTGAAGGCCAGCCACGGCCCCTATTGGGCCAGACCCAGAGTTCTACCACACCATGGCCTCCACCACAGCAGCCCAGGACTGACTGCCCCGGGCACTCCTGGCATCCCAGTGTGGGTTCTTCGCTCAGGCCTCACTAGAAACAGCTCAGGGAAGGTGCAGCCATTGCCAAGATGACCCAGGACTCATTGCTTCCAGGCTCTGAGGCGGGTTACTCCCTGAAACCTCACCCTTGCCAGAAATAGCTTGGGGAGGGTGCAGCCTTTGCCAAGACGACCCCTGCAGGACTGACTTCCTTCTGGTTGGATGAGCCTTGGATGTGGTGGATGAACACCCAGGGTTTTTATATACATAGATTGGTCACTCTACTACATAGTACCAGTTTCAAAGGCCAAAGCCCACATGGTGCCCCCTCTTTCCTTTCCCTTATTTTGCAACATTCCTCTATCCTTTGTGAAAATATGTTTCCCTTTTCCCTATTACTGTGTTTTTTCTTTGTCCTTCACATATCCATCTTATCTATTCAAGTTGGAC
>NW_005361473.1:96036-98097 GCF_000412655.1 Myotis brandtii
TATATATATATATTGATTTCAGAGAGGAAGGATGAGGGAGAGAGAGATAGAAACATCAATGATGAGAGAGAACCATTGACCAGCCGCCTCCCACACGCCCCACGATGGGGACTGATCCCAAAACCCGGGCACATGCCCTGACCAGAAATCGAACTGGGACCTCCTGGCTCATAGGTCAATGCTCAACCACTGAGCCAAGTTGGAGTTACTTTTGCTCTACCTTATGGTACCTAGCAACCTTATCCTACCAAATCTTTTTTTAAAATATTTTTTATTGTTTTCAGAGAGAGGAAGAGAAAAGGAGAGAAAGACAGAAACATCAATGATGAGAGAGAATCATTAATCAACTACCTCCTGCATGCCCCTTACTGGAGATCAAGCCTGCAACCCAGGCATATGCCTTGCCCAGGGACCCGACCATGACCTCCTGGTTCATGGGTTGATGCTCAACCACTGAGTAGCACCTCCTTCCAAGTCTTGAAACTGAAACTGCTAGCTTCCCTGCTCAAAGAGTAAAATGACCTCTTTTTTCCTGACCAGAGATGTTTTATTACCCCTATGGCTCTCCCAGCTGCTCAGGCCAAGGCTGCTTTCGATCTAACTTGTGGCTGCTTTTTTAAAAAAGATATATTTTATTGATTTTTTACAGAGAGGAAGGGAGAGGGACAGAGAGTTAGAAACATCGATGAGACAGAAACATCGATCAGCTGCCTCCTGCACAACCCCTGCAGGGGATGTGCCCGCAACCAAGGTACATGCCCTTGACCGGAATCAAACCTGGGACCCTTCAGTCCACAGGCCAACGCTCTATCCACTGAGCCAAACTGGTCAGGGCTTGTGGCTGCTTTAATTGTTCAGCCCAAGATGCCTCTATCCTCTCTGTACCTCCTCCCTTCCTGTCTACCTAATTAAGCTAGCTAGCTAACCCTTATCAAAATAAGCCAGAGAAAGTCAAATATCACACCATCTTGCTTACATGTGGAATCTAATAAACAAAATTAACCGATGAACAAAATAGGTCCAAAGACGTGGATGTATGGAACAGACTGGCAGATCTCAGAGGGGAGAGGGTGAGGGAGATGAGAAAAGATTAACCAAAGAACACATATACATATATGCATAGCCCATGGACACAGACAATAGTGTGATGAAGGCCTGGGAGAGTTGAGGTTGGGTGGAAGGGGCAAAGTTGGGAAAAATGGGGCCATCTGTAATACTTCCAGTAATAAAAAAAATTAAGAATGAATCCAGACAATAAATAGGTCTGTTGTAGGCAGTTAAACAGACATGAGCAGAGTAAGGATGTTTTGCCAGGTACAGAAGATCATCATGGTAGAAAGCCACAGGTGCCTAGCAATGCACAATCAATGGTAGGGTGGGACCTTGCCCCCAGGGTGACTTTTTCTCCCCTAGCATATGGTCATGAGGTTTGGACCCCCTGACCTTTTCTCCCTATAGATAACTATACCTCAAGTTGTATTTCAGCTCCAGGCCCAGATAAGCAATAAAACCAGCCATGGCTGACATCAGGACCAGCTGCATTGAATAATGACCTCCCTGCCCTGGTGCTGGCCAATCAATCAGTGGAAACCACAACCCTGAAAGGACACACCTGGAAACCTGCTGAATATTCTATTAAGATCTTTCCCTGGGACCTCCCCTCCACCCTCAAAACCCTTAGAACAGAGGATTCAGTGTGCTCTCTCCAATACTCATGCCTTTCCCTTCCCTCTCCCTTCCCACAGACTTCCTCCCTCCCAAGCTCCAAGGGCTCTGCCTTTACCTCTACAATATGTTTCCTAAGCCCATTTCTTCTAGGAATTACTGTAATTCACTCAATAAATGTTATTTTACAGTTTGGGTCTTGCTCTGAATTCTTTCCTAGCCAGAACCCAAGTACCGAGTTGCTAAACCCAGGTTTGGTCTGACCATACCTTCAGACAACTGGTGCCATTCCTGGCACCAGTGGTTCTCAACCTTGGCTGCACATTAGAATCACCTGGGACTTTTTAAAATCCTGATTTCTGGGCCTCATCCTCTGGAAATTCTGTTTCTTTGTTA
>NW_005361473.1:98205-104279 GCF_000412655.1 Myotis brandtii
AAAGAGTCCCAGGTGATTCTAATGTGCAGCCAAGGTTGAGAACCACTGCCTGGCACCTACAATGGGTCTGGCCTGCCTGTTACTACTTGAGCCAATTAAGCAGAGACAGGGTTGAATCATATGTGTTTATTCCAATAATGCTGGCAGTATGGTCATCCATGAAAATCTGCTCTGTGCTCCCCCCTTTCCCCCATAAACCAGCTGCTAATATTGGGTAGGAGGACAAAGATTATATGGGGAAATGGGCAAAAGGAATAATAATGGGTATAATGGTTACAGGTTACAGGCAATGTGGGCTGGTGTGGGCTTCTCAAGAGACTCCATTGTTTTGGCAATAGGGTTGTTAATCTTTCCATGATAATAGGCAGTTCTCAGATAAGGAGAATGAACCCCCTTCCCTGTTAACTTCCACATCTGTCAGGTTAGAGCGTGCTTTCCCTAATCAGAACAGAACAATCAAGATTAACAGAGCATGTTTAATATTTCTGCCCCTAACAATGACCAACATTCTGAAAGACATAACCAATGTTTCTTTGGTTATGTCAGGGATGTTAGGGTTACTGAAGGAGGAACGCACAAGGCCAAAAGAATTATAAATTTATTGTTACATCTGCTAGAAGAAGGGCTGAGACCAAAATGGCATCAGTGGGGCAGAGTAGGGGGAGCAGGATATTTATGCCTCTTGTAAAGGTCAGTCAGAGTAACCGCTGGGACCAGGTGCAGGTGGGGGCCTGGTGTAGGCAGTCCACTGGAAACTGGGTGAGGTGGTTTACTGGAAGCCAAAGGCCATTAATCATGAGACGTATAACGAGAATAACAGAACACTCACCAGAAGGGGTGATAGCCCCAAGTAGGGCATAATGGAGCGCATGAATGTGCCTAACAAGGGAAGGGGAAAAATTTCCCCCTATTATTCTTAGTTCTTTTGGCTGGTCTAAAAATTAAATTGAGGCAATACAGATTAACAAGAAAAAAAATTTAATTCATACATAGGGAGGTCTCATAGAAATGGGACCTAAAAAATGACTGAAGCAGGCAGCTTTTATATTTTTTTAGGCAAAGAAACCATAAATTCATGAAAACAAGATAAAGAAATGCAGACTCTGGTACTTAATTAGTAAAGAAGTAACAAGGTTTGTTTATATAGTTCTTTCAGCCCTGAATTCTCTCTCCCTCTGGTGATAAGGATATCCCTCTACCTCTTGGTATTAAGGAAGGTACATTTTACATTGGATATTTATTTCCTGATTTCATGGGGATACAGAAGACTCAAAATGTCCTTTGTGCACTGGCTGTTTCTCAAGTAACTTTAATCCAAAATAATCATTATTTCACTGTTAATGTAAGTAACATTCAAACCTATAAAGAATTTTTGTGCCCTAACCAGTTTGGCTCAGTGGATAGAGTGTCGGCCTGTGGACTGAAGGGTCCCAGGTTCGATTCAGGTCAAGGACATGTACCTTGGTTGTGGGCACATCCCCAGTAGGAGGTGTGCAGGAGGCAGCTGATCAATGTTTCTCTCTCATCGATGTTTCTAACTCTCTGTC
The DNA here is from genome assembly GCF_000412655.1 of Myotis brandtii. Classification (NCBI taxonomy): domain Eukaryota; kingdom Metazoa; phylum Chordata; class Mammalia; order Chiroptera; family Vespertilionidae; genus Myotis; species Myotis brandtii. The sequence goes on from NW_005361473.1 coordinate 99,753, forward strand.
CCTCTCCCTTCCTCTCTGTAAAAACTCAATAAAATATATATTTTTTTAAAAAAGAATTTTTGTGAGTTTATTTGAGTCAAACTATAAACAACTGGCAGGAAGCAGAATCTCAACAGATTGAGATAATACTCCAGAGAATGGCAGTTTTGCACCTTGTTTTATACATTACAATCAACGGAGGAGATGTAAGTGGGTTACAAAAACTCCATTGGTGATAGATTAGGGAGGCGGAAGAAAGCAAAGCAAGGAAACCTCTGGGATTGGATAAAAAGTAAAATGATAAACACATATTTATTTTACTTAGATGGGTACAGGATAGTTAACAAGTTAACAGTAACTCAATAACAATGAGGGGATTTGTGGTCTCTGCAGATTGGTGCCTGTGCTTTGAGTGGTCTGGAAAAAAGGAAAATTGCTTTTACATTCCAACGATATGTTATCATAGATGCAAAAAGACAATAGTCTCAGTTAAGGTAAGATTGACCTTTGTCAGGGAAGATACTGGCTTGGAAATGACTACCCACCATAAACTGCTTTTTTTTTTTTTTTTTTTTTTTTTTTTTGCCAAGGCTGACCAGCAGACCATGAGCAACAGATGAATGATTACACAACTTTTGCTGTGAAAGAGAGGGCTAAGGGACTACCTGGCTAAAGGAACCAGACAGCCTTGATTTCCTGCCTCTTCAGGCTTTTATTGTAACAAAAGTTTGAGATACAGTTTATCTTTTAGATACAATCAGTAGGGTAAGTAATCTTGGGAGGACACGTGTCTGCAGTGTTGTTTAAGCAAGCACACCTACAGATTAAGCATAAAGATTCTGGTAAATACCTGAGGGTCTGCATGTGCACAGACTTGTTTGGAAAGGTCAAGGCAATGTCTGCTGCCTTCAGCAAGGCCCCCCTAGAGGCCCTCGACTTTTTGGAGATTCCTCTTACAGACTTTCCAACTAAGTCTCCTGTGCTTCCCCACACTTTTTAATTTGAAAAGATTTAATTTCAGACCATCCTTTGTGGTTACTTTAGGTCTCTGAGTTTGCAAGGCCACCATGCAGGCTTTCCCTGAAATGGTCAGGTTAGCATGTGGCCCCTTTTCATCCACACCACTTCGGCATATTTGGAGGCAGCCTACCCTGAGCATCATCAGTTAGAATATATTGAAACCTATGATCACAGAAAATGTTGAGAAGGTCCTGCAGAGGTCCCAGTATGGTGATACAGAACTACAGGATAGGGGAGCTAAAAGAAAACATGTGCTGGTAGACCATAAGCTATTTCTCTTTGAAGGGGAAACAAATTTTCTACTCCAAAATATGTCTCTCTGGCATAAGGATTATCTTGAGCTGTTTATTTTTTAAGATAGAGCAGACACAGAAAAAGCTCTGAACACCTTGAAGTTACCCTTTTCTAAGAGACATTTACATTTTTATTTATATTTCTGAGATGCATTAAATAACATCTAAATCAATGATCTCCATCTTTGAGGGTGTCTCCCTCACTGTACCAGGAAAAGGGGGATGACTCTAAATCTCTAGAAACTCTTATCAAGGAAGAAATTAAGGACTTAAATCTGCATAACAACCTTAACCTTTATTGTGCTTTGCCTGGTAACCTCCTATCACTGTCCCCTACCCCCAACATCTTCTTTTATCTTTAGTATTTAAGGTTATGACTTGGACCATTTTAAGTTGCTGCTCTATTTTTCTGGGTCTCTTTCAGGCATACAAGAGGTATACATGTTATTAAACTTTATTTGTTTTTCTTCTGTTAATCTGTTTTTATTACTGGGTGGAGGAGGGGAGATAGTATCTCAACCAACAACCTAGAAGGGTAGAGTACAATTATTTTTCTTTCCCCACATTGCATACAAGATCTAACTATGAAAATCAACATTTCTATGTATTCAGAATGGTTATTCTTAGAATGAAATGAAGAAATAATTTTATTCACAATAGTATTAAAAAGGATAAAAATCTCAGAAGTAAATTTATCAAAAGAGGTATAAGGTTTGAATATTAAAAAGTATAGAATATTTCTGAGATGCAATAAATAACATCTAAATCAATGAAGATGGTCATAAATTAGAAGACTCAATATTATCAAGATATTAATTCTCTCCAAAATAATTTATTAATTGGCAAATCTTTTCAAAATCCAGTCATTACCAAGATCTCTAGGTTATGCTAATGACTTCTCATTTTTTATAACCCCTGCTCTAGTCTTTTTAAAAAAATATTTTTAATAATTTCAATGAGGAAGGGAGAAGGAGAGAGAAATAGAAACATCAATGATGAGAGAATCACTGATTGGCTGCCTCCTGCAAACCCCACACTGGGTATCAAGCCCGCAACTCAGGCATATGCCCTGACCTAGAATCAAGCCATGATCTCCTGGTTCATAGGTCAATGGCTCAACCATTGAGCCATGCTGGCCAGGCCCCCTGCTCTAGTTAACCAGCTCAGTTTGCCCAAAGCTTTTTTCTTCTCTATTTTTCTTTTCTCTTCATATTATATGTCTTATTCCAGTCAAGGGTCCAGAGGGGGTATTGCTTGTTCTCACAATAGTCCTTAGCATTAAAGCTATATTTTTACCACTATGTTTATAATGTATACTAGTTTACAATTTCAAACATTCATAAAAGAATAAACCAATAGAATTCCTCAAGATAATGTTTATTTATCTTACAGTCCATACTTCTAAATGTCCAAGATCTATCTTGCCTTCTAAAAGAATATAATTCTGGAAGTGACACTTCTTTGTTTCCACAACTATTTTATTCACTGTTCTCCTTTCTCCTAAAAAGAGGGTAGAGAAGGCCCTGGCCAGTTAGCTCAGTTAGTTGTTTAGAGCCTTATCTCCATATGCCAAGGTTCTGGGTCTGATCCCAGGTCAGGATATATACAAGAATCAACCAATGGATGCATAAATAAGTGAAACAACAAATCGATGTCTCTCTCTCTCTCTCTCTCTCTCTCTCTCACTAACTCCCTCTCTCTCTCTAAAAAATTAAAATTTTTAAAATAAAAATGTTATAATAAATAAAAAAAGGATGGAGAGAGGAGAGGCAAAGAGAGAGGAAATTAACAATCAAAGAAAAGTCCATAGTTCTTACAAGTAAGAGCATTATAGTTGCATACTTAGATTTTTCCCCCCATTGTATGTATTTTTTAGTAATGAAAAAAGCTATTTGAACTATTTGGAAACTATTCAAATTTGAAAAAAAACATTTTCAATTCTTTGAACTTGAGCTTCAAGCTCACTGAATTAAGCTGGATTCCTCACATTGTTTCTAATGAAGCAAAAAAGATTGTGCTGTTTTTGGAGTCATATGTGTTTGTCAGCTCATTAGTATCGCTCATTTTTTTAACGTTCTCTTCATTCTTTCATATATATTTTTCCCTCAAAGTATTAGAAAAAAATAAGTACAAAAGGTGTATCTTGGCATCTATGTGGAAAGTCAGTTTATAAAATTTCATTCTTTGTACTTATATGACACACAAACCATTCCTTATTTCTTCAGAGATATATACTGCTTTCAGTTTAATGTTTTCTCTCTAAGACTCTTATTTTTATTAAAAACTATGCTAGTTTTCCCATTCTTAAACTATTCATATTTAAATTTTCATTTCTAGGGCTTCAATTTATTAAAAGACTTTATTTGGTTTAAAAAGTAGCCCCAAATATATTTTAAAATGAAAGTTAAGAAATCTATTTTGAAAGAAAAAGAGCACTAAAGTAAACAAAATATCCTGTTATTGTTAAGGAGCAAAATTCTCAAGTCATTTTATGCTTTAAAAAGAATTTAGCTATATTAGTTATCTATTATCTATAATAACAAATTACTCCAAAATTTAGCAGCTGAAAACAGAAAAATTTATAGTCTCACTGTTTCTAAAGATCAGGAATATGGAAGACATTTAGCTGGTTGCTCCCTTATGAGGCTTTGGTTTCTTTGGCAGGGGCTGCACATCTGCAGTGCTAAATGGTGTGGGGGTGGGGATTTACATTCAAACCCACTCATGTGTATGTTGGACCCTCTCTAGGTAGGCCTCTCCATTGGATTTCCTCACGGAATAGTAGCTGGCTTCCTCCAGGGTGAAAAATGCAAGAGAAAGAGTGTACACTTAAAACAAAAGGCACCACATTTTTATAACATAATAGGCTCATTTCATCACTCTGCTATATACCATCCTATATAATAAAAGAGAAACATGGTAATTAGCCGTACATCCGCTACCCTTCCCATTGGCTAATCAGGGCAATATGCAAATTAACTGCCAGGCAAGATGGCTGCCGGCAGCCATGCACTGAAGTGAACAGGGAGGCTTGCTTCCAGTGACAGTGGACTCCAACGTTCCCCGCCTGACTTGCCGGCCTCTCAGCTGCAACTCTAAGCAACTATGTTGCAAATAATATAGCTAAACAAAACCCCAGAAACCTGCTTTAGTCAGCCGGGCTTCAGCCAGCCGGACTGCAACATTGTATCAAATACAGAAGGTAAACAAAGGCCAGAAACCTGCTTTCAGCAGC
>NW_005361473.1:105575-113042 GCF_000412655.1 Myotis brandtii
GGCGCCGCAACTTCCCTATCGACCCTGCCTTGAGTGTGACAGGGGGCGGTGCCCCAACCCCCCAATCGCTGTACCCTGAACATGACTAGGGGTGGCATCGCAACCTCCCGATCTGCCCTGCTCTGTGCATGACAGGGGGCAGCGCCCCAACTCCCCAATCGGCCCTGCTCTGAGCCCGACCCGGGGCTGCACCTAGGGATTGGGCCTGCCCTCTGCCACACTGGAGCAGGCCTAAGCCAGCAGGTCATTATCTCCTGAGGGGTCCCAGACTGCGAGAGGGCACAGGATGGGCTGATGGACCCCCTCTCCCCCCCGAGTGCACAAATTTTTGTGCACCGGGCCTCTAGTCTATAATAATAAAAGCGTAATATGCTAATTAGACCGGACGATCTTCCAGATGAAGCTGCAGTGACAGGGGCTGAGCCCTTGCACTTATTTCATGCATCAGGCCTCCGGTCTATATATATAAAACATTAACATGCAAATAGACTGAACAGTGGAACAACTGAACAACCAGTTGCTATGATGTGTGCTGACCACTAGGGGGTGAGCACAGAACATGGTGGGCAACAGCAGCAGGCAGTAGAGCACAGAACATGGCAGGCATTGACCATGGCAGGATAGTGGAGCAGGTGAGTGGGGACTCCAGACCAAGGCAGGGCACCGGTCGCTGTCATCAGGGTGAGCCTCTGGCGGTTACTAAAAATTCTTACTCCCACATGCCATGGTTCTACCGGGTGCTCACACTGGCTGCCAGCGCCAGCCCCGCTTTCACCTGCTGCCAGCACCAGCCCCAGCCCCAATCGTTCCGCACCATCAGTGGATCAGTGTGTGGGAGCAGCAGTGGTGGGAGCGGGGCTGCTGGCAGACAGGGGACCATGACGGCAGTGTGAGGGGCTGAGCAAGGGTGCAGTGGATGGAATAAGACCCACCTCTGTGCCCACCGCAGCCTCGTGGCCCACAGTTCCATTCAAGGTGCACAAATTCGTGCACTGGGCCCCTAGTTTATTAGAAGTGCGTCAAAAAGTCTAGCATAGTCTCCAGTGGAGAGGATTATACAGAAGGGTAAATACCAGGAGGCAGAGTTTATTGGGGACTAATTTATTTATTTAATCTTTATAGTTTGTTCAATGCTTCTATGTCTTTGGATATATTTTTGTTCATCAGCTTATGTTGTTCATTAGATTCCACATATGAGTGAGATCATGTGATACTTACCTGTCTCTGACTGGCTTCTTTCATTTAGCATAATGCTTTCCCAGTCCATTTCTGCTGTTGCAAATGGTAAGAGTTATTTTTTTATAGCTATGTAGTATTCCATGTGCAAATGTTCCACAGTTTTTTAATCCACTCATCTGCTGATGGGCACTTAGGCTATTTCCAAATCTTAGGTGTTGTAAATTGCCTATGAACATAGGGGTGCATATATTCTTTCTGATTAGTGTTTCCTCACAGAATGGTAGCTGGCTTCCTCCAGGGTAAAAATTTCAGGAGAAAGAGCATACACTCAAGACAAAATTCACCATATTTGTGTAACCTGTCTCACTTCAACACTCTGCTATATTCCATTTACTAGAAATGAGTCAAAAAGTCTAGCACAGTCTCCAGAGGAGAGGATTACACAGAGGGAAAATACCGGGAGGCAGGGATTATTTGGGACCAATTTAGGGGCTATCTCCCACACTAGCATGCAAACACAAAATAATTTCATGCTTTTTTTCTCCAGATTCTCAAAATTTCCTAATTAACTAGGAATATTATATCTGGATTTCCATTGTTGAGAAATTATTACGTACATAATTTGATATTATTGAACTGTTACTAAGAAAAAGGTGCTACAAAATTCCATGTACTTTTTAAAGCATGAAGACTGAAATTTTAGGAAGAGATAGAGATAGAAACAATAGAGATATAGATACACCAATACAGAGATAGAGATATAATATGTATACAGTTATCAACATAGATATATCAATATCAAGATAGATATTATTGTATCATTAAGGTATGGCAGTAAACAGGATGTATACTCAAAAGTGTTTAACTGGAAAATCAATTTTTAAAGGTTCTATTTACAGAGATGTGGGCAGAGTTATGTGATCTAACAAGGAACTAGTGACAACAGAAAGTCATTATGGCCCCTGAACCAGAAGAGGCAAGAAGAAAAAAAAAAAATGTACTAACCTGGTGAAAGCTGGAGCCTTGAAAAAAGGAGTGCATATTAAAGGTAATCCTATATAATAAAATGCTAATATTCAAATAGACCGAACTGCAGAACTACCGGTCTCTATGACGTGCACTGACCACCAGGGGACAGGCGCTTGACACAGGAGCTGCCCCCTGGTGGTCAGTGTGCTCCCACAGGGGGAGCACCACTCAGCCAGAAGCCCTGAGCTGGTCTCATGACTGTCTAGTGCAGCAGCAGTGCTAAGAATGTCCAACTGATGGCTTAGGCCGCTCCCGAGAGGGCACAGGCTGGGCTGAGGGCTCCCCCTCTGAGTGCATGAATTTCGTGCACCAGGCCTTTAATATATATATGTCAAGTTATCCTATTTAAATATAGATTCTGATTCAGTAAGCCTGGAGTGAGCCAGAGATTCAGTGCTTCTAGCAAGATCCCAGATAATGCTAATGTTACTGGTTCAGGGATTACACTTGGAATAAAAAGGGCATAGTTACTCAATCACAGCAGCACTTCAAGGAGGCAGGGAAGACATGGAAAGAATGAACACACCAGTCTTTCTTCTCTGTCCACCTTCTAAGAGTGCTTCCATTATCTAAATGTAACCAAAAGTCAAAGGCAAAGAAGATCAAGTGATGTAGGCTATAAAGAGAATCTTCCTGGGGCCCAGAGAAGAGCAAAGACAGCCACAAAATATATAGAGGGCCTTGTATAGAGTTCCTTACACTTATGCACATCAATACCTAACTAAATACTCAAGAAGTCCTCTTTGTGGATCTCCAGGCTTCTCTCTCTCTGCTTAGCTCTCTCTTCTCAGATAATCTGTCCTATGAACTCAGCTGCTTTGATTTCCTCAGATTCTCACCTCTGTTTCTTCAACTCGGGGGTCTACTAGACTCCACCTAGGTTCCCCTCTCTGTACTGTTTTTGTTTTTCACAGTTTTTGGGTTACCTCCAAGATTTTCCATTTTTGAATACTTCCAATATATTTGTTTCCAATATATTGTCTGTTTTATTTTCTTGTTGCTTTTGTTATTTCAGGCAGGATGGTAAGTCCAATGTCTGTTACTCCATCTTGGTCAGAAGTAGAAATTCCCCACATGAATTATTCTTAATAATTTATTGTTAAGTGAGGGGCACAGAATCATATTTTTAATATACAAAGTGAGTCTAATGATACTCTTTTAAGAAGGATGAGGGCAGGAGGTTAAAGGGTTGTTTTTGAAATTTAAAAGGCAATATTATATTAGTATTTCAACTTTATTATTTAGAGTCAGGAATGGTATAAGTATATCAACAATTGAACTCCCATGCTCCTATATTCCCATTCTAGTCTCACTTCCTTAGTAGCAAATTATTCTACTTTTGTATAAAGATATTTTATGGTCCATCTTGGTCCCGGTTAAGAATTCAAGATGTCTTATCAGTATAAATAAAATGAATCAAGAAAACATAACTTAGAAGTAGGTAAAGAAAGATAAAGTCAAAACAAAAACAGGAATAATTCATGTAATGTGATATGTCTCATAAAAACTTTACAATAGTGGCCAGATTAGGAAAAGGATATGCAAGCAACTTCTGGGGTGCTAAAACATTCTCTATTTTGAACTGGCTGGTGAATTCTTAGGCATAACAAATCAACATAACATAAAAATTCATTAATCTGTACACTCAAGATTTGTGCACTTTATTGTATGGAAATTATATATCAATAAAAAAGTAATTAAAATTTATTTGACACCTATGTATTTGCCACAGATGGAATTGAAATTTACCTCTGAGTTTCCCAGCAATCAGTAAACTAAAAAGAAACATTTATTTAATTTCACAAATCACACTACAGAAAAAATAAAGGAAACATTTTTACATAATTAACTGTAACTTAATTATTCAAACTATTTAAAAGTTTGCCAATAATTTTATAGAAACATCTGTATTTGGTATCTGTGTTCTGGGATAGGAAGGGAGAAGGAAGAAAGTATTGGATTTAAATTGATTCATAGAAATAATATATAAAGTTAATTAACCCAACTTGCTGAAACAGGAATTTGGGGGGGAACATAGGCAGGCTTAGGGATTTTTTAGAATTGGGGTACATGGAAAAACGCAGGGCTGCAGACTGGGAGAAGGTACATTTCCATAACAGAAGGAAGCCAGGGGCAGTTACATCTCCATAAGACAAGGAAGCAGCAACTGGTATGTTTACATAAGACTAGGGAACTGGAAGTAGCCAAGAAAGGTCTATATTTACAAAATAAAGAGAAGGAAGCCCTTCATTCAGAAGGAGAAGAGGAAAGCCCAAAGGGAATAGGACAATAACAAGGAAGGAGGGGGGAGAACCTCACATGTGAGGTTCAACCTTTGAGCCCAGGAGTTACTATACTTACCAATCAAGGGATATCAAGGCACCAGGATCTGCAGCTTGTATAAGCCATAAGGAAAGGAAACCCAGTGGGACCCTTTCCCCCCTCCCTACATGGGAGTCAGTTCTATGGGACCCTTTCCCACCCTCTCTACGTGGGAGTCTGTACTTGTTCTTCAATAAATCTCCATCTTTGCTATACCACTTTCTGCTCGTGGATTCATTCTTCGATTCCAGTGGACAAAGTATCCGGGTTCCAGTCCAAAAATTCGGTATCATTGCTTAATATCATTTCTTGTCCAATTTTAAGCACACTCTAAAACCATGGTGTAATTATGTTGCAAGAAATAAAGGGTCATGGTTGTCTTGGGAGCAAACAGGAAATGATTCATCTAGCTATTGTGGAATGTACTGAACATTCCACAAAAAATTCCTTTGTCCTTTCTGAGAGCAATACCTTCTTGAATCATGGGGCCCATGAACAACTGTGTAAGGCTTCCTGCAATTTCCTGTGATAATATAGATCATGTAGCACACTCATGAAATCTTCCTTATCATTTGAACAAAATAAGGAAGAGAAAATGTTGTTAAGTAATCAGATATGTTTTGTCCTCTGTCAAATTACTTATCCATAAAGGCAGAAGAAATGGCTCAAAATTTGAAAACATAATTGAAATAGGTTGGTCTGGAAAATTTATAGAGCTCTAAAAAAGTATGATCTCTTGGAATAAATGTGAAGGTTTATGTGTGTTTGTCAGCAGTAAAAACACAATCCTCAAAGCAGTACTAACCTGGCACCAAGAAAAAATGATGTCGAACTCTCCCTTACTTATTAATTTTTCTCTTAAGAGTTGAGATAATAAAATCAATTTAAGTTTTAAGCTAAGCCACTTAACTAGTTTTAGACAATGTTCAGAGCAGCAAGGAACTGGTTTCCCATTAGCAAGTATTGTGGGATGGGGTAGGAAGAAGCAGGTGAAAACCAGGAGGAAATTATATTTCTTTTAGTATTTTCTTCTTCCTTAAGATAATTTTGCTAGTCTATGACCCTTGAACTGAAGTTCAATTAATTTGTAATAAATTCATAAAGCAGGAGACCTTTTCAGTATGCTCCCAAAATAATAAATAACAATTATTATATTATTTTAAAATGAAATTGTTATTATAATTTTAACAATAAAAGCAAATGAAATTAACTTTCAATTTTACAGCTAGTAAAAAGCCATTGCTTTTAATATAGTAATATTTATTGTCAGTGTGAAAATTTTCTTTCCAAAGAGTATTTTAACAAAGATACTCAAAATAATAGCCATCATTGGGATTTACCTTTGAGCAAAATTTATGATGAGCAGAGATGCAACCATCCTATATAATAAAAGAGAAACATGTAAATTGACCATCCCTCTGCTACACTCACCAGCCAATCCAATGAGGAGTGAGTATGCAAATTAACCCAACAAAGATGACGGGTTAATTTGCATACAGAGATGCTGGGTGGAGAGCAGAGTGGGAGAGCTGGCAGCTTAGGAAAATGTGGCTCCCTTGGTCGCTCCCCCAAGCCACCAAGCGGAGAGCAGAGCAAGAGAGCCGGAGGCTTGGGGGGATGTGGCTCCCAAGGTCACTCACCACGCCCCCCCAAGCTGCCAGATGGAGAGCAGAGAGGGAGAGCTGGCGGCTTGGAGGACTTGGCAGAGTGGGAGGCCATGGGATGGAGACAGAGCAGGAAGGGAAAACCTAGAGCTCAGGGAGCACCAAGAATGCTGGGAATTGTAGTTCTGGTGGCAGATGGATCTCCTAGACACTAGAATAAAGTGAACCTGGAGCAAGTTACTGTTGTGGTGGGGGCGTGGAGTGAAAGCAAAGGTGAGAGACATAAGTAAAATCAGAGTGTCTAGGAAAAATTAAAAGGAACATATCCTAAAACTTCCAAGAAACCTCCACCAATGAGGCAAAGAAAGAAAAAAAGCCTCTATTATTCTGTGAGCAACAAACCAAACTGGGCTGGGGGTCTCAGACAATTCGCTCATATGATTGCAAAGACAGACAAAAACTGCTGGATTGGAGAGGGCTCCCCTGAGGGCTCCCAGATTGGAAAGGGTGCAGGTCGGGCTGAGGGACCCACACCCAGGGCAGGAACCTTCCTGTACTGGGCCCCTAGTCCTATCTAATAATAGACAAACATGGTAATTAACCATACCTCCACTACGCTTCCCATTGGCTAATCAGGGCGATATGCAAATTAACTGCCAACCAATATGGCGGCCGGCAGCCACGCAGCTGAAGCGAACATGAGGCTTGCTTGCTCCAGTGATGGAGGAAGCCAAGGTTCCCCCACTGCTGCAGCCGGGCTCTGAGCTCCACTCTCAGCAACAATGTTGCAATTATAGAAGCTAAACAAACCCCAGAAACCTGCTTTCAGCCAGCCGGGCCCTCATAGCTTAGAGCGTCAGTGATGGCAACACAGTTTCAATTATAGAAGCTAAACAAACCCAGATACCTGCTTTCAGCCAGCTGGCCTCAGAGCTGGAGTCACAACAAAGTTTCAATTACAGTAGGTAAATAAATCCCAGAATTAAAAAAAAAAGAAAAAAAGGAGAGACTGGGAGCTTCAGTTGCAGGCTTGGCCCGCCTGAAAACGGCCCTCAGCCCCTCATCCAGGCTGGCCAGGCACCCCAGTGGGGACCCCCACCCTGAAGGGGGTGCGGGCAGCCTGAAAACAGCCATCAGCCCCTCATCCAGGCTGGCCAGGCACCCCAGTGGGGACACCCACCCTGAAGGGGGTGCGGGCAGCCTGAAAACAGCCATCAGCCCCTCATCCAGGCTGGCCAGGCACCCCAGTGGGGACACCCACCCTGAAGGGGGTGCGGGCAGCCTGAAAACAGCCATCAGCCCCTCATCCAGGCTGGCCAGGCACCCCAGTGGG
>NW_005361473.1:113411-117033 GCF_000412655.1 Myotis brandtii
GCACAGGCCGGGCTGAGGGACCCCCCCCCCGAGTGCACAAATTTTTGTGCACTGGGCCTCTAGTGTAATAATAAAAGGCATTGTAGTACATTACTTGAGAGTAAGTGATAGAACTTTTGTGGTATTCAAAAGCATTTAACCTAAATGCAGTTGACAAGAAAGATACAATTCATATTCTATGGATTCTATATTCTAGTGGGATAGTGCATAAAAGTATACAGAATTGCCTGGCCAGCATGCCTCAGTGATTGAGCATGGACCTATGAACCAGAAGGTCAGGATTTGATTCCCAGTCAGGGCACATGCCCAGTTTGCCAGTTCAATCCTCAGTAGGGGATGTGCAAGAGGCAACTGATCAATGATTCTCTCTGAAACTAAAAAAATTTAAAAAGTATACAGAATTAACTCCACAATTATTATTTATTTATTTAATTTTTTAAAAAAATATATTTTATTGATTTTTTACAGAGAGGAAGGGAGAGAGATAGAGAGTTAGAAACATCGATCAGCTGCCTCCTGCACACCTCCTACTGGGGATGTGCCTGCAACCAAGGTACATGCCCTTGACTGGAATCGAACCGGGGACCTTTCAGTCCGCAGGCCGACGCTCTATCCACTGAGCCAAACCGGTTTCGGCCACCATTATTATTTAATTGCAATATAATGGATGCTCTGTAGCATGAAAGTGAAATATAATCATTCTTTCAATCAACCTGTTTTTATCATAGAGGAAGAAAAATAATTTTCCCTTTACTATTCTAGGTTCTTGTTTGAAGACCCTGTTAAAAGACAAACTAACAAGAAAAAAAAAACAAAACACCAGAAGTTCAATAACATGTATACCTCCTGTATATATGGCTGATACCCAGGAAAACTGAGTATGGTAACTCTTAGAAATGGCCCAAGCCATCACCTTAAATACAGCTAAAGACAAAAGAAGGTGTTGAGCAGGTATGAGGGGATGAAGGGAGACCTGTTATGGGAGATTAGGGGGGTAGAGCAAAGTACAGTAAACAAGGGTAAGGTTGTTATGCAAATTTAGGTCATTGTCTTCTCTACTGATAAGAGTTTCTAAATATTTAGTCATCCTCCTCTTCCTGATACAGATGGGGAGACACCCTGACAAATGGAGATATCCTTTATAAATTTACAAAAGGGTAACTTCTGCCAGGTTTTCAGAGCTTCTCCTGTGTCTGCTATTTTTTTAAAATATCAGCTCAAGATAATCCTTATTATGAAAAGGCATATTTGGGGGTAGCAAAATCTGCTCCCCTTCACTAACATTTTAATATTTTTCTCTAAAGATGAAAAGGACATTTTCTTTTAAATGAAAACTTAAAGAGTATGGTAATAGTCTCTTCTTTTATGCTTAAATTCTAGACATTTTTCAAATCCAACTGTGAGCTGTAACTTCCCCTGGAGACTTTTCCATAAATGTCAGCCTTTAATGATCTTTCTCTTCTATAAACTATTAAACTTAGAGTGGTGCAGATTTATAATAGTTTTCTAATAGAATTATTTCTATTCAGTGTATCTCCCCAAATAAGAACTAAGTGTTCTAAAAGTAAAAACTATATAGCTTCTGTTTATTTTGCACTGTATACAACACTTAGAGAAATTCTGAGTCTAATACATATTTGCTGATAAGAGTACTTGGTAGTATAAGAAATTATTCAGATGAGTTGTAAAAACTAATGGCTTCTGAGGACAAAATTCAATGAAGTACTGCCACAGGACTAAAGGGGTGCATTTGTCTGTACTCATCAAAGCATCACAGCCCAATCAAACACAAGCAGGAGTTTATTAGTTGAGGAGATGGCACTCAGCCCAGAGCCTCATGTAAGCTAGTCAAAGACCTGGAGCTCTGATGGATTCCAGGGGAAGGGTTACATGGGGAGGGGTGGGTGGGAGGGACATTAATCAAAGTGGCTAAAGGAGTTGGGATTGGTTGTGCTCTCTACTGATTGGTTGAGGCCAGGATAGGGTGTAGTTGATCCTTGTATCAGGTCCTGATATCAGCCAGGGCATTTTTTCTGTCTGGTTTCATGAGGGTGTGGTCCATATGTCACTCAGTTTTTATGGGCCTGGAGCTGAACACAACTAAAGTCAGATGTTACCTTTAGCTTGACCAAAACTCTATTTCTGTGGTCAACAGACCTGAGGCTTTGTTCTTAAGGCAGTTTGATACAGACCTGAACCTGTTGTCCTAAGGGCTGAATGTTTAAGGAAGGGAATTGGTAGACAGAAAGAAGAAAGGGTCAGGTTCTTACCATAAACAGTGAGTCACAGGGCAAGGTTGAGTGGGGGGCTGCACAGATGATGCAGGCACACCTGGATCCAGGTGTGCCCTACAGACTCCAACTGGCTCCCTGAGATGTGTAGCCTGTGTCCAGCACTGAGAGGTGAGCTGGGGGCTATGGTATCTTTGGACTTCCTGACAGTGGTAGATCCTACATCCTCCCCCTCCCCACTGACCCTGATAGGAAGACAGTTGGGGAGCACAGGGGAGTCTCCCCATTGGCCATGATGGCACAGGGGGAGGTTCTTACATGGAGTGTGCCAAAAGTTAGAAAGATGAATAGACAGGGCACAAGACGCCAAAAGCTAGCAAGATAATTGGATGGAAAAAATGTCCTCACCTCCATATCCCTGTAAGAACCGCTGGCTTGAACAGGAAGGGGAAAGGTCTTTGAGATGGGGATCCAACATTCTCCAAGGTCATGGCACCTGAATAAAACTCTGTCCTTTTGCACCAGCAGCTGTTTCACAGGTTTGCCTTTTGTTGAAGCAAGCAGCCAAACCCACTTGTTCAGTTAGAATGTTAAAAATTGAAGTTTCTGCGAGGTTACAGTACCTAAGCATTGCAGTATAATTTCACATAACACTTTCCCATGCATTCCAAAGTAATTCTGGTGATATTTTAACTTTGTTAAAAATACTACTTGACTTACAAAGCTTTTTTAATGTGCAAAGAATATTTTAGGGCCTTTCGATGTAAATTAGAAATTCATGAACTTCTGTTGTCCATGATCCAGATTTTGCCAATCTACTTGCAAAGGGAAGTGATTTTCACAAAAGCAGGGAAGGCTATCTTTGCTGGAACCAAATGAAAAATATTGACTTGAAGACCCTTAAAGAAAAATTTCAAAGCAGTATGTGAATAGTATTGGAAAATTGTCAGAGCTATTTTTCAAGCTTATATTGAAAAAATAACACCATTTTTTAGATCACAGTGAGGAGGTGAATAAAAGTTGTATGCATTATACATCATTTTTATTTTGAAAGAAGCAAAGTGCATATAAGTAAAGTAAAATATCAAACCTGATTTTTAATTATATTATCTTAACTTTAAATACAAAGAAATGAGAATAAATTAAACTCAAATATTTAATAATCATTCTTTTGATGTCTTTATTACGTCTGAATATAGGTATCAAGGAGCATATAATATTTCATAGTTAAGTTTTTTTTTAATTGCTTAATGTATTACAAAGGGTATTACATATGTGCCCTATTTTTTCTTCCCCGCCCTTGACAATCCCCTGGCCCCCCCTACCCCCCAGTGTCTTATGTCCATTGGTTATAATTATATGCATGCATACAAGTCTTTCCGTTGATCTCT
>NW_005361473.1:121317-128146 GCF_000412655.1 Myotis brandtii
CCTTGGGTGGTTGTGGTAGCAGCTGCTCCTCAGTTGGCAGCAGCTCCTCTGGTGGGTGCTGTTCACAGCTGTGGTGGCTCTTCTGGCTGGTGGGGGGAGGCTTCACGTACAGCTGCTGTTCCTCAAACAGAGGATGTGGTGATCAGGAGGCTGCTGTTGCTTGGATCTGCTTTCCGTGGGGAGAAGCAGGACTGGTCTGAGTTCATGTAGTCGCGCTGCTTGAGAGCCGTTGCCTCTGGGTTAGTAGCCGATCTCTGGATCATAGTTAAGTTTTTATGCAGGTTTTACTTAACCAAGCAGTGAGAAATGACAGGCTTCACTGGACTTGATATTTAAATTATCTTTTTAAATAAATATTTTCTATTAGTTGTAAAAAAATAAAATAAAGTATATTAATTTTTAGCCAAAAAATAAATAAGTAAGAAATAAATTATCTTTTTAAAATTCCCAGTGTCTGTGCCAGTTACTATGTGCATAAAATTATATTGAAGTGGCTGGCAAGTGACTGGCATATCAGTTATCTCAAAAATAAAACAAATATTTAGTCCAAATATTTAATACTTAAGTCTTAGATAAATAATTATTATGCAGCTCCAATTTCAATTTATCAAATTAGATATTTTAATCTGAAAATAATTGAAACATATTAAGTGGGGAGTCATGTTTCTAAAAAGAAAATTACCAATGGGAAAACCGTAAATGATTTCTCATTTCAAAGAAAATAGGCTGAGCAATGATTTTTAGAAATACAGAAGAGAACTAAATGTGCAAAATGCATATCTTTTAACTTTGAAATTAAAAGCATCAAATCATTCCTATTTGACTGACAACAGCTTATGCAACTTCCAACTATTTATCAAGTGTTTAACTGTTTTAAAGTTTTGTTTTTCCTATGTAAAAGGCATTTGTTTTTCCTTGCTTTCTAGGGAAAAATTTTTTGCACACAATAGTGCCTTTGGTTACACTGAAAATCTACATAGTTATTTACTAAAAGGAAGTCTACTAATTCTGTATGAATTTGCCTTGCCCACGTGAAGAGTTAATAAAAAAAAATTTGACGCCAGGCTTTGTAGTGAAGAAAGATTTGACTATTTTATTATGAATGGCACCACTCAGGAAAATGGGAAAGCTAGTACTCAAAATCCAATCTGCCTGATGGTTTAGACAAGAGGTTCTATAGAGCAAAAATCATGAGTAATCATGAGTAAGGGGTTTGTAGTCCTAGGTCTCACTGGTTGGTCCTTGATTAAGTAAGCAGTTAATTTTAGTCTTCTGGTCATCAGTTTCACTGATGGCGTCCCCTTGTCTGGTTTCAGCGAGATTGCAGTGGGGTGGCCTTCACTTTGTGGGATGAAAAACATCTTAACAATGCATGTTAATAGGTTATCTTGGTGTGCAGGGGTGGAAGCTATATACATAACTTGTGACTCTAACCCATTGTATGTTATTATTTCTGCTGTCTTAGTTTTTTATTTTTTCCAAAGTCTAACAGGCTAAGCAATTTCTATAGTGGTTAGCAGGGTGCTACATGATTTTCTGTCTCCTGTCTTTTAGTCCAAACTGGCTTACAGACCTATTTTGTATTAAATATATTTTCTGAGGTTATTAATTCTCTCGTTTCACCTATATAATTCAGAAAGGGCCCTTCCCTTGTAAGAGTTCACAGTGAAGCTCTCCTTCCAGAATAAAATAAAATCTACAAAATCCCTTTCCAGTGAAACTATCATCAAAGCAGAGTCTGTCTCCTTTGTTTAAATGCCCATTTCTTTTCATTGTACTGGATACCTACTCATTTGTTCACTCTTCAAGAACTTGTTTAAATGTTAATTTCCCTGAAGAGACTTGCCAATGATGACCACTCCCTTCTCAGGAATATTATTTCATAATATATATGGGTGGTGTTACAGCACAAAATATTGTGATTTTTCAATTACCTTCCTAAAGGCAAGAGCCATTGTTATTGCTTAACACCATGACTTAGATTTAATAAGTGCTTTTCTTAGGTTTAGAAACAGACCTTGAGAGGAGGAATCCTGTGTATGTGATTTATTAAGGCAGTGCTTCCAACCCAGGGGAAACTGGTAAGAGAGTAGGGCAAGCAGGACAGGAAGAGGGAGGAAGTCAAGCAAGAACGTGATTTCAGAGAAGTGCCTGTGGAAGGTAATACTTCAACCTGATCCCATAGGGTAACTCAGGAGTGAAAGTTGAGCCTCAGGGTTATCTTGACCCAAGAGAAGAAAACAGGTTTTCATGCTCTGTCAGTCAAACAGACTATAAATCCCCATGTACTTCCAGCTTTGTGTGTGAACTAAAGCAAAGAGGCACAAGTAGCCCAAGGGAAATCCTGTGGAAAATACCCAGATTTGCTGGCTGTTGGAAGCAAAAGAATACCAAAGAGTACAAAGGTACACATGTACATGTTAAAAAGGAATCTGAGGGATCTGGGCTTATAATCAGAGGGTTTTAAGGAGTTGCAAGGAACATGTATTCAAAAACACTGGTGGGGTGAGTTTGATTGGAGAGTTTTGGAAATTGACCCTTTATGGTAAGAGGCTTCAGCACCGGATCTTCCTGCACAGGAGACCCTTTGCTCCCGAAAGCATTCCTGTGTTAAAGTTCCCATCATATCCTGATCCTTTGGTTCTGTGGGGAGCTGTGAGACTCGGTGAGACTTTGGTTCAAGGAGGACAGAGGTGGCACGTGTGCAGTGCTGTCTCCGTAAAATAACTCAAGGGGTGTATTAATCACCAATCAGCTTTAAGGGAACAGAACCAGTTTAAGCTGGTCAGTATGGATTTTGTGCTGTTTCAATTGCTTAGACTGTTAATAGATCTGGGCCTGAATCTTGCCTCTGTCATTATTGGAAGAATCATGTTACACAAGTCATTTCACCTAAACTTTAGTTCCTTCATGTATAAAATAAAAATAATCATAATAATCCAACTGGCAGCATTCTATGAGCATTCAGTGAGACAATCCTTGTAAACACCTACCTGCAGAGCTTAACAAACAGGAAAAGGGGATTGCAGCACATTTTTAGTACTCAGGCCTCTAACATTTTTTTTTTCTAATAGGAGGAACTTTATCCTTCCAGCCTTAGTAACCTGGGCATAACAGTCTACACATTTTGCCACACAATAGGGTACTAATCAGATTTTCCTGTTCATTTAGTATGTCAATTCAGAGCCTCCAGGAAGTAGGTGGCAAGATGGAGTAAGGAGTATGAGATTTATTGGGATGTGACTAAGACTCTCCTTGACCAAACTTTAGATAGGCCCCTCTGAGCCCTCTTTTCATCTAGGCCTCATTCTTGGATCTTGTCTTTGACCTGCCCAGCCCAGTTTTTTAAAAATATATTTTTATTGATTTCAGAGAGTAAGGGAGAGGGAGAGGGCGATAGAAACATCAATGATGAGAGAGAATCATTGATTGGCTGCCTCCTGCACGCCCCACACTGGGGATCAAGCCCACAACCCAGGCATGTGCCCTGATCAGGAATCGAACCATGACCTCCTGGTTCATAGGTTGACACTCAACAACTGAGCCATGCCAGCCAGGCCCAGCCCAGTTTTAGTAAGAATTCTGTTAAGTCTGTTTAGTGAGATTCCTCCCTTTCTTGATATCTGATCACCCTGGCTTGTCATCAGCAAGAATCCTATTAAATCAATTTAGCAAGAACCCTCCTACCCTCAATGTCTCCTCTTAGTAATTTTTCACCCACTGACTCCCCTTATTCTGCTCATTGTCTTTAAATCATTGCTGTATTTATAGTTGAGTCCAATATCCACCCCTATTGTGATAGTGTTGATATCTATTACAGAGATTCAGAATAAAGTCTTTGTTACCATTTTAACAATTTTTAGAATTTTTTATTCACAGGTGAAACCTATGTAAGATAAGGGGTGAGAGAGCAGGAGTGGGCAGCAAAAGCCTTCAGACCATGATACGGGTATGATACCTGAGAAGGTAGAGGGGGAGAGAGCCTCAGATCACAATGCAACTCTGAGAAAGTCTAAACATTCCAACAGAAAGCCCCAGAATAAAGATTATCCATAGAGGAGACATTGCATTGGGCAGAAATGCTTAGTCACTGGCAGAAGAGGGGAGGGGAAGTTTCCTAGGGAAAGTATCCTTGATTCAAATGTCTACAGCAAATCCTGAATCCTGAAGGCACTGGAGCTGGAGGATCTCTAAACTAACTGTACTCTCCACAGCAGCTTCTCTCTTCAAGGGAGATCTAAGCAGCTGCCACAACTAGACAGATGCTCATACTTTGTGTTCATGTGACAGTGTAATATAATTGAAAGCAATGCATTTTGTGTCTGTCCCTTACTAGCTGTGTGATCATGAAAAAGTAACTAAAATTTTCTGAGCTCAGATAAAACATATGACGATGGCTGTTTCTGGATAATCATGACAGCTATGGTTATTCACTTGAGTTTGAGGCCATCGATTCTAACAATGGAGCTATTACCATTTATTTTATTTTCTCCTTTCTTCATTTTCAAGGCTTGACTCTTTCATATGTTCATAAAATCTTCATATACCCGTTTTGAAATTAATTGCTCTTTTGTTCTCTTTTCTCTATTTCCCCACATTTAGTTTATGCTAATATTAATGGCTAATAACTTGCATCAGTCAAAAGAGGTTAGTTTATGTTGCAGTGACAAACATCATGAGTATCTCAGTGGCTCAGTAATTCCATGTACCCATCAAGGGTTAGATGCAACTCTGCTTTACATTGAGGGAGCAGCCTAGGTCTGGAATAGTGTTGGTCATTGTGGCAGAGGGGAAAAGAAGATATGATGAACCACCCAGTCAGTCTTAAAATCTATGCTAAAAAGTGACAGATACAATTTGGCCAAAGCAAATCATATGGCTAAACCTTATGTCAGCAGAGCAGAGTACATAATCATTTTCTAGAATTTTTCATTAATAAAATCTACTACATAGCTCCAGTTTTCACATTTTCAACCTAGGATTTGAATGTCATTTTTTCCTCACAATGTATATTCTGGTATTAGTACTTCAGTTTGTATAGTCAACAGAAACTAAGAAATTAAGTGCAGGTGTCTCCATTAAGAACTCCTTCTGAAACTCCTTACTTGAATTCTATAATGTGTTTACCTTCTTATCACTGCAGTACCTTAGCAAGTATATTCTAAGGATATCATGGGCTTTGTATGAAGTACATTAATCATTCATGCTATTTTGATTGGTTTCTTCTCTTCTTTTTGCACAATATAGCAGCCAATCAAGGTCACTACTGTAAGATTTATCAAAAAATATCTTACTGACAAGTGATTTTTCTCCTTCTATAATCTTACTGTGATACATTAGCCTTTGGGTTTTTATTGCTTTTTTTTTAAGAGAAAAATATAGTACTCTATCTGTCCTAATTCTTTGACAACCAGGCATTCATTGTAAAAGGAAATCCAGAGGGGATGAATTTTTTTATGTTCTAACATTTCCCTAGTCATGAATATGAAATAAATCAATAAAGCCGATGGGTTAATTCAGAGCATTAACTGGTCCCAACAATTATTGCCATTGATATTGTTTTAGTTAGAAGTGTACTAAAATTTTGAATCTATAGTAATATGTGTTTGCATCTCTTCCTGGACTGGTGTCTCCCCATTTTTCATTAAAATGAGTTTGTAATTCCATGGTTATCTTAAGTATAGAATGCTAATTTACTGAAATAGTGGAGAATTTTTAAAATTCCAAAGATTAATTTATATCATATTATGCACTTTTTTCTGTTAATGTGTTTTGTTGGAAAAGTATATAAATTAAAAATTTGTTATACAAATCAAGTATTTAACTTATTAAGAAGATTGCTTTTTCTTAATACTAGCTGTCACCTCCTGGTACTTTTAATTTGGAGATCTGGCTTTCCAATTCTGACTTTTATTTTGTCTTCTGTTACAACTATAACTGTGCACCAAGATACCTTAGGACCCTAAGAGAAGTTTTAAATTTTCAAAAGAAGTCCAACAACATCTGTCAGACACGGTAAAAACTAATAAGACAAAGTAGTTCACAGATTTTTCATTAGATCATATAAAATTCCCATTGATTATATCATGGGGGCAAAAATACTTTTCCTCCCACCTTCTAAGTATTTCTAGCTGGGCTATTAATCAAATGAACAGAGATAGATTAACAAGGGGGAATAAAATTTTAATATGTGTGCATGGGAAATTCACATAAGCATGAAAATTCCAATGACAGTGAGGCAAAATTGGGTATATATGTCATTTTGGACAAAGGAGAATGGCAAAGAAGAGCAGGGATCTGAGATTTCAAAGGGACTGGGAAATTTACATGAGTTGAGGAAGAACAGAATATACATGGCAGGCAAATTTTTGTTAGGCAACCCCAATAACAATTAGACACAGTGGGGTGATCTAGTTAACAGACCCCTGCTTGCCACCTTCCTATTTACCATACTTAATTCAAATTAGGCTAAGGTGAATAAGTTAAGGTTTCCTTCCTGGAACAGGTCTTTTTCTATCTGAAGCTCTTGAGAAGGAAAGGGGGATGGTTCTTTCTGAGCCTTTTACTTCTTAATAACCAGCTTAAAATCAATATTGCATAAGGAAAAACTTTGATGTCCTTCAATATCATATCTTTGTGAAGCTGGATTTTGGTAGTTGCTCTGATAAAAAGCAAGTACTGTAAAAAATCAATGCAGATCAAGAAATGAGGGTGATGGTATCCAAATGGATTCCAAGGTTTGAGGTATGCAGTGTGCAAAGGCAAATACATCTTATGGTTATTTATACATTAAATCAAAGTTTTAGTTTTCTTCCAATTTATGTATTTA
>NW_005361473.1:128216-141529 GCF_000412655.1 Myotis brandtii
CAACCAAAGGACTTGTATGCATGCATATAAGCATAACTAATGGACACAGACACTGGGGGGTAGGGGAGGCCAGGGGATTTTCAAGGGCGGGGGAAAAAAAGGAGAAACATGTAATACTCTTTGTAATAATTTAAGCAATTAAAAAAAAAAAAAGAATGGAGAAAAAAAAAATAAATAAAATAAAACCAAAAAAAAAAAAAAGCCTAATATGCTAAGTGTTCAGTTGTCCGGTCATCTGTTCAACCAATCAAAGCATAATATGCTAATGAGATGCTAAGGCTATTCAACCACTTGCTATGATGTGCAGTGACCACCAGAGGGCAGACACTTCGACCTGACTGGTAGGTTAGCTTGCTGCTGGGTCTAGTAGATAAGGACTGAGCCAGACAGGCTGGATATGCCCTGTAGCCCTCCCGCGGTCCCTCCCACACCAGTGGGGTCCCTTAGCCTGGCCTGCGCCCTCTCACAATCTGGGCTGAGGGACCCCCCCCCCCCAGGGGCACAAATTTTGTGCACCAGGCCTCTAGTATTTAAATACAGGTGATGTTGTGGCTGCAAAATTATCTTTAATTTACTCAAAAGTATAGTTGATGTGGATTTATATAGCCCTGGCCAGTGTGTCTCAGTTGCTTATTGTCCTATGCATCCAAAGTTTGCAGGTTTGATTCCTAGTCAGGGTACCTGCCCAGATTTGGGGATTGATCCCCAGTAGGGGGCATGCAA
This sequence comes from Myotis brandtii, assembly GCF_000412655.1. NCBI lineage: Eukaryota > Metazoa > Chordata > Mammalia > Chiroptera > Vespertilionidae > Myotis > Myotis brandtii. Next base: position 128,940 of record NW_005361473.1, read on the forward strand.
GGGGCAGCTGATCGATGTTTTTCTCTTATATCCATGTTTCTCTCCCCATCTCTTCCTCTCTCTCTAAAAATCAATAAAAATACTTTAAAAATGAAACATTAAAAAAATATAGTGTTGTGTTGAATACCTTACATCCTCAATGAATCTATAAAAGAAACTGCTGTTGCATCTTCATTCCATCTAATAATATAATCATACATGTTGTACAATAAAAATATTCATACATATGTTAGGTTGATGCCAAGAGGAACTAGGCTGAATGAAATTAAAAGCAAGGGCTGAGGCCAAAGTGGTGTCAGCAAGCAAGAGCAGGAAGGACAGGGTATTTATATGTCTCTTATGTGGGTCTGGGCGAACAGTTAAGCCAGATGCAGGTGAAGGTAGTTGTGGGAAGCAGGGTCTAGAGTTGCTCTTCTTGGCTGCTTATCTGTCTTTTATGACACCTGACATGAGAATAACAGGAAAACTGCAGAGAGGACAGGAGCCCTAAGTGGGGCACAATGAAAAAGTGCTGAGCACAGGAGAGAAACTGAGTTCAGGGGAAAGGTAAGGGATATGCCTAACAACATATTTATAAATTCTGGTTTATTAATCCTTGTTTGATGAGTTATTTAAAATAGGTTATTTTGGGAATCTTGCATGATACCACTACACCAGCGGCGCCAGTAAAATAGGTTATTTTGATCAGTGTAGTAGACATTGATGATTGCTTTCCCTGGAATCTACCTGTTTCCCATTATCACCAATACTACTACCACTCCTATGACACACACACACACATACACACACACACACACACACACACATATTGCTCTAATAAGTAAATATTCTTAAACTGTGCAAATCCTCTTTGGTAGAGAAAAATATTTTTAAACAATTAATTTAATATTTCCCTATCACAAGTATATAATAGAAAAAAAACATTATGATCGTTTAAATTAATGATTCTCAAATGTGACTGCACATGCCCATGACCAACCCTAGATATATGCATTTATTTGTCTGTATCCAGGTCCAGGCATTATTAGCAACTCTCCAGGTGATTCTAAAAATGGAGTTAGGATTAAGTAACTCCATTTTATGTGATGTTACTTGGAGAGCCTAACTTTGTTCCTGCTACCTACTTTTTCTTTATCCTTCCCTGCCAGTGTTCTGCCATAGGAATAATAAGACAGCTACTTTTATCCTGTTTTGATTCACTGTACTGAAAGTCAAACTGCAGCAACATGTTGTACTCTTTCAAGAACTGATGCTAAAATAACCCTATTTTTTTCTTTCTATATCTTATTTCAATAAGTCACCAACCATCAAGCATCTCCTGTGGATTTTCTGGCTTTTATAAGTCAATGCTTTACAAAACACCAGGTTACTTCCTTAGCTGGGTTGAAGGGCCTCAGTATGAAATCTATTGGGAGGTGTGAGAATGGATTTAGCCATAAACCTTAATTTAAGTAATTTTCCTTGTTATGTCCATGAAGTAACGATAATTGTATGATTGCTTCCTCCCGTATTTCCTTCCATGCTCTTAAAATGCTAAGCATTACTAATCAAAAGCAGGTAAATTTGTTTCAGTGAAACTGCCAGTTGTTTATTCTCAAGCAAATTACAACAGAAGGTTTGTTGCAAAATGTAACATCTGTGCTTTACTAAAAGAGAAGGTAGGAGAACCATGACTATTTATAGCTCAGATTATTGGCATGTTGTTTTATTTTTGACTTTAATAATGCTTTTTTACTAGCTTTCCCAAATTGCAGGAATCTCCAGAAGTGAAATAAACTCTGGAGTCATAGTATTATATCTCATTATAATAAGGAGAAACTAGCAGCCTTCAAAATAATTTGGTTCCTACTTTTGTGATATTCAATAGAGATTTTCTGGATACAGTGGAAACAGGATATACTCTCATTTTCTTGTGATCTAAAACATATACAATAGTACCTGCTGCTTCCGTTTTCTTACACTGAACAATGTCAAGAACAGCACTCTTGGGCATATTAACATCATTTGCAAATTGTTGAAGGCAAAGATCATAGTTGAGTGTACATTTCCTGGAATGCATTGTCATTAGGAGTTAGGCTTATTAAATCACTTCCTGTTACATAAATGAAATTCCTGGGTCTTCTATATGAGTATTGTGAAAACCTAACATAAAATACTGAACCATATTGTTCCTGGTTTCTTCAATAATTGGCCCAAGTCCTTTATCCAGAATTGGGAAATGTAAATAAAATGTAGACTTTTATAGAACCAACATCTAGGATATTAGCTAAATTTATTTAGTTCTCAAAGAAAGCATAAAAATGCATCTAAAATCCTACTTCATGTGACAAAGTGTTGCTAGATTTAATTGAGAACTTTTCCCTATTATATTGTGGCATCAATGCAGCCATCTGATACAAGTGGTGATTGGGGTGAAAGCCTTGACTCGTCATTTTCTACCTTCTGAAAGGTGTTATCTGATTCGAAGAGAAAAACATGTCTTGGAGAAAGAAATGAAACTGGACACAATGGGTCCAAGGCCGCTTGTCACTACTTGAGCCAAATTAAGAAGAGACAAGGTTGAATCACATTTGAGCATCTTTTCAAATAATGCCGGCAGTATGGGGAGAGCAGTTGGTCACCCTGGAAATTCTGTTCTGACTCCCCACACCTGTTGGATGATTATGTATGGGCATCAGAGAAGAGAGCTACGTGCAGCTGTGAGCTACAAGTGTATCAGGGGAAAGGGAGGAGAGGGTCTGCAGTCTGGCCTTCAGGAGCTCAAAGTCTGATAACAAGGTGGCTAATCTTCTATGATGTTACAAACAGCTCAGACCCTTCCTGGAACTGGAGAATGTTTAGTTCCTGGAAAACTCCTGGAGGGGGTCAGGGTCCGAGCACAGCAACCAAATCAAAGCATGTCCTGTCCTTGGTCTGTTCTCTAAATGTATTTCTTTCCTGAGTAATGGACCCATTGAGGCATCTTATCTTTTTTATAGCCTTGTTTCATCCTCCAGTTTCCCAGGGTCTTAAGAAAACTTCTTATCTATAGTTATAAGGTGAATAATTATTAAACAACTGTAGCTCTATTCTTATTTTGTGCCCTTCCCCACTATCAGAACTACAGAAGAGAAAATATACACTTGAAAGACTCAGTGAAAATGGCATCTGCAGCCAGCAAGTTGTTCTTCTCATGTGACAGTCAGAACTCAGCTCTTTTCATCAGCATCCAGTTTTAATGTGTTTGCAGCAACCCAAACAACAATAAACAAATGGGAAAGTAAAGGAAACATACCATTTAGAAATAGACATCTCATTTAATTATCATGTAATCAGAGGAGTCAAAAGCCAATTTCACTCAATGAAGAAAAAGTGGATATGCAACTTTTATAGCCTATGACACTATTACTGGAGAAGAAAAGAGGTTGTTAAAATGATTACACATGTGAAGTTACTACTTTCTCTAATGGGAGCTTACAATATTTTCAGGGTTCAGAGAAAACACAAAAAGAAAACACAAATCTTTCAATAAGTAAAATTAGAAGCGCCTCTTATATAGCAACTAGTGGCCTGGTGCACAAAATTCATGCACAGGGGGTTCCCTCAGAGCAGCCTGCACCCTCTCCAATCAGGGACCCCTTGGGGGATGTCAGACATCCCTCTCACAATCTGGGACCAATGGCTCCTAATCACTCACCTGCCTGCCTGCCTGATCACCCCTAACTGCCTCTGCCTGCTGCCTGATTTCCCCTAATTGCCCTCCCTTGCTGGCCTGATCTCGCCCCCAATTGCCCTCCCCTGCCGGCCTGATCTCACCCCCAACTGCCCTCCCCTGCCGGCCTGATCACCCCTAAGGGCCTCTGCCTTGGCCCCCAGCACCATGGCTTTATCCGGAAGGAAGTTGGATGTCTGGAAGATGGCCGGTCAACCTGGTCCAATTACCATATTACCCTTTTATAGTATGGATAGATTATATAGGATAGGATTGCTTAAATGGGGGGGTCTTTTTCATCAGGAGGAGATGACCTTGGCAGACAAAAATACATAATCCCTATATCTGGACTGATAACCAGCCATATGCACTATACTACCAAACCAGTTATTAAAAAATTGAACTGCTTTCTTACACCTTACACCAAACAGCTGTTGCCCTTAAAACCCCTGCTCAGCCCCCACCTTAGGTTCTGCCTTTGCAGTTCACCCAGAGTAGGCTCTGATTGGTCGGTTTCGATGCCTGTTTCTCTCTCCAGGCCTCTCTATGGGCCTGATCCATAGCCCCCTGGGCAGTCAGTGCTGAGTTGTGGTGCCCACAGCAGCAGCAGTCAGTGCTGGGTCACCAGGGCAACCCAGCACTGACTGCAGGACTGACTTCTGGTCGGTTGAGTCTTCGGTTGTTTTGGATGTTATGGACCCTGGGTTTTTATATATTAGGATAAACTGAAGATGCTTATAAAAAATTTTCAATCAAGGATTTAAAGGCCCTCTAGCCTTAGCCAGTTTTGCTCACTGGATAGAGAATCGGCCTGCAGAAGGAAGGATCCTGCATTCAATTCTGGTCAAGATCACATGGTGGGTTGCAGGCTCAATCCCCGCTAGGAGGCATGCAAGAGGCAGCTGATCAATGATTCTCTCTCATCATTGATGTTTCTATCTATCTCTCCCTCTCCCTTCCTCTCTAAAATCAATAAAAAATATATTAAATAATAATAATAATAAAGGCTCTCTAAATTGTCCTTGGGGTATTTATGTTGTTATAGCTTATGAGAAAAACATAGCATACACGCAAAGAACAAAAAATGTTGCATATGCAAATGCATTACTGATATTTTAAAATATCCAATTAACAAGTTTCACATTTTATTTTCTTTCCAAAATGAATTTCTTTCCAAAGTATTACAGATGTTTCTTTTGTACGTTTGTGTTTTTTTCCCATTGAACCCTCCATTCCATATCCACCTCTTCAAGGCCTTCACCACTATATTATCTATGTACATTGGGTTATTTACTAGTATATATGCATAGAAGTTCCCTGGTTAATCATTCCCATCCACCCCCCAACTCCTGCTTTTCCTCTGAAATCCCTCACTCTGTTCCATGCTGCTTTGTCTCTGCTTTTATTTTATTCATCAGTTTATTTTTTCATTAGATTCCACATATGAGTAAGAACATGAGATACCTTTTCTCTGACTGGCTTATTTTGCTTAGCATTATACTGTCTAGATCTATCCAATCTGTTGCAAATGGTAAGAGTTCTTTCTTTATTACTGCCACATAGCATTTTATTGTGTAAATGTACCACAACGTTTTTATCCACTCATCTGCTGATGGGCACTTGAGACAAATGGCAGTTCCATATTTAATTTTTTTAGGAAACTCCATAATGGCTGCACAAGAATGCATTCCCACCAGCAGTGTACTTGGGTTGCCATTTCTTCACATCCTCGCCAAAATATTCTGTGAAGCATCTACCTGTAACCACAGGATAAGAACATGGTTAAACTGGAATATGAACTTATTTCTACCTGGCTCCAAAGGTTGTGTTTTAATACTCTTTTAAAATATTTTTTCTTGATTTCAGAGACAGGAAGAAGGATAGAGACACAATCCAGGCATGTGCCTTGACTTGAAATTAAACCATGACCGGAATTTCATGGGTAGATGCTTAACTACTGAGCCGGAAGGGGAAGATTAGCAAAGAAGAGCCCTGCTGCACAGAGATCACAGCTACTCCACTGGCCACCTCTTCAGTGTCCCACGCAGCCCAGGATGAAATTGATTCTGCAGTGAAGAGGCTGTTATTGCTAAAAATGAGCTACAACGTGGCCACGGGGGAGAACTACAAGGCCACTGCCTTCCAGAGAACCTTGCACCTGGGTTAGTGGCCCAGGTGCCATGGAAGCTGAAGTGGATTTTGTGGACCCCTGAACTGTACAGAGGAACAGTGCAAAAGGCAATGACTATGACAAGCTCCTTGTTCTGTTTGGAAGAAGTAACATTGACCAAGAGCTGATAAACAGAAGAGAGAGAGCCAGGGGCCAGAGATGCACCTTCATCTCACACAGAGACCTGAACCAAGTCCTTGATGCCTATGAAAACAAGAAGCTGTTTCGCCTGTATGTGGGCAGGGGCCCCTCTTCCGAAGCCATGCATGTAGGCCACCACATCCCGTTCATTTTCACAAAATGGCTGCAGGACATGTTCAAGGTGCTCTTGCTCATCCAGATGACCGATGACTAGAAGTACCTGCAGAAGACGTGACCCTGGACCTGACCAATGGCTAAGTCATGGAAAACGCCAAGGACATCATCACCTGCAGCTTTCACATCAACAAGCCCATCTTCTCTGACCTCGACTACATGGGGCTCAGCCCAGACTTCTACAAGAACATGGTGAAGATCAGAAATATGTGACCTTCAACCTAGTGAAAGGCATTTTTGGCTTTTCAGACAGTGACTGCAAGGGGAAGATCAGCTTTCCTGCCATCCAGGCTGCTCCCTCCTTCAGCAACTCATTCCCACAGATCTTTGGGGGCAAGATGGACGTCCAGAACCTCATCTCTTGTGCCTTCAACCAGGATCCTTACTTCAGGATCCTTACAAGAGATGTCACACCCAGGATCTGCTATCATAAACCACCCTGCTACACTCGACCTTCTTCCCCTCCCTGCAGGGGACTCAGACCCAAAGGAGTGCCAGCGACCCCAACGCCCCCATCTTTCCCACAGACACAGCCAAGCAGATCAATCCGAGGTCAACAAGCATGTGTTTTCTGGAGGGAGAGACACCATCGAGGAGCACAGGCAGTTTTAGGGAAACTGACACGGGGACATGTCCTTCATGTACATGACCTTCTTCCTCAAGGATGACAACAAGCTGGAGCAGATGAGGAAGGATTACAGCAGTGGAGACATGCTAACCTGGGAGCTTAAGAAGGAGCATCGCAGCACCTGCAGCCCCAGGAAGCTGTCCTATGACTTTCAATAGCGCCCATTTTATATCTGCACAGAAAGAATCATAATTTACCCAGAGGCTCTGTCACATGGCTTCCCGTTCCTGGTGTCTGTAACCCCTTGTGTCTGTCAGTACTTTTTCTCCAGTGTCATCCTTTCCCAAGAAACCCTGTGAGCTGCCTGCTCTGCCCCTAGGAGGACTCCATTGGAAAACATCCTAACCTTTCCACATAGACCCTTAAAGCCTGATGGTTAGACAGCGTGTAGTCTAGGTGTACATTTCAGGAAGTTTAATGAACAGAGGCCTATTTCAGCCCATCCCCCCAAAAAGCAAACAGAAATGCTAGCTGTGCTTTTGACTGAGAGATCTCCCAGCTTGAAAGCTGCTTTTCACACTGAGTATTGGCCCCAGGTGGCTGCTTTTATTAAGTTGAGTCTGTGGGAGAAACTTTCCAGCTCACTTCCTGAAATCCAGACCTCATGTGTTCTCCTGGAACCTCTGCCCTTCCCTGAGCCTCCCCATGCTGCTTCCAGGGACTGGCCCTGAGCACAGGCACTGGGCCCCCACCCTGTGGCAGCTGAGGGGAATGGGTGTCCTTTGTAGAAACCTTTGTCCTGACACTTGATTGGCTCAGAGGCCTGCAAGGAGCAGTGCCCTACTGCTGTCCTGGGTTGTAGAGAGCAAGCAGCAGCCCCAGGCACCAAGAAAAACATTCAGTCTTGTAACCTGCGTAGTCTGGGAAAGCAAAAAATATTCTGGGAAAGCCTCCATGGAGGTTTAGCGTCCACTCCTGAGAACTATACCCTAAATAAAATTCATTTGGTCCCATGGGGGTTGAGTGTGGGGGTGGAATAAGTATATGACATCCAAAGCATGTTTCTTGGCTAACCTACCTTTGTGAACATCCCATTGAATTAATTAGCCATTTCAGTGGGAAAAAAGTTAGTCTGTCTTTATCATGTTCAGGCTGCCCTACCTCACATTTAACACCCACATTTTTGGAGTCATGGGGAATCTCTGCATGACATCATGTGACGAGACATGACAAGAAGCAGGGACTATAAGATATGATGATTTGCCTCAGGAATTTTTGACCCTAAGAATATTGAAATTAATAGGAATATTTGAAAAGGGTTCAAAAAGGTCTAATTAAATACTTATTTTTTAAAAAAATATTTCACTTTATTCTATTTCATAGATGAGCATGTATTATCTTCTGTTCAGCTAAAGAGTGGCATCATTGATTTAATATATGTCTGAATATATTTTTCTTCTAGATTAGGGGGACAGTAAATTTTACTGTAAAAATTCAGATAGGAAATATTTTAGGCTTGCAGGTCATATGATCTCTGTGACAATTTTTAAATTCTCATGTTGTAGTGCAAAGAGAGCCATAGACAATTCACAAAATACATAAAGTTACGCATTATAAATATTGGAGCAATACAGTTCTTTCATTCTGCACAATTATTTTGAGATTCATCCCATGCAGTAGCTGGCATACTGGCATAAAAGTATACTAGAGGCCTGGTGCAAGAAATTCATGCACAGGTACAGTCCCGAGGCCTGGCCTGTGATCAGGGCCATCTTCCTCAACTGCGCTGAGCCAGCCCCATTCCACGCTGCCACCCACCCCCAGTTCCCCATTTGCCATCGGGTGATCAGAGCCTGCCGGCCAGGGGAAAGAACTAAGAGCTCAGCCATTCTGTCTGCTCGCCGGTCCTGCCCCCGACGTGGTTGGCCTCTGTGTGTGGGGTGACTGGTGGGGTGGGGGTCTTGCCCTGGCGCCACCTGCATACCCGCCACCCACCCCCAGTTCCCTTTTTGCCATTGGGATATTGGAGGCTGCAGGCCAGGGAAAAAAACTGAGAGGTGGTCAGTGCGCCTCATAGTGAATGGCTGAGTAGTCATTCTGGTTGTTCCACCATTAGGGTCAATTTGCATATTACCCTTTTATTATATAGGATAGAGGCCCAGTACACAGGTGGGCTGGCCAACCTGCCCTGATGGGGGCCCCGATTGTGGTGGGGGGTCTCCACCAGGGGGCGAGGCTGGCTGGGGTGAGGGGCCATGGGTGGTTTTCAGGCTAGTCACACCCCCGACCAGGGTGGGATCCCCTCTGGGGGTGGGGCTGGCCAGGGCAAGGGGCAGCAGTAGTTCCGGTCTCTGGTTGTTCTGGTTGTTCTGACATTTTGGTCTCTGGAATTTTATTATATAGGATTTTTACTGATTTTCAGAGAGGGAGAAGAAGAGAGAGAAACATCAATGTTGAGAGAGAATCATTAATCAGCTGCATCCTGCATGCACCACCACTCAGTATTGAGCCTGCACCCCAGGCATATGCCCTGACCTGGAATGGAACCATGACCTCCTGGTTCACAGGTCAATGCTCAACCACTGAGCCACATTGGCTGGGCAACAAGATCCTTTTTAAGTAATTCTTTCATTTATAGTTACGTTTAATGAATAATTGAAATAAAAATATAATACTCCTAATGCAATAAAAACCAAGAGGAGAATATGTAAATATTGACTTCATAGTTGGTAAAATACATAACGCATTGATGAACCCAAGCAGAAGCTCATTCAGAAAGTTTTATTAGCAATAGGTGTCAAATTTACAGATATTGTGGAATCAAATTGTCCATACACAGTGAGGCACTCATGGTGAATTCTGACTCATGTTAAAATGAGAGAGACACACTAGCCAAGTGAGTAGTAAATAGAAAATTGTCTAATCCTCTTCGTCCCCTGAATCCTTCTCTTTGGGTTTGGAGAGGAGTTTCATTACTCGGTGTATAGGAGTGTTCACAGACTCATATTTCCATCCCTTCCTCATAAACATCTTTTCAATCACACCTGGCATCCTGTAGCCCTTGCTTACAATGAAATCTTTGAAGGCAATTGGTCCATAAAGTTCATCAATAATGTCTGGTTCTAGATGCCTTCCATAGGTCTGATGCTCCTTGTCAGGGACGACTTTAGGGTCGGGCAAAGGCTGCTCATTGACCAGCTTTTTCCAGCATTTGGGGTCCAGGTACCATGCTCCATACCTTATCTTCTCCCGTTTGGGTTTATAAGGGTCTTGTTGTTTGCGGAGTTTCCTTTCCCAGTTACCTTCCTGCAGGGAGAATTTTCTCTGCTGTATGTCATCTAGCTGTTTGCAGGGCTTTATATTCAAAGGAAGCTGGCTTATTTTCTTTATTTTGACTGCATTATTGGTGAGTGGGACCTCAAAGTCAATTTCAAACTTTTTCAAGATATACTCTTCATCAAAGCCTATGTCTCCAAATTCATCATGGATCCATCTGAAGAATTCATGAACTCTTCTTCTTGCTTTTTGGAGCCCAGGAACTTTGGGGATATCCGTTGTGCATGCTGCATTTGTCTCTTCCTCAGGAAACAAACTGAACAAATATGACTGGAGACTCTCCTTGGCTGTTTCCAGGTGGGCTTGGTCTTCAGGTTCCAGGTTGACCTCCTCAGGAGGTTCCAGTTTGAGCTTCCAAGGAGATTCAAGGTTGACGACCTGGGGAGGTTCCGGGTTGAGCTTCCAGGGAGATTCGGGGTGGACTGCCTCAGGAGGTTCAGATTCCAGGTTGACTGCCTGGGGAGGTTCCAGGTTCAGTGCCTCAGGAGGTTCCAGGTTCACTGCCTGGGGAGGTTCCAGGTTGACCTCCTCAGGATGTTCTTCACACAGGTGTGTGGGGGTCTTCTTTCTTTCCTTGGTGCCCTCACAATACGCCCACGTGTCCTCCAGCTCCCTGTCAGGATCTACCACTTCCAGGACCTTGAGCAGGAGGTCTGGAGGGAGAGCTTCCTCCAGATTCGGGCAGTTCGCCAAGGGATGCTGGGTCAGGCTGGCTTCAATGTTCTCTACAAAGGCCTTCCGTGCTCGCTGGGCTGGTGAGAGCTTGGAACACAGGGCCGCTCCCTTGGGCGGCTGCCTGTGAATCTTTTTGAGCGGAGGGCAGGGAATGCTATGAGCAACCTTGGGAAGGAAGCCCTCCCGAGGGCCACGAGTGATCACATCTTCAGGAGATGGACAGCCCGTTCTGAAGTCGTCCAGTCCCTCCTTCACAAATACCCACCGCCGGCTGTCCATGGAGGTGGGGCACTTCCCAAGCTTGTTGTTCTGCCTGGAGAGATAGCGGGAAGGCAACCTGTCCCTGTCCTTGAACCAGGGCTTACATTTTATGCCCAGGGGCAAGGGTTCCAGCAGCCCCGGCCCTAGCAGCCACTTCTTGCTGTGCTCAGGCTTCTTGTCCAGCTTCGGCCCTGACTTCCACCGCTTGATCAGCCCCGACTCTATGAGCGCCTTCTTTCTCAGGTCCGACTTTAACAGCCACCCCTTGTGGGGCTCTGGTAAGGGCCACTGCTGGCACGCCATGGCGCCCTTGGACCAGGGCGCCCAGGGGCCTCAGGGGTTTGTTGTCCCAGTGGCCCCGTTGCTAGGAGACCATTGCCTGGTGCTGACTCATTCTTATTCTTTCCCCAGGCGGGTCAGCACGCGCCCCTGCACAGCCTGCATTGTCCAGGGATGGCCCGCAAGGTTGCATTCTTGCTTGTGGTAGAGAACTGTTCCCGTGTAAGGGCACACCACAGTTCAGCTCACCATTCATCTTTTGATGGACTTTTGGATTGATTTCAGTTTGAGGCTGTTTGGAAATCAAGGGGCCACGAATATTTCACGTGTTCACATCTTCATACAAGTACTTTCATTTCTCCTAAATTATAGGTAGCAATTGATAGGCAGGAGCTTCTGAGAGGTGTGTTTTTTCTATGTATTCATCACAGCCCTGTTTTGACATTTTCCCAAATATGGGTGAGGTGAGTGAGGCATTGGGTATACAACTTAAGGTGGCACCCAAAAAACCCCTCAGAAATCTAGATCAATTATCTTTTAAGGTAACATTTTCAACATAATCAGAAAAACAGTACCATATTAAAGCCTGAGGGCAAAGGATAGATCAGGACCCTACTACTGATCCTCTCTTTATTTAAAACCCATGTGTTGTTCAACATCCATTTTCTTTTTACGAATAATATTTGCCCTTTCTGGATGCTGTTGTGTTTCTTGGAAACAGTTTGATTCTTTGGGATCCTTTTAAAGATTTGATTGAAATAAGCAGAGCAGTTCCCTGTGATAATACGTGCCTAATTAATGTTATACCATGTGGTATGGTTACCTGTTCCTCACTAGTCACTACTGAAGCAAGACCCTTGCACGTAAATTACTATTATTAATATCATTATTAATATTATTGTTTCCTACAGTATGAAGCACAGGGAGAATATCTCCATTTAAGGATAAGAATGAAGTGACATATTCAGAGGAAAAATGACAATTAGCCTAAAGGTAATGTCCAGTATATTCAAACACCTTTAAAAGTTCACTATTGTCCCTGTTTGTCATATGTCATATACTTTTTCCAAAGAGGAAAGATAGATGTGCAACAGAAATTACATGTACCTTTTATTGAAATTATCACTTGAATCCTAGCTGTTTTGGATCATTGGATAAAGCCTCAGCCTGGGGACTAAAGTGTCCCAGGTAACATTTTGGTCAAGGTCACATGTCCTGGTGATGGGGGCAGGGAGGCTCAATCCCCAGTAGCGGCCTATAAGAGGCAGCTGATCAATGATTCTCTCTCATCACTG
>NW_005361474.1:0-615 GCF_000412655.1 Myotis brandtii
TTTTTTATTGGAAGTTTCTAAACTTAATTAAATCTAACATGTATATTTTTTGTGGATATCGTTTCCTGTGTCCTATTAAAGGAACATTTGCCTTCATCTAGGTCAGTGGTCGGCAAACTCATTAGTCAACAAAGCCAAATATCAACAGTACAACAATTGAAATTTGAGAGCCAAATTTTTTAAACTATATAGGTAGGTACATTGTTATTAACTTAATTAGGGTACTCCTAAGGCTTAGGAAGAACCACACTCAAGGGTCCAAAGAGCCGCATGTGGCTTGCGAGCTGCAGTTTGCCGACCACAGATCTAGGTGACTTACAGTATTCAAGCAGAAGCCACATTTTCTGGCTATAAGCCCAGTGATACCTTCGTTACACTGTGGTGAAAGTCTGCATAGGGGAGTGTTGTATTCACTGTCAAGCACCACACAGATGAGTGGGGGTCCCTGAAACACAGCCATTTCAGGAGGTACCTTCAGCCCATGGCCACCAGAGGGTAGGCGTTGTGCCCTCAGCAGTGGATATTCGTGCCATGGCAGTTTTCCAGCCACGTGTCTGGCTACAATGCACGCGGTCATCGTTGCTGCCAGAGGAGAGTCTCCAATGGCAGATGTGA
>NW_005361475.1:0-737 GCF_000412655.1 Myotis brandtii
CAAAGTTTTATTTAAAAATTAAAATCTCAGAGGGGAATGTGGGAGCCAAATAGCAGCCAAATAGGCAACGTGTCCTGCACCTTATCCGAGGTCCAGACTGGAAATACAACTAAATTGGAGAACATTCACCTGGAATTACCAACTGAGGTCCAGCTAAGGAAGAGACTTACATCAAAGAAGGACAGAAAGCACCTGGAAACTGTAGGAAGGGCCAGGTCAGGAGAGGAGCTGACCCCGCTCCCAGGGGCAGCAGGCCCAGAGAGGAGGGAGTGCTGGGCCACAGGAGGGTCTGTTCCCTCTGAAGACAGAGGCCCAGAACCCAGGCTCGACACCGGAGCCGAGACCTGCAGCCCACGTAACATACATCTGTGAAAGGTGGCAGACCTACTGGCCACTGTGGAGTCTGGCAGACTGGAGCCGGTTGGAGAGAAAGCCGCAATTTGTTTTTTACTAAACCCAGAGCATATGAGTTTTCATTTGCAACTACTCACCTGAGGCTTTGGTGCAGGGAGGGAGGCACAGACTGAGGTGCCTACAGAGAGGCTGGCGTGGGAAGCAGTGCAGGGAGACATGGGAAAGCAGTAGTCAGGAATCCTATATTTGGTCGTTTGGATGTATCCAAACCGAAACTGCCACTTTTCCAGAGAGGAGCTACCTGCTCCCAGCAGCCACAGGGCAACAAAGGACAAGTTCTAGCGAAGATGCGGAGAAAAGTGGACCCTAGTACACCGCTGGTG
>NW_005361476.1:0-940 GCF_000412655.1 Myotis brandtii
CAGCTCCTCCCCCTGCTATCCTCTCCCCTCAGCTCCTCCCCTCTCCTCTCTCCCCTCAGCTCCTCTCCTACTCCCCTCTCCCCTCAGCTCCTCCCCTGCTCCCCTCTCCCCTCAGGTCCCAGCCATGCTGCTTCCTTCTTTTCCTTCTTCAAGCAGTTTCTGCACTTTGGGAATGTCAGGAATTTATACAGTTCTTCTAAGTTGTGGAGTCTAGTATTAGGAAACTGTTTATGTCACTTACTTCAAACCTAAATTGGTAATTTGTGTTTTCTCTTTTTCTTCCTGATTAGTCTAGTTAGGGTTGGATAACATTTATTGATTTTTTCCAATAAACAATATTTGGTTTCAGTACATTTGTATAGTGTTTGTTTTATTTCTCTTTCACAAGTACTCATGTCTTTGTTTAACTTTTTCAGCTATATACCTTGGGCCTAGTTTGCTCGTTTTTCTAGCTTAAGGTGGCAGTTAGGGCTACTGACTTTATGCTTTTCTTTGCATCTAATATAACCACATTTTTCTTAGTTACCTAATTTCATTCCACAAATTTTAATGGGTTGTGTTTATATTCAGTTCCAAATATAGTCTAATTTTTCTTGTGATTTTTTATCTTTGACCCTTTTATACTGAGGGCCATTCCCTTTTATAACGAGGGCCATTTGGATATTTTTAACATACAAAGTTATGAACTTAAAAATTAGCCTGTTATATTTGGTCACACATTTAATTAACCCTCCCCTAATGCCATGGCAGGGCCAGATCCAATGATTTCTCAGGCCTTATAAAGGCCCGCAGGCCAGACCTTTCCCAACCCTGATGTAGAAGATTGTAGTTTTATTCCCAGCTATTTTTGTGGCTGAATTCTAAACTAATTATTTTGTATGAAAGAACGTACACTATATATTTCAATTCTTTTCCATTGAGACATTTTTGTGGCCTAGAA
>NW_005361477.1:0-866 GCF_000412655.1 Myotis brandtii
AATAAGGAATCTAATGAACAAAATAAACTGATGAATGAAACAGAACCAAAAGCATGGAAACGTGAAAGAGACTGACTAATCTCAAAGGGAAGTGGGGAGGTGGGGGGCAGGAAGAGATTAACCAAAGAATTTATATGCATATATGCATTACCTATGGACCCAGACAATAGGGTGGTGAAGGCCTGGGGCAGGGTGGGAACCAAGTGTAGGGGGGCTATTGGGGGGAAAGAAGGACATCTGTAATACTCTCAATAATAAAGATTTTTTAATAAAAATAAATATAAGCAAATATGCACTTCAAATGTATGAAATAGAGGACAGAAATAAAGAGGATAATAGACAATTGAGTTATAGTGGTTAAAGACTTCAATATCTCACTTCTAACAATGGATTGAAAAACTAGGCAAAAGAACATCATGGAAATAAAAGACTTGAACAAGCTCTACCAGTGAGGCTCAGTGGTTGAGTGTAGACCCATGAACCATGAAGTCATTGGTTCAATTCCCAGTCAGGTTATATACGCAGCTTTCAGGCTTGATCCCCAGTAGAGGTCATGCAGAAAGTAGCTCATCGATGTGTTTCCTTCATCAATGTTTTTATCTCTCTATCCTTTTCTCTTCCTCTCTCTCTAAAAATCAATTATCAATTTTTTAAAAGAGAGAGAGAGAGAGAGAGAGAGAGAGAGAGAGACCTGAACAACGCTATAAATCAACAATACCTAACAGACATCTATGGAGCACAATACCCCAAATTAGCTCAATATGCATTCACCTCAAACACAAATGGAGTACTGTTTAGTCCAGACAATATACAGTGGTCGGCAAACTGTGGCTCTTGAGCCACATGCAGATCTTTGGCCCCTTGAG
>NW_005361478.1:0-1739 GCF_000412655.1 Myotis brandtii
AATACAAATAAAAATGACAATGAACTATCATCTCATAACTACCACAATGGCTACCATCAATAAATCAACGAACACGTGTAGAATTTCCTCAAAATGTTCTTATGTTCATGTGTAATGTTTGAAACACAGTTAAGCTAATATTTTGGTATAACTTTGCAATTAGAATAACAAATTTAAAAATATATTCATATGGCTTTATTTTTGGTTTACTTTTTTTAGTTTTTAAGTTTGGTATGACATATTTCTATCTTAACCAGGTAGTCACTTGAAAACAAATTTGGATCTGAGAAGCTAAATTGTGAAAAGTAATGTCGTCACAGGAGATAGTGACCCTTACATTGCAACTTCTTGGTGGAATAAAGTGGAGGAGTCCTATCTACGAGGCATATCAGCTTCAGGCCTCTGTAACAACTACTCTCTTTTTTTCTTCTTTCCTGTTTTAAAAAACTTCCGGCAACAAAACAGAACACATTTTGTGATGACAAATGTAGCAGTTGCCACACAGGCCAGCAGGAACCCAATCACATCCAAAGAGTGGTACTGGACCCAGGTGAGGTCAAGGGCGGCTGGCCACAGGTGTTTGGCTCCTTTGTGACGCATGACAAACTCGATCCAGAAGACTGTTCGATCTAGAGGTTTCACTGGTTGGTCATGATGAATTCTTGATAATTTCAACTTCATAGTATTCTCCTTATATCTAAAGGAGAAACACAAAGATACCAACATTGAAAGAAAGTTAATTTTTTTAAGCCAATCATTCTCATTCAAAATTGTATTTTTTTAATTAAAAAATATTTTTATTGACTGGTCAGGATGGCTAAGTGATTGAGCCTTGACCCATGAACCAGGAGGTCACCATTTGATTCTGAGTCAGGGCACCTGCCCAGGTTGCTGGCTCGATCCCCAGTGTGGGGTGTGCAAGAAGCTGCTGATCAATGGTTCTCTCTCATTATTGACTAGAGGCCCAGTGCACAAAATTTGTTCAGTAGGGCAGGGGTTCCTCAACCCGGCCTGCACCCTCTCTCAGTCTTGGAGCCATTGGGGGATGTCCAACTGCTGGCTTAGTTAGCAGTCGGACATCCTTAGTGCTTCTGTGGAGGTGGGATAGGCTCCCACCACTGCCGCTGCATTCACCAACCATAAGGTTGGAACACAGGGGGAGCATACTGAACACCAGGGGGCAGCTCCTGCGTTGAGTGTCTGTCCCTGGTGGTTAGTGCACATCATAGCGACCAGATGTTCCGCCCTTTGGTCAATTTGCATATTAGTCTTTTATTATATAGGATGTTTCTATCTCTTTCTCCCTCTCCCTTCCTTTCTGAAATCAGTAAAAATATATTTAAACAATATGCACAAACACATATATTGTATGATTCTGTTATTATGAAATGTCCAGAAGGACTAATCTATAGAGACAGAAAGTTGATCAATAGTTACTTGGATGAGGGAGCTGAGAAGTGACTTCTAAGACATATGATATGTCTTTTTGGGATGACAAAAATGCCCTAAGTTTATATTATGGTGATAGTTTCATAGCTTTGTAAGCATACCATGTATATTTGAATTATATAATTTTAACATGTGAATTTATGGTATGCAAATAATATTTCATAAACTCTGTTTAAATGATTACAATAAAATACGTTTTTGACTGTAAAGATATTTATAGTTTCAGAAACTTTAGGTATTGAATTTATTTAGGTAAAGAATTTATGATTTTTTTCTTCTAGTTGATTACT
>NW_005361479.1:0-1136 GCF_000412655.1 Myotis brandtii
AACTCAGAGGGCAATCCCAGTTAAAATTGCATCAAAAAAAACCAAAACAAAACAAAACAAAAAAAACCCACCTAAGGCCCTGATTGTGTGGCTCAATGACTGGAGCATCATCCTGTACGCCTAATGGTCACAGGATCAGATCCTGGTCAGGGCGCATACCTAGGTTGTGGGTTCCATCCCTTGTCAGGGTGTTTGGAAGGCAACCGATTGATATCTCTCTCTCTCTCTCTCTCTCTCTCTCTCTCTCTCTCTCTCTCTCTCCTCTCTCAAATAAATAAAAGCATATCCTCAAGTGAGGATTTAAAAAAAGAAGAAGAGAGACATTGTCTCTCCTATAAAAATGAAATAAAGCAAAACACCTAGGAATAACTGTAAGCCAGGACTCAAAAGACCTGTATTCAAAAAAAAAAAAGACCTGTACTCAGAAAATTATAAGACACTGAATAAATAAATTGATGAAGATACAAATAAGCTGGTGCACATACTGAGTTCATGGATAGAAAGAATTAACATCATTAAAATGTTCATCCTACCTAAAGGAATCTACAGTCTCAATCCAATTCCTACCAAGATTCCAATGGCATATTTCACAGAACTATAACAAATATTCCAAAAATTGATATGGAACCACAAAAGACCCTGAATAGCCACAGCAATCTGGAAAAAGAAGAACAGACTTGGAGGAATCACGCTACATGATATCAAATTAACTACAGGCCATAATAATCAAAACAGCCTGGTACTGGCATAACAATAGACATATAGATCAATGGGACAGAATAGAGAGCCCCAAATAAACCAATGTCTTTTTGGTTAATATTTGACAGAGGACACAAGCACATACAATGGAGTAAAGATAGTCTATTCAATAAGTGATGGGGGAAATTGACAGATCTATGCCAAAAAAAAAAAAAAAGAAAAGAAAGAAATTAGACCACCTTCTAACACCACACAAAATAATAAACTAAAAATGGATTAAAGACTTAAATGTAAGATTTGAAACCATAAAAATCTTTGAAGAAAACATAAGCAGTAAGATCTTGGACATTTCTTATAGCAATATATTTTTTTATATATCTCCTTGGGCAAGGGGAAAAAACACACAAAATAAACAAATGGGACTACATCAAACTAAA
>NW_005361479.1:1628-23722 GCF_000412655.1 Myotis brandtii
AAAAAAACAGGCCAGGTCTTACACACAGAACCGTGGTGGGACGTGCTCAGGCTACCTGATCTCCTGCTCCCACGAGGCCGCTGGGCACACAGTGATGAGAAGAACTTGGGGTCCGAGGTCCCTTGAGCAACCTTGGACAAGCCTCGTTCCCTCCTGTTTACCTTACAGGCCTCTTAAGAGAAGGAAAGGATGCCTTGTTGGGGGAGTCGCCACTGTGTGCGCAGGCGCAGAGAGGTGTCCGCACAGGCAAAGTGCTGCTTTCTCACACCTTTGAGGACAGCTGAGCAGCCACCGCAGCTGATGGGTGGAACCCGCATGGCGACCCCGCCCACCAGCAGTGCCACAGAGACCTGCGCAGGGGCCCGCTGAGAAGTGCCAGACAGGACTCAAATGGTGACCTGTTTTTAATGTTCACATTAATAAATGGTTTAATCTGGAAAACATTGATTCCATGTAGTAATTGTGCTACTGTTACTTTCCAAAGTAATAACTCCTAGGACTGTGCTGGTGATGCTACTACTTGGGGACACACATTAGAATCGGATGGGATCATAGTACAAGGCTGCCAGTGTGGTTTTGTTAAACACGTGTTAAATTTGTTTGTTTTAAATATGATTTTTAATTGATTTTAGAGAGAGATGAAGGGAGAGGGAGAGAGAGAAACATTGATCTGCTGCCTCCCGGTGAACCATTGATTCCACTTCTGGAAATATATCCAAACAAATCTGAACCACTACTTTGAAAGAATATATGCACCCCTATTTCATTGCAGCGTTATTTAAATTAGCCAAGATTTGGAAGCAACCCAAGTGCCCATCATTAGATGAGTGGCTAAAAATGCATTGGTGCCAATAGAATATTACTCAGCTCCAAAAAGGGAGGAAATCTTACAATTCATGACAGTGTGGATGGACCTAGAGAGTATTATGCTAAGTGAAATAAGCCAGTCAGAGAAAGACAAGCACCATATGATTTTGGTACTTATATTTGGAATCTAATAAACAAAACTAACAAAAAAGAAACTGACTCATAGATACAGAGGATAACAGTAGTCAGAAGAGAGGAGGTTTTAGGGTCTGTGTGAAAAAACTTAAGGGATTAAGTAAAAACAACCCCAAAACCTTACAGACACACAGTAAGGTGATTATGAGAGGGAAAGAGAGATTGGGGGAGGTAGAAGAGGGTATCCGGGGAACAATTGGTGATGGAAATAGACTTGACTTGGGGTGAACACACAATACAATTTATAGATGGTATATTATACAATTATATAGTTGAAAGCTATATACTTTTATTAACCAGCATCACCCAATAAATTCAATGTAAGTTAAAAAAACAATAGCCATTCCAACAGGTGTGAGGTGCTATCTCATTGTGGTGCTGATTTGTATTTGTGGTAATGATTTGCATTATACTCTTATTTGTCTTCTAGTCTAATGATTATATCTATCTGACAAATATTCCTACTTCCCTGTAGTTTATCTTTGTAATCTAGATAAAGCTACTTGTTATATATCCCATGTTTTAATTTTTTTCAATGAGTACTTTCCATGTTTTAAAGAGGTGTTCATCGTAGTCAGAGGCAATGTGTCCAATCTAATGACAATTAAAATATTAAAGTCCAACAAAACATAAATTGTCAGTGTTTCTGATATTTCAAAGGTCAGCCAGATTTAGTCTCATATCTTCACCATGTAGTACTGTCAACTATAAGATATCAACTGTTGTGCTGAAACACAATTCAGTTCTGATCCTAGCCACTTGAAAATGGTGCTAGAATTCCTAAGTTGAAGGACAAGGTCCTACAAGACGGCCATCTTCAGAAGCCAGCCACATGTGGGTCCCCTGCTCTCTGCACTTCTGATCAAGTGACTGTAAAACCAGGGTTTCCATGATACCCCTCAGGTATGATGACTTACCAGAATAATTCACAGAACTCTATTCCCACAACACGACTGTTCCACTATACACCCCTTTTAAAAACTTTTATTCACATTCTACCCAAAATATTTCTCTTCTTTTAATGATTCTTTCCTTAACCTTAGGCAAAATTTCATCATTCAGTGCTACTCTTGAATCTAGTTCGCAGGTCTTCTATTAGGCATTTTATTATAATTTTAGGTTAGTTGCATGTGTCCCTTAATAGATTATTGCCTTCTTAAAAGCAAGGCTTATAATATATTTGCTCTTTATCTTCTGCAGTGTGTCTTCCATGCACAGAACATATATACTGTCTTTCACACACAGAATACATGTACGCCCACATATGTATGTGCATACATGTACGTATGTATGCATGCATGTATCTATCGTCTGAATATGTTTGTATGTATATACGTGCATGTATAATGCAGGTTATTTTTGTCATGAGCAAAGGAGCATCCCAAAAAGGAGTCACTCACACATTTGTATGTTCCCACAATGCCAGGTTTATTAGGGGAGACCTCCCCAATTAGCCAAGAGTCACATGCAGGTTGCACACAGAGAGGGGGAACTTATGTGATAGAAGTGAGCAGAGCTAGCATCCAGTGCAAAGCTGTGGTCACTGGAGGCCATCTGTAGATTGGGTGCGAGCAAGCTGGTGCTGTGAGTGCGTGTGAGTGGCGGTTGCTGCCCCGATCATCCCTCAGGAGCAGGGGAAGGTGGAGAAACCCTCAGGGGCAATCAGGGCTAGCAGCAGCTGCTTGCACCGCTGATGGCACCGAGCAATTGGGCCTGGAGACAAGCACCGCAGCAGGTGTGAGTAGGGCCAGCGCTGGCAGCCACTGTGAGTGTCGGGTGGGACCACAGTGCGGGAGCAAAGAATTTTTAGCAACCACCAGAGGCTCGCCCTGATGACAGTGACCAGCGTCCAACTTGGTCTGGCGCCCCCACTCACCTGCTCCACCATCCCACTGCGGACGATGCCCACCATGTTCTGCGTTCTGCTGCCTGCTGTCGACGCCTGCCATGCTCTGCGCATACCCACTAGTGGTCAGCACACGTCATAGTGACTGGTTGTTCTGCTCTCTGGTCTATTTGCATATTAGGGTTTTATATATACAGATTGTCAAAGTGTCCAAAAAGTGCACTCTTCCTTTGCACATACCATCTTGAAGCAGAGGAGTTTTCTAATCAATTACAAGTCCAACTATGTCTCCTTTATTGCTTGTTATTTTCCTAATTTCTTTTTCTCATGCTAATGATCACCTATATGAAATACAGAAGATCAAGGTGATATTTCTCTGCTCAAAAGTCTTGGAAGGCTTGTAACGCGTACTGATTAGAAGCTTAGTCTCCACAACCAAGAAAAACAATATCTACTAGGTTCCCGATTCCAAAAGAGTCTTCATTGATTTTTTGTGACACTGGGAGAAAAGAAAATAGTCTGAGGATGATTAAAGTATAGAAACACCCTCTAATTCCTCCTGAAATGACTACACTTATTTTTCCTTTGGATCCATGTACTCTTTTCTTCAAAGCAATGAAGACACAGAAAAAAATGTATTGGGCTCTTTGAATATCAGTTTCTGAATCTAATAATATGAAGGCTTTATTACTATAAATGCTGATATGAAAATCGAAAGAGATACAATACGTAGCATTCAGATCAAATTTATGTTGAGCCCTTGTACTGCAGATTGTTTCATAAAATGCAAGTGGGTTTCACAGGTAATGAATTTTGTTTCCTTGCATATCCTTAAACATCCTAAAACAGATTTTGGCACCCAAGAAATATGATCACCTGAGTGATTTTCAACAATTAATTAAATGAAAACCTATCAAGGACATTTATATAAAGGTAAAATTTAAGTAGTTCACTGAAAAAAGGATGAAAATATACATACATATGTATATACACATATACACACACACTAATAAAAGGGTAATATGCTAATTAGTCCGGGCCAACTGGACATCTTTCAGTCGTCCTGCCTTCCTTCCGGAAAAAGCCACAGTGGCCGGGGCCGAGGCAGAGGTGGTTAGGGGTGATCAGGCCAGCGGGGGTTGGGAGGCAGTTAGGGGCAATCAAGCCAGCTGGGGGGGAAGTTAGGGATGATCAGGCCGGCATGGAGGGGCAGTTAGGGGTGATCAGGCAGGCAGGCAGGCAGGCAGAGGGTTTAGGGGTGATTAGGCAGGTAGGCAGGTGAGTGGTTAGGAGCCAGAGGTCCCGGATTGTGAGGGGGATGTCCGACTGCCGGTTTAGGACATCCCCTGAGGAGTCCCAGATTGGAGACGGTGCAGGCCGTGCTGAGGGACCCCCCTCCAATGCATGAATTTCATGCACCGGGCCTCTAGTCTATATATATAAAAGTCTAAGTGACTGTTATGTCGGTCCACCGAAAAACCAGTCGACCGGTCACTATGACATGCACTGACCACCAAGGGGCAGAAGCTCAATGCAGGAGCTGCCCCTGGTGGTCAGTGCGCTCCCACAACCAACCTCCTGTGGTCCCTCCCCTTGGCCAGCCCTAGTCACCCCCATCAGGACTGGGCGAGGCGGCCCCAATGGACTCTGATCACCCACCAAGCCGAGGGACCCCACCCATTCATGAATTCATGCACCGGGCCTCTAGTTTTAAGTGAAAAGGGCAGCCATGGAATGGAGTATTACCTTAACAAACAAGCTCTAACACCCTGGGGAAGCTAAGGTGCAGGTGGCAGTTACATATTAGAGTGAACGAGCTCATTAGATAACCCTCCTTAGAGCTACTGATCAAGCTTAGTGCGTGGGGACGTCTTCACCGGAGAAGTCAGGAAAGCAGACAGCTGCAGGCGTTCCTGTGTTGGTGGGTAATAGAGCCTCACAGAGGCAGCCATACAGGGTGTGGCCCCAATGTTTTGCTGGGGAAGAGGCAATAACAACATTGCAATATAGAGAGATGCCACGGAGCTAAAAACACTAGGTAATATTTTTAAGTACATATTCTACAGTTGGCCCTGTTTAGAAAGCTTCCCATTTATTAATTTATTCATTACACACAATAATCCCACATGGAAGGGAAGTCACCTCCATTTTACAGATAAAGAAACTGAGGCAGGTAGAGGTTGAGTGCCCTGCCTTTCACTATACAGCGAGTAAGTGGTGAAGTTGGGATTAGAAGCCAGGCAGTCCAGCTTTTTTTTAAGAAATAGACTGGGTATGTTTTCATCCACAATTCTGAAATCTCTAGCACTACAGTATTTATCAAATATTACAAATTCACATAGAAGCATTAAAATTAATGTATATAACCAAGTGCCATCTAACTGTAACTTTTTAAATTTAATCTCATTTCAGAAGATCAATATCAATTATAGATTATTTTTAATTAATATAATTAAATTGGGAGGTGGGAGTATCATGAAGGGCAAAGGAGTCAAATATATGGTGACAGAAAAATATTTGATTTTGGGTGGTAAAAACACAATGAAATACACAGATGTATCATAAAATTATACACTTGAAACCAATATAATTTTATTAACTAATGTCACCTCAATAAATTTAATTAAAAATATAAAACAAACAAATAAATAAAAACATTTTGGTTTACAGAAAATTTAAAAAGGATTATAAAGTTCTTATATACATGCTTTCCCTCTGACACAGTTTATTATTAACTAACATCTTTTTTTAAAATATATTTTTATTGATTTCAGATAGGAAGGGAGAGATAGAAACATCAATGATGAGAGGGAATCATTGATTGGCTGCCTCCTTCACGCCCCCTATTGGGGATCGAGCCCGCCACCCGTGCATGTGACCTTGACCGAAATTGAACCTGGGACCCTTCAGTCTGCAGGCTGACTATCCACTGAGTCAAACCAGCTAGAGTTTAACTAACATCTTAAATTAGCATGGTGGATTTGTTACAATTACCCAATATTGATATGTATTATTAACTAAAGTCTATGCCAGTACAATAGAGTTCACCCGGTGTTGTAGTTTTGACAAATACATAACACCACCATTACAGTATCATGCAGAATAGTTCTACTACCCTGAAAATGCCTTTGCTCTACCTAGTCATCCCCACCCACTCCCACCAAAACTTCCAGATGCCACTAAATATTTTATTTTTTATAATTTTGTCTTTTCCAGGATGTAAAAATAAATGGAGTCATATAATACATAGCTTCTTCATACTGACCTCTTTCATTTAGCAACATATACTTAAATTTTCTTCATGTCTTTTTATGACTTGGTAGCTCATTTATTTTTATTGCTGAATAATATTTTATTGTAAGGATGTACCACAGTGTTTTTTGTTCCTTTTTTTAATCTATTCACCTATTGAAAGGCATCTTGGTTTCTTTAAGTTTTGGGAGTAATATAAAAAGTTGCTGCAAACATTTGTGAGCTGGCTTTTATGTGATCATTTTCAACTAACTTGTTAAATACCTGAAAGACAATTGTTGAATCCTATGCGGAGACTGTGTTTAGCTTTCTAACAGACTGCTACACTGTCTTCCAAAGTGGCTGTATCTTTTCTAATTTTCACCAGCAGTAAATAAGAGTACCTGTTACTTCACATTCTTGTTAAATTTAGTCTCATTTCAGAAGATCAATATCAATGCACCAAGTCCCATTAGAGTTTTGAATTTTAGCCATTCTAATAGGTATGTAGTAGTATTTCACTGTTATTTTAATTTGCAATTTCTAATGAAATTTCTAATGTTATTTTAATTTACAATTTCTTATGTTTATTTGCCATTTTAACATCTTCTTTGATAAAGACATTTTAGCCCACTTTAATTTAGATTATTTTTTTTTTATTATTGAGCTTTAAAAGTTCTATGTTTTATAGTACTGGAGCAAAAGACTTTCTTTTTAATATTCAACTTTTCAACTTTTTCATGAATTATGCTTTCTATGTTGTATTAAAATACTTACCATCAAACCAATTATCACCTACATTTTCTCCTATACTATCTTTTAGAAGTTTTATAATTTTGCATATTATATTTAGAGCTAA
The DNA here is from genome assembly GCF_000412655.1 of Myotis brandtii. Taxonomy (NCBI): domain Eukaryota; kingdom Metazoa; phylum Chordata; class Mammalia; order Chiroptera; family Vespertilionidae; genus Myotis; species Myotis brandtii. The sequence goes on from NW_005361479.1 coordinate 8,567, forward strand.
GATACATTTTGTATTAATTTTTAACAATTAACATTTGTGTCTAAATTTATTTTTTTACATGTAATATTCAAATGTTATGGCATCATTTGTTGAAAGACTATTCCTTCTCCATTGAATTACCTTTGCTCCCTTGTTAAAAATCAGGTAACTTTATTTGTATGAGTGTACTTCTGGGCACTATATTTGGTTCCATTGACCTAACAACTAGACAGAGATATATCAATTTTATTTGTCTTTTTAAAGAAACAGAATTTGTTCACATTTTTTCTATTGTAATTTTTAATTATTTTTGCTCTTTATAACTTCCTTTATTTTACTTGCTTTATTTATTTATTTTTGTTAGTCTTTACCAGAGGATATTTTTCCATTGATTTTTAGAGAGAATGGAAGAAAGGGGGAGGGACAGAGAGAGAAACATCGATATGAGAGAGACACATCGATTGGTGCCTCTATAACATGCCCCAACCAGGGCCTTGGATGGAGCCTGCAACCTAGGTACCAGCCCTTGATCAGAACCAAATCTCAGACCCTTCAGTTCTCAGGCTGGTGCTCTAACCATTGAGCAACCAGCCAGGGCTTTACTTGCTATTTAAAAAATGCTCTTTTTTCCTAATTTCTTGAGCTGGAGGCTTACATAATTGATTTGAATTCTTACATCTTTTTAAATATTATCTTTAATGCTGAAGTAAAGGAAATATATGCTTAAAAACTATACTGAAGACAAGAGTAAGTAGTCTTTAAAATATCACTTTTACCTCTACATCAATCTGTAGTTGTTTTTACTAAACAATTGTTTTTCCCCTTCTTTTGTTGTCTTTCCAGCATCAATTTCCCTGGCCTCTGGTATCAGTCTTCTGATTTTACCACAGAGAATCAGTTTGTAAGGATGTCAATTTCTTTCCCTAGTGCAGAGGATGAAGCATTTGCTCATTAGTGTAGCCAACCATTCCTTATTAAGCTGAAACTATATCTCAGACACTGATACAGGCACTGGAGATCCAGTAGTAAACTGAACAGAAAATATTATTTCCTAATTGCACTTACATTGTAATGTGGCATCCTATACAATAAAAGGGTAATATACAAATCAACTGAACAACAGAACGACTGGTCGCTATGGTGCGCACTGAACACCAGGGGGCAGATGCTCAATGCAGGAGCTGTCCTCTGGTGGTCAGTGCGCTCCCACAGGGGGAGCGCCGCTCAGCCAGAAGCCCTGAGCTGGGCTCACAGCTGGTGAGTGCAGCAGCAGTGGCGGGAGCCTATTCCGCCTCCACGGCAGTGCTAAGGATGTCCAACTGCCATCAGTCGGATATCCCCTGAGGGCTCCTGGACTGCAAGAGGGCACAGGCCAGGCTGAGGGACCCGCCCCCCTTCATCCAAGTGCACAAATCTTATGCACCGGGCCTCTAGTTCAGATATAAAACAGATGATAAACAGCTGTAACTAGACCTCCAGGTAGATAAGAGGATTTAAGATTTAAGTTAGGAAATTTAGACTGACTCTCCCAGGAATATGAATATTGAGTAAAACAAGGCAAGGACAGAAAATAGTTGGAACTTACTAGGGTTAGGGATTCTTTAGTCCTCTGTAGTCAGAGATCCTTTGATTTTTAGTTCTGTGTGATGGCTGAATTGTTCTCCTCTATGCTTGATTTTGTGAGCTACACAATAGCCTCTCAATCAATTTCTTTTTCCTAACATTATCTAGAGTTGGACTTTGTTGTTTGTATGCAAAGTACTCTAATCAACAGAGTGTTAAAATAGTTCTGAGGGCAATCGACTAATGGAATGTTGGAGGGCGAGATGATTTTAAACTTTCCCTTGTTTCAAATGTAAAATTCAGGTAAAGGCTTAACATCTTTTCCCCAAGAGTCACTTCAATAAGCCAGAGATGTATTTGTTACAACAAATTTGCACACTAAGTGTTATTTACCAAGGCCTCTATTCTAACTTCTGAATGTAGCTTATATATCAATGTTAGGATCATCACAGCTTTATATAATATTTAATATTTTGAGTAACTGTCTTACAGTAGGTGTTTTTTTTGTTGTTGAGTATTATACACATGAATCATTTATCTTTATATGCCAGTTTCTGTGTGGGACTATATGCAATAAAGGACTGATGCTCAATAAAGATATATTATAATAAACAGAATACAATAGAATGCCTTTAATAAACTTTCCCAGCTTCATGTTAAGATTTTTCCCTGTCCTCCATGATTATTCAGTATTAGTGCTTTAGTTTTTGGTGCATATTAACATTTTGCATATCCTTCTGCCTCTTACCTAAATCAAAATAACTAATGGAGTAATCTTGAGATTTAACTGGGTGTTTAACATGCGTGGGGTAGGAGGAAGGTGTTTTTATTTCAATGACATAAACAAATTGATGTACAAACAGATTATTTATATGGCTATCTTATTGCCAGTGACTCCATACTGTTTCAGGACCAGCGTTTTCGTTGGTGCCTGAAAAGACTGCGAGGGGCACAGGCTGGGCTGAGGGACCCCCGAGTGCACAAATTTTTGTGCACAGGGCCTCTAGTGTTATAATAAACAGAATACAATAGGATGCCTTTAATAAACTTTCCCAGCTTCATATGTTAAGATTTTTTCCTGTCCTCCATGATTATTCAGTTTTAGTGCTCTAGTTTTTGGTGCATATTAACATTTTGCATATCCTTGTGCCTCTTACCTAAATCAAAATAAGTAATGGAGTAATCTTGAGATTTAACTGGATGTTTAACATGCGTGAGGTAGGAGGAAGGTGTTTTTATTTCAATGACATAAACAAATTGATGTACAAACAGATTATGTATATGGCTATCTTACTGCCAGGGACTCCATACTGTTTCAGGACCAGCGTTTTCGTTGGTGCCTGAAAATATGCTGGCACCAAAAGGATAACTTTAATGGTCTCAGGGTAATTAAAAAATAAAAAAAATAAATTGAATAATTAAAACATGACTTTGTGCCAAGTGATGTCCAATTGATTCGAAGCATGCTTTACAAATAAAGTTCCCATCATCCCTGGAATAGAGAAATGTGGTGAGAAATTGAGTCCTCCAGGGTCTAGGGAAGCAGAGAAGTTTTGACTCAAAAGAATCTGCTCCACAGCAGTCAACAGCGTATTTCTGTAATGAGTGGCAATTTAGCTCAGAAAACCCTCCACTGACACTTTAGATAAACATTCATTTGAATTTTATCGTATTTTTTCTTTTATTTAATGTATGCATTGGTCTTAGTTTTATGGTTGTATATAAGCTATAACATCAGAAGTTTACATTTTGCTTTATGTTTATACATATTTAAGTAACATAACCAAGATAATTTAACTCAACATTGGAAGACTGAAGCTATTTCCCTTTTAATAGGGTCATAGATATTAAAATCAAATTGGAGAAACAGTATCTTAGACTATTGTATCATTATTTCCAAAGTCAAATGTTTAAACAGCACTAAAAAGCAAGGTCCAGACTGTGAAAAGCCTATTTCTCCTTCCAGAGACTGTACTGTGTTTTATTTAAGTATGTTATTGTCACCTTTTTATTTCTATTTATCTCTGACCTAATATTCCAAATAAAAAGATAACCTTGGTCACATTGATTTAAATTTTTATGACTTATTTGGTATGTTATTATTAATATTTTATATAAAAGTTGCTGGTGTTTTTCATTTTATCTATGAAATATTAACATTTTTACTGCTTTCTAAAGATGAAAAAAACACTTAAAACACTTTCTGCCTTTTGAAGAAGAATACTTTTTTTCTGTAGCACTCCTATAGTATTTATTAATTCTTACCACCTTTTGTAGCAAGGGCCCCCTCTGAAAAACAGTTTTGTTAACCAAGCCTACCTTGGCATTTATCAACTTCAGAGCTAATTATGTAACAAATTAAGGAGCATAATGGAAACTATATTTTCCTATGCGACCCAGGAACTTGGAAAGCAAATTTGTTTCAAGACCAAATTAATTTTGAATATATTACAAACCTATGCTCAAAAGGTCTCTTAGCTTAGGAAATACAATTAAAACCTAAATTAAAAATTAATTTAAAAATTTTTCTATGAATCTGAGGAGCATTAGGCTCTAGGGTGATTAGGTGAAAGTTGACTCAAACATCCACTCCAGGGGTGGTAGTGGCAAGCATGACTCAGCACCGACTGACCTTTCAGTGCTGTTGATGACACTGTGGACAGCAGGGGCACTAGGGGTGAGCACACCTGTATGGTGGTATGACAGTCATGTATGGCACTAAGGCTGGCTGTGAAGGTCATAACACTGGTTGGGAGAGGAGTAAGCTTGAAATTCAGGCAGATAGGGCAGGGCTTCAGTGGAGAACAAAGGCAGGACGGACATGGGCAGGGCCAGACATGGCAGTTTGAGCAGCCTAACTACAGGAACTAACCAAGCAGAAATACTAGTAATAAAATGTTTCTGGACTCAAAGCAGGAGGCATGGGAAACCAAGGGAGGGCCTGCAGTAAACAAGATGTACGAACACATAGGAACAGAAAAGTTCAGCTTGGGAACAGAGGAAGAGCACATAGAAACAGGGCAAAAACAATTGAGTCAATAGGGTGACAACACAGATAGACATAGAGCAGGCTTGTAGCAAATATATACCCCTGACTACAAGGCTATAACGGGCAGCCCATTCTTGGGTCCCCTTCCCCTTGCAGGGAGTCTGAATCTGCTTGTAATAAATTTTCTACACTTTTGCTTAAATCTTCTGATCAGAGTAGCTCATTCTTCGGTGTCTCGAGACACGACCCCAGGGGGGAAACACCTCGGCTCACCGTTCCGGTTATCAGTTGGTATTCATGTTTCTGCCAGCAGCACTGGCAGGGCTGATGTGATGACAGCGTCAACACCAGGACCCACAGTATCCTTGGTGGTGGGATACTGTTTGATAATCAACTAGGCACATTCACAGCCTAACGTAATGGGAGTATCGGTATAAAATAATTGGGAGAAACAAAAAAATAACATTTATAGCTACAGCTTTTTTCTTTCTCCTCTGAACCCTTTGAAATCTCACTGTCTCAGCTTTCCTTTTTCATTTGGAAATTACTACAGTTTCTTTTGGTAGAAAGCATTGATCACATGCATGAAAATTAATACGGAATTCATAAGATGAGGAGGTGGTTAGATATGTTTCACACAACAGTTGAACGCTGCATCTTTCTGAACTTTACACTCACCCAAAAGGCAAAAGTAAGGAAGTACATTATAACAAGTGCTGGCATGAAGGAGGCTTGCATTTTAGAGCATCGTGGTACAGTGTTCAGATGATCTGTTGTGGAATTGTGCATCCGAAACCTGTATAATAATGTTAACCAGGGTCACCCCTATAAATTCAATAACAAGGAAAAAAATAATACCAACAAGCAGATTGGCTATACTTAGTGAAATTACAGGTGTTAAGTCATGTAAAGTGGTCCCATATGTATTTCCACATAGATCACCAAGAAAATGCCATGTGGCATTGGCTGTGGAAGTGGGAAGACGACAGGAGCCCATGCCTCCATCCTAAGTGATGTGTTCCACGGCATGTCCTATCTGCCACAGATGGAAGCCAGGATCTAGGAATATTTTCATATCATAAAATACATAATATAGTGTGAAAGAAGTGAAGAAACGAAGAAGGAAAGATTAAAAAAAAACTTTAGAATTGGTGACTATGAGAGAAAGGTAGAGAAATCTTACATGTATAGGTTACTAGTATATTAATGTACTGTGAACTGAGGAGTATTTTTAATTTCAGTGTCTACAGTAGAGATTAAATGTTATTTTTTTAAATGTATGCTACTCTCTGCTTTGTGTGTTTTTTAAATGTACTACTTAGAGAAAGCAAAGCTTCCAAAAAAAAAATACCCACCAAGAAAGGAAAATGACAATTCTATAGATAATGTGAAAGTAAGTTTAAAAAAAAGAGAGAGAGAGAGATGAATTTAGGTGTATGACCAACCCCAGAAATATTTTAGCTCCCCCACCAGTTCAATTGTTGATAGAAAATTGTTGTGCAGCCAAGCAAGAAATTACAGTAGGCAGGGAATTGTTTTCTGAGTGCTATTTTAGACTAACCTTTTAAAAATATTTGTTTCTTTGACTTATGTTTGATCCAAATTGATTTTGTTATCACAAATAACAAAGGCCAAGGCTTATGGTTAAACAATAGAAAGATAAGCAGGATAGAAATTCAAGTCACAACAAGGGAGTCTTTCCCCTACTAGATAATTAAATTACTTTTTATAAGATTTAACTTGCATCAAAATAGACAAGTTTTAGGTTTTGCCCATTGAGTATGATGTTGGCTGTAGGTTTGTCATATAAGGTTTTTATTGTGTTGAGGTAGTATACCTCTATTCCCACGTTGCTGAGGGTTTTTATCAAGAAAGGGTGTTGGATTTTATCAAATGCTTTTTCTGCATCAATTGATATGGCTATGTAATTTTTTATCTCTCAATTTGTTTATGTGTTTTATTACGTTTATTGATTTGCGGATATTATACCATCCTTGCATCCCTGGGATAAATCCTACTTGATCATGGTGTATGATCTTTCTGATGTAATGCTGGATCCGATTTGCTAGAATTTTGTTGAGGATTTTGGCATCTATGTTCATGAGGGATATTGGCCTATAATTCTTCTTTCATTGTGTTGTCTCTATCTGGTTTTGGTATTAGGGTGATGCTAGCTTCATAGAATGAGCTTGGAAGTGTTCCTTCCTCTTGAATTTTTTGGAATAGTCTGAGGAGGATAGGTTTTAGTTCTTCCTTGAATGTTTGGTAAAACTCTCCTGTGAAGCCATCTGGCCCCGGGCTTTTGTTTGCTGGAAGCTTTTTGATGACTGCTTCAATTTCCTCCATAATTATTGGAGTTTCCTCAAAAAACTAAAAATGGAACTCCCATTTGACCCAGTGATCCCACTTCTAGGAATATATCCCAAGAAACTAGAAACACCAATTAGAAAGGATATATGCACCCCTATGTTCATAGCAGCACAATTCACCATAGCTAAGATTTGGAAACAGCCTAAGTGCCCATCAATAAATGAGTGGATTAAAAAACGGTGGTACATCTACACAATGGAATACTACATGGCGGTAAAAAAGGAGTTCTTACTATTTGCAACAGCATGGATGGAACTGGAGAGCATTATGCTAAGTGAAATAAGTAACATTTATGTCTGCTATTTCCTTTTTTCCCTTTTAAGGGTGAACTATGCTTCTAATTTTTTACTCCCCTCTGTTGTGCCTCTATGCTTTTCAGAAACTCTCAGTTAAACCTGTTTCTTAACTTGGAAATAAATAAATAAATAAAAATATTAAAACAAAATAGACAAGGTATTTGCCCTTCATAATTTTGTAGTGACTTCATTGTTCTGAAAGGTTCAGAACCTACAATTCTGTAAGTCACTTATAGTATCATATTGTATTATGCTACTAAGCTTAACACACATCAGAAGGGCTATGTATGAGTACCAGAAAGGTTGAATGACAGATGAAGATGTGGGGACAGATACAGGTAAAACACATTATTCCTTCAGTATCATTATTATTACTATTATTATTACTATTACTGTTATACTGGGGAAAAGGGGGATTATTCGGTATATGGGTATGTGCATAGACTTCATTCTGAGCAATTTGAAAATACCGTTTATGCCTCTATGATAATGTATTGGAATATGCGTTTAAACTTCAGAAGCAGGATAGAATGGGCTTTATAGATGTTTCATCAAGAGCCACTCCTCAGTTGCCTCAGGTGTTGTGCAATGTGGTTAAGGGGACAGCGGAAGCAGAGGCAATCTGATTGCAGGGCTGGAGGGATTGGGTATGGATGGTGAAGGCAGTTTTGTTGTAGCTTGGGGACCAGCGGAATCAGCATCTAAGTTATCTGAAACTGGCTTCAGAGATGAGTCCTAATTAGCTTAGCTACTCATTGTATTCTTTTCTCCATTATCAGTGAAAATAAACTGAAGAGGAGCCACTGAGACATGAGAAGAGTTAGACCGGAAGCATTTGGGAATACTAGTAGACATGTTTTGTTCTTAGGCAAAAGTCAGAGGAGACTCCCCCCCACCCTTCCCTAACAGATTTGCTATGGTTTAAAGCTGAGTAGAAGCAGCAGCTTCCTTATCTTGCTTCTTGGGCAAGGTGTTTCCCATAATTGGTGATAGAAGCTCAAAAAAAAAATTAGCTCAGCTACTCATTGTATTCTTTTCTCCATTATCAGTGAAAATAAACCGAAGAGGAGCCACTGAGACATGAGAAGAGTTAGACCGGAAGCATTTGGGAATACTAGCAGACATGTTTTGTTCCTAGGCAAAAGTCAGAGGAGACTCCCCCCCTCCCCCCCCACACACATACACACACATGTGTCTAGTTATGACCAAGGAAACACTGACATCATGTCTACCAGCAAGTAACCTACAACTACAAGAGAAACCAGGGAAAGCATCAACACACAACTGCAGAGTTATGGAGCCAGTGGCTTGGAACCTAATATAACACAGCGTTTCTAATTATGTGGATGCATAAAAGCTTTTTAGTGTTAAGCATGTTTAAGCTGAACTTTTGTTACTTTAAATTAGAAACAATCTGTTTCATATAAAACAACAACGCTAAATACAGTTTAATATTAGAATATCAGAGAGAATAAGCAAGGAGGAGGAGAGGAGAAAGATGACTTGCAATGTGATTGATGTTACTTATTGAGCATGCACCCTGTGCCTCCAATGTGCCAGGTGAATGATAATCAATATTCCCAATCTTTATAATAATTTTTGATGTATATATTACTATCTGACAGTATTAAAATGAGGAAATGAGTGCCCTTAACATAAGATCTAGGAGCATGCAAGAGACAAAAATAGAGATCAGGGAGGGGAACCAAGAGGAATGGGGAAACGAAGACATTTTGGAAGGAAGGGGTAGTCTGTAATTCTGACTTAATATATGTAAAGACAATCAGAGCAAGAATATAAAGTGTTCCTTTAAGTTGATCAGCAGTGTGTCTCTGGTAATTTTTTTTTTCAGAGCAGTTTCAGAAGTAGAAACTATAAGGGGGAAACTGTATAGTGGAAATAAATGGTGGAACACAGCAATGTTTTAATGATGGCGATAACTCATCAAAGGAGATATGAAACACTAGGATAACTTAAAGATTCAAAAACCCAGGTCAAATAGTGCAGGAGAAGGGCCTGAATAGTCATGGAAAGTTCTAGCAGGTGAAGCACTTCAACATAGGTTTGGGTATTTAGTTGCAGCAGAGTTGGCACTAGCTAGTTCATTATAAAGACATTTATTAAAGAATATTAGTTAACCTGCACATTCCTTAGGAGTAATGAAGAAACTAGTTATGTCTGAGCTTCTTCTTTTTTTTTTTTTTTTAGCTTCTATCCCCAATTATGGGAAAAACCTTGTCCAAGAAGCAAGATAAGGAAGCTGCTGCTTCTACTCAGCTTTAAACCATAGCAAATCTGTTAGGATACAAAAGCTGCTGCTGTGAACCTCAGAGCCCCCTATCAGTTCCCAATCCACTGAGCTGACTCTGTCTTTATCTGCACCTGGCAGATGGCTGCCATGTCACAGGTCAGCACCCTCACTGTACCATGGAGGGAGGGTGTGTGGATGTATGTTTCCTTCCACATGGGGAAATAGGTTGAACATGGGGACATTTTAAAAATGGAGAGAGGTTCATAAAACTGTAGGCATCTATAATAATAAAAGGGTAATATGCTAATTAGATCAGATGTCTTCTGGACATCATTCCAGATGTCCTTCCTGACAAAACCAAGGCCAGAGGGAAGCAGCCCAGGTCCCGGGTGCCGGAGGGAAGTCAGTGCCTGCAGCTGGGGGAAGGAAGGCCTACTCTTGCATGAATTTTCATGCATTGGGTCTCTACTATACAAATAATAGACAGTACAAAAATCCTAGAGAATGTGGAAAGTTGTCATCTAAAGCACAGATTTTAAAGCAAAGGTGTTGCAGTGAAATTGATGACTTATGTAATTTTTATATTGCACTTTTAATGCCATATTTGTTAATATATTTTTATTGATTTCAGAGAGGAAGGGAGAGGGAGAGAGAGATAGAAGCATCAATGATGAGAGAGAATCATTGATCGGCTACCTCCTGCACACCCTCCACTGGGGATGGAGCCCACAACCCAGTCTTGTGTCTTTGACCGGAATTGAATCCGGAACCCTTCAGTCTGCAGGCCAATGCTCTATCCACTGAGCCAAACTGGCTAGGGCTAATGCCATATTTTTGTTGTTGCTGATACATTAGTGATATATTCGACATATATCACAAGCCTCAAGTCCTTTTTTTAAAAATTAAATATGTAGGGGTGACACTAGTTAATAATATTATATATGTTTTAAGTGTACAATTCTATATTACATCATCTGTGTATTCCATTATGTGCTCACCACTCACAGTCTAGTCTCCCTCCAACACTATATATGACTCCCTATACCCTTTTCATCCTGCCCCTCACCCCTTCCTCTCTTTTAGCCTCATACTCTTGTCTGTGTCTATGAGCTTGTTTGTTTTGTTTGTTCATTTGTTGCTTTCTATTTTACATCCCACATAATGATATAGTTCATGTCTTTTTCCATCTGACTTATTTTGTTTAGTATGATACTCTCAAGATCCAAGCATGTTGTTTCAAATGGCATTATGTCATTCTTTCTCTTGGCTGAATAATGTTCCATTGTAGGTATGTACCACATCTTAATCTAACCATCCATCAAAGGACACTTAGGTTGTTTCCATGTCTTGGCAACTATGAATAATGCTACAATGAATATATGAATAAGTGTTTTCAAAATTTTAGGTAGATACCCAGAAGAGGGATTGCTGAGTCATATGATAGCTCTATTTGTCTTTTGTTGAAGAACCTCCATACAGATTTCCACAGTGGCTGTACCAATTTACATTTCCACCAGCAGTGAATGAGAGTTCCTTTTACTCCACAACTTCCTCAACACTTGTTATTTCTTGTCTTATTGATAATAGCCATTCTAAGAGGTGTGAGGTGGTATCTCATTGTGGTTTTGATTTGCATTTCTTTTACTAGTATAGCTAGTGAAGTTGAGTATCTTTTCATATGTATGTTGTCCATTTGTATGTCATTTTGGAAAAATTTTCTTTTCAGATCATCTACCCTTTTTTAATAGGATTGTTTATTAATTGTTGAGTTGTATGAATTCTTTATATATTTTGAATAATATCCCTTTATCAGAGGTATTATTTGCAAATACCTTGTTCTATTTTGGTTGGTTGCCTCTCTTTTTCTGTGCAGAAGCTTTTTGGTTTGATTTAGTCCCATTCATTTATTTTTCCTTTGGGGTCAAGTTCATAAAAGCCTCTCTGAGCCCAAGGTCCATAATTCTAGTATCTGTTTACTTCTATATATTTTATTGTTTCATGTCTTAATATTTAAATATTTAACCTATTTTGAGTTAATTTTTGTGTATGGTGTCAAATAGAGTCTAGCTCATTCTTTAAATTCTTTTAACATTTAAGCTGATTTTTGAAACCTTATATTGACCAAGCTTTTTGGCTTTGCAAGCACTTCACAATTAAGAACTTAAAAAGAAATGTGAGGGGTCTTAAAAAATTAAAAATGGAACTGCCTTTTGGCCCAGCAATCCCAATTATGGGAATATATCTGAAGAAATCTAAAGCAGTAATTCAAAAGAATATATGCACTCCTATGTTCATTGCAGCATTATTTACAATAGCCAAGATCTACAAAGAGCCCAAGTACCCATCAGTAGATTAGTGCATAAAAAAGCTGTGGTACATTTGCACAATGGAATTCTACGCAGCCACAAAAAAAAAAAAAAAAAAAAAAGGAAATCTTACATTTTGCATGAATGGACCTGGAGGAACTAAGTGGAGAGAGAAACCTGTTAGGTAGTAATGACTTCTAAAAGCTGATATGAATACAGCAAATCTGGAAGCAGGTATAGTAATGACTTCTAAGAGCTGATATGAATACAGCACATCTGGAAGCAGTCATTATTTACAATTAGAATACCTGAAACAACACACATGTTTGAAATCCCCACCACAATGAGTGCTACATGAATAAAGAAACCACCTTGGTAGTGTGCACTTAATTTTCTATCCTGCCAAACCTGTATTACCGACTCTCTCCAGAAGCATCTGTTACTGAGAGGGTTATTTATTTATTTTTGTATTGATTTATTTGTGTGTGTGTGTGTGTGTGTGTGTGTGTGTGTGTGTGTGTGAAAAATACTAATCCTTTTAACTGTAAAACTAGGTAATTGAAGTTTTTCACCTTAGGAAATGTGTTTGTGGGGGTCAATTTTTGGGTTGTAGGTCCACAGTTAAAGCTACACAATTAATTCAGGAGAAGAAGGACCTTAAAATTCCATTATAAAGAGCCTTTGTTGACACAGGTTTCCACCTGAATTCGAAAACAACAATTTAAAAATCCCCTCTAAAAAATGTAACCTTTAATCTGAGGCTTTTTATTGCTGAAAATCGATCGCTAGTTCTGAGATGATTATACTGTGTTCATGTTTAGAAAGCTATTATTTATTCAATCGTTGTTTGCACTTATTATATTCAAATAAATGTTTTGGCACCTAAAACTAAAACAAAAAATGATAACAAATATTTATATCACCTTCAGAGGTACTTACACTAAGGGGGTATTTACAGCTGTTAGAGAATATAATGAGGTGCCCCTAGACAGAAATTAAATAATTTAGTGACAACTTGTTTGCAGTTTTAGGTAAGGCAGAAAAAGTTTCAATTTAATGAGATTCTTTGGTTTCGGAATAAAGTATAAGGTTAATAGAGGATAGATCCCATTGCTTTGGGTTAAAGTGAGAGAGAGAGAGAGAGAGAGAGAGAGAGCAAAGGCAGAGAGAGGAACTGAACAGAAGTCTCCATTTCAGTAAACATAGTCCTAAAAAATCCACATGCAGTTTGCATAATATTTCAAAAGCCAAACTGAAGAAAGAATTCCAAATCTAACTCTTGTTTCAAAAAGCATTCATAGAGTCTGGTTAGTTTACTATCAGTAATAATTTAGCCAGAGGCATGGTACTAAGGAAATCCAATAGACAGAGTATGTTTCTCTTAACAGGTATCATTAATTGATTTTCCAGGAAGTTAGGGCATAAGAAAAGGACATCTAACTTTCTTTCTAGACATACCCAAAGAATGAAAAACAGGTATTCGAATTTTACACACAAGTGTTTACAGCAGCCCTATTTGTAATAGCCCAAAGGTAGAAGCAAACCAAATGTTCACTAACTGATGAAGGATAAACAGAATTTGGCACATCCATACAATGGAATACTGTTTGGTCATAAGAAGGAATGAAGTACTTGCATCAACTTGGATAAAAATAAAAACCATTATGCTCAGTGAAAAAAGCCAGGCATATACGGCCCCTTGTCATATTACTCCATTTATATAAAATAATCTGATTAGGTAACCCCATAGAGAAGAAAGCAGATTAGTGGCTGCTTGGGAATGGTTAGAGGTGATGGCTGAACAAAATTTAGAATGTGTTAAATGAGAACAACATTGCGAATGTGTTAAATGCTGCTAATTTTACACTTTAAATGGTTAATTCTATGTTTTGTAACTTTTACTTTGCATATAAAATGTTAGATGCTTACATGCATATACACTTATACACAGACATACATGCATTAGTTTTTTTCATGCATTAAATGCATATCTTTCCTCCATACACCTGCTATTCCTCTTCCTGCATCACATCTATGTTAATGTGTTTGGGGACCAAGTATTCCATTGGACTTGAAGTAGTTATGTCCTAAAGTTATTTTCTACTCTAAGACTTTACCGTATTGTAATCTGGATTCAAAGACTATATCTGACTTAACCTTTGTTTTTCAATTTTTTCACTGTCCATTCAATTGTTTTATGCCCTCTGAACTTCTATATCCAATCAATCACTACACCTCCTTAATTATTCTCACAAAGTGTTTTCAAATCATCCCCTTACTTATAAATCCTAAACCATTGGTTTGTTCAAATGCTCACCTTAATCACTGCGGTTACCTCCAACATGGAGGTTAGAGCACTTTATATTCAAAGTTTTTGTTTCTTGTTTTAATTTTAAGAAAATTAAGCTGCAAAATATATGGAGATTGTTTTATTGTATTTGCTCATTTTTGTAAAAAATATAAAGGGGTTACTATTTAGTTCCTTTTTATAAACATGTGCAATTCTTTTTCCATTCCTCCCTAAATAAAGGTAATGTATGAATATTTAATATATACTTCTAAGTTATATGTTTATATATGTAGTACATATAGGAAGTCATAAAATATCAGGGTCTGGGAATTAAAAAGTGTATCAGTTAAAACACTATATTCAAGGGCTTACAATTAATTTTTACTTGTTAATGCAGTTTTCAGATTTATCAATGTACTTCAAGTTCACTGCTTTTATCTTTTTGAAGATGTTCAGCAATGTAAAATATTAGAATCCATTTTTCTTTTCCCTTAATAACAGAACTTTGATTATTCTTTATTACTATTATAATCAATGGTGAAAAGAAGAACCTTGCATATGTGAACAAGGATTACACAAATTAATATTGAACTTGATATGTAATTGAAACTTGGTGAAATACACACACAGCTTCATGGATTTCGGAAAAGTTCTCCACAGAGCACTTTCCATATTCACATGTGTTTGTTTCTGAATTCAATATTATGCTGTGTTTTACTAGTCGTCTTTTCCATTAGATTCTACGTTCTTTATATTTCCTAAACTTGATAATTATTTACACCTATAGGGTAGCTCCTTATACTTCCCAGTGCCTTTGTATTTCTGAGAAAACCCCAATTTGTCATGGTTTTAATATATTTGTAGGTAAAATTAATAATATTTTCCTGGGATATGTGTATGTATGTCTTTGCATTAGTGAGATTAGCCTAATTTAACTTGTCTTTTACTCTCGCATTTCTGTTTTTCTATCATGGTTATTTTAGTCTCATAGAATGATTTGAGTATTGTTACTTCATGGATTTCTCTGGATTATATAAACTGCCATTTATCCATTTCTTTTTTTATTATTATTAAATCTTTATTGTTCAGATTATTACATTGGTTCCTCTTTT
>NW_005361479.1:23867-24312 GCF_000412655.1 Myotis brandtii
AGAATAGTCAGTCCACTCCCTTTCTATGCCCCTGATTCTATTATATTTACCAGTTTATTTTGTTCATTAGATTATTTATTCACTTGATTTTTAGATTCACTTGTTGATAGATGTGTATTTGTTGTTCATAATTTGTATCTTTACCTTTTTCTTCTTCTTCCTCTTCTTAAAGAATACCCCTCAGCATTTCATATAATACTGGTTTGGCGGTGATGAACTCCATTAGCTTTTTCTTATCAGTGAAGCTCTTTATCTGACCTTCAATTCTGAATGATAGCTTTACTGGAAAAAGTAATCTTGGTTTCTTGGTTGTGCTATTCATCACTTTGAATATTTCTTGCCACTCTCTTCTGGCCTGCATAGTTTCTGTTGAGAAATCAGCTAATCAGCTGATGGGTACTCCCTTATAGGTAACTGACTTTTTTTCTCTTGCTGCTTTTAAGAT
>NW_005361479.1:25478-25818 GCF_000412655.1 Myotis brandtii
GTGTTCCTTATGGATCTGAGGAGTTGTAATCTGGATGGTCCCACTCTGACCACTGGGTACACTGGCTCTTGGTTCTAAGGAGGTGCTAATTTAGCCTCTGCCTAAGGCTACCCAGCAAGAGCTACAAAGAGATCTACAGATTCCCCTTCCTTTTTGGGGGGATTTGGAGGTGCCCAGATGAGGCCCAGCTGTGAAGCAATGCAAGCTGCTGTGGGGCCTTGGGTCTTCTCTTGGAAGTTCTGGGTCTGTCTGGCCCAGCTGCAGTTTGTTAGGTACTTTTCAGATTGCAAAGGGCCAGGGCATTCATATGCAAAAGCCTCTGCTGCAGCTTGGGTGGGGC
>NW_005361479.1:25844-26363 GCF_000412655.1 Myotis brandtii
TTGCAAAGGGCCAGGGCATTCATATGCAAAAGCCTCTGCGAAGCCTGGGTGGGGTGGGGTCTCAGGGAAGCAACAGGGCGGAGCAAGCAGCTATGGCTGATCCTCAGCCCTGCCCTAAGGGGCCTCGCATCTCAGTGTCCCGGTAATTGCTGCAAGCACCTCTGAGGGAAAGCCGCCTTCGAGTTCCGAGCTCTGCCTGCTTCCAGACAGTCCAGTTACTCCCCGTATGAGTCCTGGGTCCCCAGAGACCTCCCGGAACTGGAGTTCAGAGCAGTCGGGAGCTTGTGACTCCCTCCCGATTGAAAAAGCTGCGTCCTCAGGTGCGCCCCTTTCCGAGCGCTCGCTAGAGCCTTCGTACCTCTGCACTTTACTTCCGCAGCTCTTCTGGGTCTCAGTGTGCTTTTCTCTTTCCTTCTAGTTGTAGAATTTCCACTCAGCCAGCCTTCCTGTTGTTCTGGATGATGTCCATTTTGTCTTTTCGTTGTATTTTTGAAGTTGTTGTCGGAGGCAGCAATTTCC
>NW_005361479.1:26539-73967 GCF_000412655.1 Myotis brandtii
GATGTGCTCGCAACCCAGGTACATGCCTTTGACCGGAATCGAACCTGGGACCTTTCAGTCCACAGGCCGACGCTCTATCCACTGAGCCAAACCGGTTTCGGCTATCCATTTATTAAAAGGTTTATACAACTTGCCTCTACATGTTTCTGGGCCTGATACTTATTTTAATGGAATATTTTTTGGCAATAAAATTTATATGCTTTGATTATTTTGGTCAAATCGGCTTTTTCATTTATTCTTAAATCAAGGTTATTCCTTTTCATAGTAATTGTCTATTTCATCCAGGTTTTCAATAATTTTGGATCAATTTTATAATTTATCAGTATCTTAGTTCCTAGGGTATATATAGCTCATAATATTTGTTGCTGACTTATTTTTATTGTGTTGGACATCTATTAGTTTGTTGTTGTTTTCTCTGACATTATTTTGTGTTTATTTATCACATGAATGGCTTCCTTCAGAAGTCCCATTAACTCTATAATCCTTGGGTTATAGAGTTAACAGAACTGATGTTGGGATAGTAATACTTGATTTCTAAATTTTCTGAGTTCTAAGGTAGTCATTGTTCTGGCAGCAGTTTGTACTTTGCTTTATACTTTAATAGCATTTTTAAGAATTTCTGTTTTTTCAAATCCTGAGAAGATCAGGGAACATAACTTTATGTGCTCTAGACTAAGACTCAAATTCCTTGGCTTGATTTCCTTCCATGACCCTTCCTATGCTTAAAGAAGAGAAATGTATGTCCTCCAAGGGGAAAAAATCTGAAGGTTCTCCAAAGGGGATGTATTTTTTATTTTGGAGGCAATGGCCAGACAATGCAGAACAAAGTATATCTTATATGTATTTTACATGCTATTGTACAAATTTTTCAGATGCAACTATTGTTTTGCAGGTTCCAGCTTCAGGCTGGGTGTCAAATTCCAAGCCAGCCCTATAGCTTTTATTGCTGTCCTATGAGGCATTAACACTCCCACTTTTAAGCTGTGATTCATTTTCTATTTTGCCCCTGGACCTATCCATTCCTTGTTTTCATGCTTGGCAAGGTCTTTATAATTTATCGGTCCATTTACCTATTGACAAGTAGCATATCTACATGTTGAAAAAACTAGATAGGACTTCCAAAAATAAGTCAATCTACCATTTCTCTTTTTAGAAATTTCCCAAAATATCACTTAAAAAATATTTTTTTTGCTGATTTAAGAGAGAAAGGGAGAGGAAGAAAGAGATAGAAACAACAATAATGAGAGAGGATCGTTGCATTCCCCCTACTGGGGATCGAGCCCGCAACTTGGTCATATGTCCTGACTGGGAATTGAACTGTGACCTTATGGTTCATGGGTCGAGGCTCAACTACGGGGCCCCACCAACCAGGCATTTCTCCAAATATCTAGATTTATTTTATTTTTATTTACTTGCAATTTATGTTTCATTACACATAACATTCTTCCAGTCATGTTCCAACCTCCTTGCCCTGACAAGGCCTCCACATTTTGTAGGCATTTAGAAATTGCTCAATGAGCATACCTCTAAACATTTTCATACACACTTCTATCACTCTTGAATGATTTCTTCTCCACGTTGTGTGTGATGTACCCTTTTAATATTCATTTCTCATTCCTTATCCCGGATAAAACCTTAACTAATTTATTCATGTAGCATTACTATCAGTTTGGTCATATTTAAGTTATAGCAATTAATGTGTTTCATTGTAATCTTTGTTTGCATGTGTTCCCATCATGAACTTATCTGAGAAAAGGGCAGTATTTTAATGTTTTAAGCATATATCGCTCGAGGCAAATAATAAATCTTTGAGAAATAAATTTAAAAATAAAAATTCAGCCCTGACCAGTTTGGCTCAATGGATAGAGCATTGGCCTGTGGACGGAGGAGTCCCAGGTTCGATTCCGGTCAAGGGCATGTGCTTTGGTTGCGGGCACATCCCCGGTGGGGGACTTGCAGGAGGCAGCTGATCGATGTTTCCCTCTCATCGATGTTTCTAGCTCTCTATCCTTCTCCCTTCCTCTCTGTAAAAAACAATAAAATATATTTAAAAAAATAAAATAAAATAAATAAAAATTCAGTGTAATTGATTTTCAGATTTTTCTCTGTATCAAGCTGTTCACTTTCATTAGCCATCTGTTTTATCACTTTTTAAATCAGGCTTTACACTTTGAGGCCACTTCATTTGGTTTCCAAGTTTATTTCTTATCTGATATGTTCAAGGTTATTTTTGCATGTAGGTTTTTAATCTACCAGTTCAGTGTTACAAGTCAACCATAGCAGATAGCTTGCTCTAATTTATAACCTTGGATTTTTTCCAAAAATGGGTAATGATTAGCACTTCATCCAATGAAAGTCAATATCTCTGCCTTGAACTTTTGAGAAATTGTCAGCAAAGAAGAGAAATGTATAGACTCCAGGGAGAGAACTGAAGCTTGTCCAAGAGCCATTCATTTTCTACTTTGGAGGCCAAAATAAAGAACATAGTATATGTTGTAATATTTGCATACGGCCAGTTAGTAATTTTCACTATTCCCTGTTATGTGATCAAGGAAACACTCCTGTTCTCAGTACTTTATAAGCTCATTTCAATACAGAGGACTTCCTCCCAAGGCCAACTTGTCTTCCCCTGTCCATTTCTGAAAATGTAAAGTGGATTATTTGCTAAAGGTCAGAAAATTCTGGCACATTTTCAGATTATTCCTTATGCTGTGGTCTAGATAATATGTATTTTGGCCTATGTAGAAATTGCCTTTTACTCTATCTTATTTCAATACAATTTCTACCCACTGGCGGATTTCCTCGTACTGGTGAAACTGTATCAGATGCTGAGGACGGACCACTTGGTGGCGATGTTGCAGAGATGACTGACTAGCTTTTCATAGTGAGGGTGAAGGGGAAAAGCGACAAAGAACAATAACAACAATAAAGCTAGTTCGGAGTGTTTGCTTTGTGAAAGGAAGCATATATGATTATATTTATTCCTCATCATAACTATTTAAAGTTGACATTATAATTATTCATGAGACAGATTAAGCCTCTTCTCAGTAGATGAATAATGTTTCCGTGGTCACATAGACTCAAAGAGTTCAAGCAAATACATGAATCTAAAGCTGTAGACTTCAAAAACTACCCTTATTAGAGAACATATTGCCTTTGCAAACTTGAGTTTCTAGCTTTTAAATTTTTTAAAGCACAGTGTAGATTTTAAAACATTAGAATTTTGTGCAAAGTTGTTTCTTACATTATCACAAAAATAAGTATTATACTGACAAGTTCACTATTTCTAATTCATAAACATATACAATAGCCAGTGGTGAGCTTAGAATACCACTGCTAAAGAATAAGGTATTCAGTTTTATAGTCCACATCTGAGTGAAATGATATAGTTCTTGTCTTTGAAAGCAACAAATGAACAAACAAGAAAAACAAAGAAACAAAAACTTAGAGATACAGGCAACAATATGGTAGTTACCAGAGGAAATAGGAATGATGTAGTAGTAAAAGGTAAAGGTGGTGATCAAATAGATGGTGATGGAGGAAGATTTGATTTTGGGTGGTGGGCACACAATGCAATATACAGATGATGTATAATAGAATTGTACACTTGAAACTTATATAATTTTATTAACCAGTGTTACCCCAATACATTTAATAAAAATGTCATCCATCTGAAAAAATTGGGTATCTTACCTGAAACTAAAATATTGTATATCAACTGTAACTAAAAAATAAATGTATTTTTTAGGTACTCTTCTTTAAGAAGACTTATGAGTCCTCAATTAAAAATTATCTAATTTTTTATTAGTCAACATTTGAAAAAGATTTACTTGAACCTTCCATAACAGTGCACACTTATAAAATAATTCTAATTTTGACAATGATGCTAAGAACTCATTGAGAGCAACAGCTTTAATTAACCCTATCGATTAAAGCTTTTCTATACTCTCATCTTTTACTGCTTGAAAACATTTAATGGAAACTGTCAAAAGGTATTACATTAAAACACTGGAACCAAATTTGGCCCAAATATTTGTTGGTACTAAGTGTTTGAATATTTGAGTGTTTAATTGACAATAAAATGAGCAGATAGATCAGCTTTAGACATATGTTCCATGCTAACTGCTGTAGAGACTAACTGAGCTATCTGCATTTCCCTTGTCACTGTCTTACATATGTTTGCATTAGATTAAAATCCCAGGTTGCATATAACCTATTACTCATGCCCCAGTTGATTTTTTTGAATCATAAACTCACATAACATTTGGAGGCCTTAATTAGATGCTACTGCTTACTAGAACAGTTTTAATGTTTAACATAGAAGGTTGAAAAGTAAGCAAAACAGCTCTGCCAAAATGAACAGACTGGGGAATTTGTTCTTCATCTGTGTTAAAAAGAGAGAAAGAAAAAATAACTTTGCCACAGTAAACATATCAAGAAGTCAACAAATATTTGTTAGCTACTTCCTACTGAGGGTTGGCAGTTCTTGCATTTTGCGATGACTCTGAATTTATTGTGAACTATAGATTCAATCAGTCCTATTAATTTCAGTTATTTCTATTGTATCCTCATCTATAATGGTTTAAAAGCATTTAAAAAGAATTGTTAAAAGCTGTCAAATTTGGAGCTTTGGAATTAAGTTTGCCACAAGTAAAATTTTCTATGTGCTCAAACATTTGGATACAAAATAAAAGGATAAAATATCACATAATAACTAACATCAAAAGTGATCACTAAATAGTATGCATGTGTTTCTTCCCTAATATCCCTTATAGACACCCAATTGGCTGCTTCATCACATTATGTAAGCAATGTATTTAAAGAAACTAGCATAAAATCTTCAACAGCAAGATTTTAATAGTTGTATGGTCTTTAAGGTTTTTCCAGTTTTTAAAGCTTAATGATTTGTCAGATTCTGAGAGTTCTTCTCATAGCCTATAATGAGACCCATAGCACAAAAGCACTTATAGAGTTATTTTGTTGAATGTGCAGATTCATTCAAGAACTCAATAGCAAAAACAAATAATCCAATTAAAAATGGGCAGATAATCTGAAGACATTTTTCCAAAGAAGACATTCAGATGGCCAAGAGGTACATTAAAAGGTACTCAACATCATTAATTATCAGAGAAGCACAGCTCAAAACCATGAGCTATCACCTCACACCTGTTAGAATGGCTATTATCAAAAAGAAAAAAGAAAAAGAAAAGAAATACAAGTATTGTCAAGGATGTGGAGAAAGGGAATCCTTGTGCATTGTGCACTATTGGTGGAAATGTAAGTTGGTGCAGCCACTACAGAAAAACAGTATGGTGGTTTCTTAAAAAATTAAAAGTAGAACTACCATATGCTACAGCAATCCCACTTATGAGAAGATATTCAAAGGAAACAAAAACCCTAACTTGAAACTTTTTATGCACTCTCATATTTATTGCCACATTATTTACAATAACCAAGATATAAAAACAAACTAAGTGATCATTGATGGATGAATGAATGGATAAACAAAATATAATTAACTATTATTCATACTTAAAAAAGAAGCAAATCTTACCATTTTGACAAAATGGATGGACCTTGAGGAATATTTTACAAAGTGGAATAAGTCAAAGACAAATATCATATGATCTCATTTTTATGTAGAATATTAAAATAAACAAACAAAAACAACAACAAAATGAGCTCATGTATACAGAGAACAGATTGGGTGTTGCCAGAGGCATGGGTAAGGGATTGGTGACATGAGTAAAGAGAGTTAAAAGGTACTAACTTCTAGTTATAAGATAAATAAGTCATGGGGATGTAATGTACAGCATGGTGACTAGAGTTAATATTACTCTTTTGCTATTTGAAAGTTGCTAAGTAGATCATAAAAGTTCTTCTCACGAGAAAAATCTGTAACTATATATGGTGACAGATGTTAACTAGACTTATGTGGCGGACATTTCACAGTATATGCAAATGCCGAATCATTATATTGTATACCTGAGACTTACATATCTGTTTTATCCAATAAAAAGAGTAAGTTCAGATGAACAATTCACTTGTCTTTTAAATATTTGTCTGCGACTTAAACAAATAGATTTATTTGTCCATGATAGTTGTAGTATAGTTATAGTTAGTTATGGTTATAGCTGTGAAAGAGCAGAGGGATACTCTGTGACATGTACTTGCAAGGTTTGGGGGATGATACTGCTTTTAAATATATTGCACTTATTTTTCAATAGGAGAGATCCCTTGATGCTATACAGACTTAGTTTCAGGAAATGAAGCAAATTCTCTTTCTTCCAGCAATTCTATTTCCAACATCTTTCACTTCTCTATCACGCATTATTGAATGATAGTACAACAATTCCCCTGATGCATGTGCAATTCTCTTTGTCCTCATGCCAATATATTTAGCGTTAGATTCTTCTAATTTTCAATAACATATGAAAGTTGTTATTTCAATAACATACAACCGAGTTTTGAGAGGAGTGAAGAAATGACAAAATTCTCTTTCCTCTCTTTAATTCCCCTTTCTTCTCTCTTTGTGGTCTGAAGGCCACAAAAGAGAGATATTTTTTGCTTGTAAGAGTTTCTTTTGGGGCGGGGGAGGTGGGTATGAGAGAGCTGATAAAGGGTACAGCAGGAGCTGAGGTAAAGAAACTAGAACCTGACTGGTATTGCCTATAGACTTGAAAGAAAGGAACTAAAAGCAGGTCCTTAAAGTTCCATTTCTACTAAGCTCACATCAAGAGAATGCGCCTTAAAGAGAATTTTTAAAAAGGAGACCAGTCAGCTATAATAAATTTGCAGTTAGGGACAATATTCTTTTATCACAACATGTCATCTATGTTACGAGTTAGGTTCTCCCTGAAAAAGTCACATCTGAGCCAAGACCTGAAAGGAATCAGGAAGCGGGGCATACGGGTATTCAGGTACTCAGGGATGCTATTTTTTTAAGGAAGGAATATATCAAATACAAATATCCTAACATGAGGGTGTACTCAGTGTTTCAACGAGAAAAAGGAGGCCTATGTGGTTGGTGAGAAGGACATTTGGTGGGAGGGTTGGGGAATGAGGGAAGGGAGCTAGTCTGCAATTAGAACACAAAAGTTAATAAAGACTATATCTGGGCATTTCTTTTTTTAACCTTTGAGTGAGTTTAGAAACAAACAGCAGGTTATGGTCAGAGGAATGTTAGAATTTGACTTAAGTTTTAGGACATCATTCTTGTCTCTATATAGAAAATGAATGGTGGGGAAAACCAGGGGAAAATATATGTATTTCAATGTGAGAGACTTTGACTTCTGCTTCCCCCACTAGAATCTCAACTTCCTGAAGGCAGATATCTTAATAGTGTTGCTCCCTACTTGTACATTTGACATCTGTTGTGCCTGACTCTTGAGTATTTGGCCATGAACATATATTCACTCAAAAACAGACTGTACTGGACTTGATGTTTGCTAAGTCACTTTATTTCTCTGGTGTCCTATAACATAACAGGGCAAGAACTCCTCAACCTGACACTCCACCCAAGGACCTAAGCACATTTCTGCGTTTGCCACTCAGTCAGATTCAGGGCATATTTAGGGGGAAGAAGAGAGAACAGAGAAACAATTAAGAAACTGAATCCTCCACTAACTTCTTTCACTGTATCCCAGTGAACTGTGGACCTTCTGGCATGTCTGACATAAATCCAAACCTTGGGGAATGTCTATTTTGGTTGTTCTTTATGTTAGTAAAATATACTGTGATTGTAATTGTAAGCTGCATTTGGCAAACAATTTTAAGACTGAGCCTGAGAGAACTAGAAGAGAAGAACTGGGGAAGAAAATCAAATTAGGAAGTCCCGGGCTGCACCTTAACATTCACAGAGATGGAATGTTTTCTTTGCAGTTGGAAAAACTGTTCTTGTCCTATGGTCCTGAGTTTGGATAGAAAGCGTTCTGCATTCAAAATTGAAGAACATCAGTTTTGTAATATGTTGCTAATAATAAAAAAAAGCCAAACTATTCTAAATCTATTGTGTAATATTTCCATATGGAACTGAAGAAACTGGCACTTTATTCAGAATCGTCCTGTAAAGGAAAGATTCAGGTACACAGACTCTTACACCAGAGAGCTCTGAATGTAAGTTATGTTTAAAAATTTACCTAGCAAATTTATGCTTCCTATCCTGCAGTTCAAGCAGCATTATCTGCACTGTAGCTTCACATTTAGGGAATACTGGATTCTATAAGACTACATTCTCAGTGCTTTATCTGACTTGATTGCTGTACTTAACATTTGAATAGAGAATTCAGAGAGGGAAAAAAAAATCAATACCCATCGCTAAACTAAGGGAGTGGGATTGAAGAATAAAGTTGAGTTGCAATGAATTTAGAAATTCTAGCGAGGAGTTTTATGCCAACTCAAACTTCCAATCTCAAAATAATTGAACTGCCAAATTACTTTTCTTCCTGAGTTAGGACAGAAGCTATATAGAAATTTCATTATTTTTTCTGTCTGTTATTGTTGGGGGCAGAAATAGAATATTGGGGACTAGCTATAATTATAAGAAATATTAATCATGCTCTGTTAGCTGTGATTGTTCTGTTATGATTAGAGAAAGCACATTCTAACATGGTTGGGAGTTGTACGCTCTGGGACATGGGTGCTAACATCAGAATGCAGTCCATCCTCCTGTCCTGAGAACTGCCTACTATCATCATGGAAAGATTTACAACCTCGTGGCTGAAACAATCAAGTCCTGAAAGCACCCGCTCTTTGCAACCTCCAGCCCCTATTGCCTGTAATCTGGTCCAGCCAGCATTGCCTGTAACCTGTAACCATTACACCTTGCCTACTTTCCCATGTAATCTTTGTCCTTCTACCCAATATAAGCAGCTGGCTTATGGGGAGGGTCAGAGCAGATTTTTGTGGGTGACCTGCTGCTCTCCCATACTGCTGCAGTATTGCAATAAACACTCATATATGATTCAACCCTGTCTCAGCTTAATTGGCTCAAGTAGTGACAGGCAGCCCAGACCCATTGGTTGTCTGGTTACAATATGTGCATTCATTTAAAGCCAAGTGTGGTTGTCTCAGACTGACTTTATTAAAGGTCATAAGTATATCCTTGAAAGACCAGCATCTTCTGAAACTCTTGTTAACTTAAGAAATACTCAAACCTGTGAAGAATGTTTGTGTTTATTTGAGCCAAACTGTCAACAAATGCTGGGAAGAGGAATCTCAGCGGGTTGAGATAATGCTCCGGAGAATGGCATTTGCACCTTGTCTTACACATTACAATCAAGAGAGAAGAGGTAAGTGAGTTACATACACTTCATTGGTGAGAGATTAGGGAGCAGGAGAAAGCAAAATGGGGAAACCTCTGACATTGGATAAAAAATAAAATGATAGACACATACCTCTAATTAACATTCAACAATTAACTCAATAGCAATGAGGGGATTTGTGGTCTCCACAGAACAATGCCTGTGCTTTGAGGGGTCTGGAAAAAGAAAATTACTTTGACATTCCAACAATATGTTATTGTAGATGCAAAAAAAAAAATGCTCAGTTAAGGTAAATATTCACCTTTTTCAGTGAAGATACTAGCCTAGGACATGACTACCCACCATAAACTGATTTTTAGTTTAAAAATTTTTAATTTCAGACCATCCTTTGTGGTTACTTTAGGTCTCTGACTTTGCAAGATTGACATGCAGGCCTTCCCTGAAGCTAGTCAGGTTAGCATGTGGCCTGTTTTCATCCACGCTCTTGTACCTCAATATATGTCATGCTGTGGGTTCTTACCAATTTTGAGGGACAAAATATGATCTCCTTTTTATTGTAGGTTTCTATATGGAGAAAGTGCTCATAGTATTCTGGTTCATCTTCCTTATTTTACAAATGAGAAATATGTGTCCAGAGAAGGAGTGTTACTGTCTAAAGCCATTCCTATCTAAGTATACCTGAGGCTCCCCTAAATTTCACTATGAAGATTTGCCTGCCAAAGGCAAGTGATGTTGACCATAGATATTTTGAGGGAATTGAAGCACATTCCATAAGTTCAAGAAGTATTCTGACTACTTATTTCCTGTGTTGTATGAAGTGTATTCTTGGCATAGACATTAGGAATAAAGAATAGCCCAGTTTCCCCCTATTTAACTGGCATTCTTAAAGTTAGATAAGCTATTTAAATATAAAAGCACCCAATTAAATAATTAATTCCTTAAATATATTGCCATGGGTTTGAAAGTAGACCTTTTTTCACTTTCCTCCTGAGCCTTTCTTATACCAGCTTCTTTTTCTTTTATAGGAAATCTTTGGGATTCCCATTATATTTGTTATTTGCAGAACTTTTCTTCTGAGAAGCACCCTGTCTATCAGAAAGATAGAGTGTGCCTTTCTCGGCGTTCTCCTTTGCAGACTTTCAGCTATGTTTCCTAATTATAGCTTCTCATTGACGATACCTTTCCACCCATTTTACTTTCAATGGGTTGAAATAAACAAAGTCACTCAAATGA
This sequence comes from Myotis brandtii, assembly GCF_000412655.1. Lineage (NCBI taxonomy): Eukaryota > Metazoa > Chordata > Mammalia > Chiroptera > Vespertilionidae > Myotis > Myotis brandtii. The sequence goes on from NW_005361479.1 coordinate 37,036, forward strand.
GGACGAGTAGAACCTATTTCTTTAGAGCTTTCTATCACAAAGAAGTTAGCCAACATCACTTGCCTTTGGCAGGCAAGGTAGTGAGGAAACTTCATGGTGAAATTAAGGGGAGTCTCAGGTGTACTTAGATAGGAATTGTTGGCATTTTATGTGATTGCTTTGTATAGCACATTTGATTTTCTCTTGCTCTGCTCCAATCATTATTCGTATGTCAGGGGAAGTTTTACTTTATAGAATGTCAGATAAAGTGTCAAGATCTTTCTTTATCTGAGATATATACATCAAACATAGTGGGCAGGCAACAGTATATCCAGAGAATATACAACTGAAATAAGAAGAGAGGAGTCTTCAGGAATGTCAAGGAATGGTCCATCTGATAATTACATTCCATTTGCAAAGTAAGTCTCTCCCTATTAATATTGCAGGGAGGTTATTACAGAAGAGAAATGATTATTTTAAGTATTTTTTTCAGTAAGGTTGCAAAGAGTATATTTAAAGGATGGGAGGTAGGAAAAATCTCTGCAGTATTTTTAATCAGGGGAACAGGCTTATCTACAATGATATTGTGAAGATGGTAGGGTTTAATGTAGAAAGAGTAGCCCCTGCAACTAGCAGAAATTGATGAGACTGATCACCCATATTTATAGTTCATTCACCTTGGATGTTTAAGGGTGAGGTGTGTTTTCCTTTCTCAGAGTACCCTCACGGATAAAAATTGAGGTATTTTTATTTATCATGGTTTTTCTTTCATAAGATGATACAATCTTTGTCCTGGCTGGTGTGGCTCAGTTGGCTAGGCATTGTCCCGTGTACCGAAATTTTGCCAGTTCGATTCCTGGTCAGGGCGTATGCCCAGGTTGTAGGCTAGATCCCTGGTAGGGAGCATGCAGGAGGCGGCTGATCATGTTTCACTGTCATTTCCATGTTTCTCTTTCTCGCCTTCTCCCTTCCTCTGTCTCTAAAAATCAAAAAGCTATTTTAAAAAAAGATGGTACAATCTGTTGTTTATAAGCCACACAACCTATGATATTCTATTAAAGCAGTCCAAGCTGACTAAGATGGGGCTATTTTATGGGTAGCTTGGAAAATATTATCTTTGAAGTTCTAATTAATACATACTATTCATAGATGACTTTTGAGTACAAGATTTGCCTCTAGAATTGACTCCTGTGCATCCCAGGAGATAGATCATTACCAACGTCATACTACCCAAAGAATCTCATGTTCTTAGACAAGTGCACACATGTTTTAAAATTTTTAGAAGTGTTTCAAAATTATAGCAACTTAAACCATAGAGACAAGGTCTTTAAGTTAACAACATTTAAGCATCTATAATTTTGCTGTCCAGCATTTATCCATAAGCTACATATGGCTATCAATCAGTTGAAATGGAATAAGTAGAAATTGTCATGTGATGTAAGTATAGAATACCTTCTTAATTTTGAAGACCTACTATGAGAAAATAATGTAAAAACATTGCATTCATACTTTTACATTAATTGGATGGTAAATAATAATTATTTTATATATTGGATTAAATGAAATATGTTAAAATTAATTTAGCTCATTTTCTTTATTCTTTAAATATGACTAGTAAAATTTTTCAGATTGCACATAGAGATCTCATTTGTAGTTTGCACTACATTTCTATAGAATGAGATGATCTATAGCATATACAGTATTTTGGTGTGATGCCATAGAGAAACAGCTCTATAAAATAATTTTTCTTTGTTTATTGGGAATGATTTTCACTCAATTAAATCATGTACACTATTATTGGAATCATTGCGGGCATGTTCTCTCTGCTCTGAGTGTTAGAAATTGTGCTATTTCTTGTTCCTCCTGAGGATCAAGAATTTGTGCTATTTCTTGTTCCTCCTGAGGATCTGAATTGTTTATTCTTTTAGGATACTGCAAATTTTACAAGTGATCATGTTTCAACATCCCTAGAGCACTTCTTGCAAAGACCAGAGCAAATCCCTAGCTGTAAAAGTGGGCTATAAGGTCAGAGTTGGCACATGAGATAAACAGACGATGGTGAGTCAATGATCCAGGTTTCAGGAGTCATTTTTGAGGTTCCTTCTATGTGTTCCTGTGAGCTGGAACTCCCTGATGAAAGACAGACTGGTTCTAAAGTCCATAAGTTATCTAATTCTACCTGTGACACTGAGGTATTCCCATCCTTAACATCAGAAATATGGTAGTAATAAAAATAAAATTCCGTACAGAGCAAGCTTTTTACAGAGGAGACAAAAAGCAGCACAATTTTAAAGCCTCAAGGTTGTTTTCCTTCTACTGAACTCTTAGACCTTAGCATTTGGAGGCAACATTTTCTTTCCTTTCTTTTTTTTCATTTTGTTTCCTTTCCTTTCCTTTCCTTTTTTTTTAATCCTGCGAGTATTTAAACATGTACTGGATAAGGAATTTTAAAATTTCAGCGAGAAATTATTACAGTCTCAGATCAGTAAATGGGTTTGTCGAGTACATACTAATTGCAACATTGAGTTATTACACATTTATTTGTTGTTATTTTTTAAATATATTTTTATTGATTTAAGAGAGGAAGGGAGAAAAAGAGAGAGATAGAAACATCAATGATGAGAATCATTGATTGGCTGCCTCCTGCACGCCCCCCACTGGGGATTGAGCCAGAAATTCAGGCATGTGCCCTGACCTGGAATTGAACCGTGACCTCCTGGTTCATAGGTCGATGCTCAACCACTGAGCCATGCTGGCCGGGCAACATGTTTATTTTTTTTTTATCAAAGAGTCTAAACTCACTATCTTTTAAATATACATTACCAATATTTCAAACACCTGAAAGTGGATAATTTCAGAGAAAATCATAACACTGTCAAGATATGATTGATAGATAATGTTTGTATCCAATTTATGTATGATCATATTTGAAAATAAGGGAATTCATTTGATGACTGCCTTGAATGCATTCCTTTCCAGGATTACACTGTTGTTCGGAAAACGATCATGTTAAGTGAAAAATAAACTTTTGCTTTTTTTGTGTGTTTTTTTTTTTTTCCATAAAGCACTGTTAGCTCTAGAAAAGATCACCATCCAGAGAGCCTGAGGAAACACAGCAGGCTACTGAGGAAACAATTAGTGAGAGTGTATTAGAAAAATAAATACAACACACGGGGAGAAAAGTCTTAGCTTTCAGCTTTTAATATTTGAAGTTTGCTTTATATCTAATTATCAGAATGCCTTTAGGGGGTTGCATTGAAGTTTCTTTTACAGGTAGAAGAAACAGCTTCATTGAGTGATAGGCACTGGGTAACAGCATTTTGGAAAAGTTTTCAGCGTTTGACATTATCCTCTATGGTAATTATAAAAACTTAGAGTGACTTTTGTAGGATTTCTGTCCTTAAATAGTTACAGGAACTCATGTTCAGTGTTTCACACAATTATTTTGTATTTATTCTTCAAACAGTACAAAGTAGCCTTTAAAAATAATTTTTAAAAATAGTGTTTTCTTTTTCAGCAGTTTTAGGCTTACAAAAAATTGCACAGTTGGAATTGAGAGTTCCCATATACTTCCTTTCTATTCTACACAGAAAGTTTATCCTATTATTATCTTGCATTAGTAAAGTACATTTGTTACAATTGATGATACCCTATGAGTATATTTTTATTAACTGAAGTTCATAGTTTACATTAGGATTAACATTTTGTGTTGTACTTGCTATGAGTTTTGACAAATGCGTAATGTCATATATTCACCATTATAGTATCATTTGAAATAATTTCATTACACTAAAACGGCTCCGTGCTCTGACAATTCCTCTACACCTACCCCCAAGCTCCAGACAACACCTGATCTTTCCATTTTCTCCATAGTTTTGCTTTTTTAGTATAAGGCATAGTTGAACTCACATAGTAAGTGGCCTTTTCCAATTGGCTTCTTCTACTTAACAATATGCAGTTTAACTTCTTTTGTTTTTTGCTTCATGGCTTGACAGCTCATTGCTTTTAATCACTGACTATTTCATTGAATGGATGTCCCACAGTTTGTTTATCCATTCACTTTTTGAAGGGCACTTTAATTGCTTCCAATCTGTGACAATTATGAATAAAGCTAATATATAAACGCATGTATAGAATTTTGTGTGCACATAAGTTTTCAACTCGTTTGGACAAATAAATACCTAGGGAGGTAATTGCTAGATATTGTTGTATGCCTGTTTAGCATTGTAAGGAATGCCAACTGTCTTTCAAAATGGTTATACCAGTTTGCATTTGCCCTAGTAATGAATGAAAATGTCTGTTGATCTTCATCTTCATCCTCATTGGGTGGTGTTAGTGGTTTGGATTTTAGCCATTCTAACCCATATGTACTGATAGCTATTTTTCGGGTAGATTTTTAAGCTATTGAGGTAGTTAAAAATAAGGGCTTTAAAGGAGCCAGAGGTCTTAGTGTTGAATTTTGCCTCTCTTACTTGCTAGCTGTATGATCTTAGGTGAATTACATAAAAGCATTGTGACTCAGTTTCCTCCCTATAAAAAGGTTACTGGTAGTACCTGTCTCATAAGGTTATGCAAGAAAGAGTGAACTGATATGCTTAATGTGGTCAGAACAGTACTTGGCATGTCATAATTTCCACCAAGGGTAACTGTAATCAGGGAAATGGGGTAGCCAATTTTTGAGACAAGAAAAAAGGTAACTACTTTGCCCAGATTTAGTGGTTTAAAAAGTAGAGCAACCTGGATTTAATTTTCGGTTTGTCTCCTGAGCATATGTTCTTTCCAATATTCCATGAAGCTTCTTAAGTTGATATGTACATAGAAATGCAGTGCACCCATTGTCCACATTTCTTGGCATTTCTAGTCAAGTGTGAAGCAATTTATTCACAGCTGTACATTACTCTAGAATTCAAGTTGCCAGAAAAAACAGAGCCAACACAATGTATCTTTGGGGCCCTCTACTCCTCGTTTCTTGCTAACTTGCCTCTCTTGTATGGTCACAGTTCCCTTCCTCATTGCTCTCAGCCTTCCCCTCCTGGTTACTCAGAAAGCCCTGTTATTCCAATTCTTTCAGCCAATGTTATATATTATGCCTATTAATATAATCCCTGAATATTCTATACACAGGTGCTTTATTGTTATCATTTTCACTTTATTCTAAGAAAGTTCATAATAGAAAATACTGCTACCCCTTTGCACACATTTTAAGCCTTTAAATTATAGGGGAGGTTTCAGTAAGTTTAAATGAATATATTTGCATTGCACTCAGAAGACGTACATAGAAATGGTTCAAATCTTATTTATCTTTTTTATTACACTGCATCTGCACATTTCCCAACATATATCAGTCACTTAAAACATATGTTTGAATAAACAAATGACACATAGTTTGGGTCCACCAACTCGGAAGGGGTATGTGAAATCAATCATACACACCCCTAGGGAGGGTCTTCCTTGGAAAGGGTCAATCATAACGGAGAGGACCATTGACTTGCTCGGACCTGGCACTGGGCATGGTTTCCCCTCCAGCTGGACAGTCTTGCTTACGAGCCTTTAAATTCTGCACGTTTTAATGGGAACTTCATAGATTGCTCATTCTACTTCTTTATAAGAGTTTGCAGTTTCATTATGTTCTTAAGGTTTGTTATTTTTTAAAATTATATATTATTGATTTTTTTACAGAGAGGAACGGAGAGGGATAGAGAGTCAGAAACATCTATGACAGAAACATCGATCATCTGCCCCCTGCATACCCCCCACTGGGGATGTGCCCGCAAACAAGGTACATGCCCTTGACCAGAATCGAACCTGGGACCCCTCAGTCTGCAGGCCAACGCTCCATCCACTGAGCCAAACCGGTTAGGGCAAGGTTTGTTATTTTTTATAGAGATTTGGTAAGCTATTGTTTCAGTGTATATTTTATTGTAATTTGTTTTGCTCGCTCTTAAAACATTAATTTGAAATGAATTGCACATCATTTACCTGTCTTATTAATGCTTTTACCAAAGAAGTGGAGCTTATCCCATCAAAAGCCTAATGATTTTGTTGCTGCTGTTGCTGTTCTTGTAGATAAAAGTCTCAACCATGTAATACAATTACCTGCTTTTTTTTAGGTGGAATACTCCAAACTCAATTTCCATTTTTATTGTTGCCTTGGGGTCATTATTTTTGAACAAGGTATTACAATGTGTGGTAAGACAATGGTGTATATTATTACAGTATGTAAAGCAGCTTGTTTATAATCTGAGAAGACACTGTGTCTCCTCATTGTAGTATTTTCATTTCTGTCTGTTTGCATAAGAGTGTACAATTCTTAATTTTAGCTTCCTCACTTATAACTATAGCTTTTTATTGCTACTATGTCTTCCTTTACCAACTCTCTTTACCTTGATTTTTTTTAAAAAAATATTTTAATACCTTAAGATTTAAAAAGAAGATATAATATATTTATAGATCCTACAGTAAATAAACATTTTTTTATGTTATCATCTTCTATTTGACCATGGAATTTGTTTTCTCAGAAGCATGTATTTGGAATATATATAGTTTAGAATCTTGGATGTTATAAGATGGAAAGTCCTTAGGAGGAACCCTATGCTTGAAGTGAAGAATGCTAGTTTGAGTTATAGGTTTGTCATTTATGAGGTTTGATAAAGGTTACAAAATGTACTAACAAGTAGCTGATATTATTATTCCTATTATTATGATAACTTTTTATTCTCTCAAGGAAAAAGCACATATTAAAAGTCTAATAACATCACTCTGTGATTATCAAGGACCACAATGTATGTGACAGTCTCCATCAACTACAATGAACAACACATGTCAGTTTTGCCTCTTTTTTTTTCTTTGAAAAAAATATTTTTATTGATTTCAGAGAGGAAGTGAGAGGGAAAGAGATAGATACATCAATGGTGAGACACAGTCATTGATTGGCTGCCTCCTGCAAGCACCACACTGGGGATTGAGCCCGCAAACAGTGACCTCCTGGTTCATAGGTCGATGCTCAATCACTGAGCCATGCTGGCTGGGCTGGTTTGCCTCTTTGAACCTTTCATGTAGTTGGCCCTCTTCCAGAGCGTCGAGATTGCCAGAAATCTGACATAAAATTAAATAGGTTGTCACAGGGCTAAGAGTTTAATTTGTGTACACAATTTGACCTCTATTAGTGTTATTTCTCATATAACTGCTGACTTTAGACCCCAGGAGCCAAGAAAGGAAAAAAAAAATATACCATTTCTCTTTCTTTCTCATTTTCCCCTACTTGATTAAGGTTTAATGGGGTTGTGGATATTGAATGCTGGCCATAGCTGTGGCCTGCTAAGTGCTGAATAAACCATGTTAAATTAGGCCAGTGCAGGTGTTTGGGAAGGGATAGGGAAACACATTCCTCCTTGACTAACATCTTCCAGTTGGCCGCAGGCCAGCATCACAGTCTGTCAGTCCTGTGGCTGCTGCCATCAGCTGCTCTTACTGGACTCTAAGCTCTGTGGGCTTCTGGCTCTAACTCTGCTCCTGCTGTGGATTCTTCGCTTTTGAGGGTACCAGCACATAAGAGACTAAGAGTTAGTTATACAGCTGATCACAAACTTATGAATCATTGATTCTCAGCCTATTGTCTATTTCTAGCTTTGCCTTGTTCCAAATGCTGAGCAAAGTTTGGAATAAATTGTTCCTACAGGTACATTCAATCAATAGCATAGTCAGAAGGCTGTATACATATATGTAGAAAACAAAAGTGCAAAATGATGTGATATAGACAAAATATTTTAGTTTTATCTGGTCTGAATGAGCTTTAGGTTATATGAAAAAAACAATATTTCAACTGGAAGTTTAGGAACTTAAGACAAATATGAAGAATGCATTCCATACCTTTCATGCCACTGAAAGCCTATATCTCCAATACTCAAGTAATTTTATAAGAACACGTTGTTTCTTGTCTGACATCTTAAGACCTCCACCTCCTTAGTCCTCTTTAACAAGCTTTCCTACTCATATAAATCGTCACACATACAAAGGTGACTCCAGAGCTCAGTTTGAAAATATTTTAGCTAATTGGATAGGACATAAATGTCAATGGCTCATTTACTATTCCAGGACTATCAGAGACCTTGACTACAGTGAGACTTGGCTTTCAAGAGTGTCCTGGCCTAAAATCATCACTAAAACTAAGATTCCATTTATTGTATAAAGTCCCCTTAGCATGATTCACTTGCAAAAAAACAAGTATCTTGTTACCCTGACAGTCCAAATCTTTTTGCAAATATTCCATTGAAATAGTAGTTCCTATCTTACTTTAAATCTCTCTTGCCTTTTCTTCCCTAAGAGCCTAAAGGATTTAAGGTTTTTCCTTAATCACGTAGCCTGGCATTGTATTATGGTAAGCAACGATCTGTGTCCTGAATGCCATTTCCCTACTCAAGTTCACTTACTCCAAACAACAATCAAACAATGTCTCTTCATCTTTGTGTCGATGGAACCCCATGAGGAAAGAAAGGGAATATGTCTCTTTTGTCTCTCACCTTAGTTCCTATTACAGTGGATTATTCTTATTACATTTCATGAATATTTATTGAATCAAAGAATAGTGAAGACAAAGCAGATGTTTCAGCTAGTTATTTATCTAAATGTGCTTAAGTATAGATGGGAAGATGAATTAACAGGTAAATAGAATTAATAAAAAAAGAATAATAGTGGATAAGAAGAAATCCCTAGACAAATCCTTAAAGTCTCAGAGCTTATCTTAAAATCCAAATTATATTTATTTGTAAAATGCTGCCCAAAGGCTATTGTGGATTGTTCCATTCTTCTCACATAGATATAATCTCTTCTTTCTTTAGATTTTATAGCCCAAATATTGACATAACTGTCTTATCTCACCTCCCACACTATAAGATCGGTGAAGGCAAAGTTCATAGCAGATTGATCTTTGCTTCTTGCCTCTCCCATCTCCTGTGTAATGAATGGTTCAGTGCCTGCCCAACAACGTGAACATATTGAGTCCTGCTGAGGCGGAGGGAGGAGAATGGCCACAGCCCTGAGGAGGAGCCAGGCTGAGAGCTCTCAGACAAAAGGTGATGAGGAATGCACCAGAACGAGGCCGGCCTCCAAGGGGACATGCAGCCTGGCTGCCAACTGACCTTCAGTTATGCCAGTCTCCTTCCTCCAACATTTTGAAGCTGACAGGAAAGATACTACCTTTGATTAGTTTTTAAGGAGGGGCCTCATAAAAAACATGCAATGTGTGCCAAATCCTTTGCATGAAATACAGAGTAACTTATGGCTCTTCATTAGCATTTTATCGGTGCTCTTTAAAACACTTACCGGTCAAAACATTCTAGAAGTTAACTCTCTCTGGTATATATCACTGCTTTGCCAGACACCTAGATAGTTTATTGCATTAAATCTAGGATTAAAAAAAATGTTTCCTTTTGGAAAATAGAACGCATTTGGTGTAGGTATTAAAATGAATAGATCTTGAATTTCTGATTCATCCAAAGTTTTTGTTTGTATTTTAATGTACTAATCATCTAAGGGGAAAAAAACACAAAATGTTTGGTGAGTTATCTATAATAATAAAAGCATAATATGCTAATTAGACCGGACAGCTGAACGACCTTCCAGATGTCATTCCAGACATCCTTAGATGAAGCCGTGGCAGCGGGGGGGCCAAAGCATAGGCAGTTAGGGGTGATCAGGCAGGCAGGCAGTGTGGTTAGGGGTAATCAGGCAGGCAGGCAAGTGGTTAGGGGCGATCAGGCAGGCAGAGGGGTTAGGGAGATCAGGTAGGCAGGCGAGCAGTCCTGCCCAGTGCTCGCACCTGCTGCTGGCACCGGCCCTGCTCGCACCTGCTGTCAGGGCGCCCAGAGCCAGCCCCGATCACTCAGCATCATCAGCAGGTGCAAGCAGCAGCTGATGACCCTGATTGCCCCTGAGGGCTTCTCCACCTCCCTCTCTTCCTGAGGGGCAATTGGGGCAGCAGCTGCTGCTTGCACCCACTGACGGCACCAGCCCCACTCGCACCTGCTGCTGGCACTGGCCCGAATCGCTCCATGCAGCAGTGGGAGCAGGGCTGCCAGCACACAGGGAACCAGGGCCATGGCAGGAGGGGCAGGGCGGTGGCATAGAGGATGGATGGAGACCTACTCACAGAGTAGGGCCGATCGGGGAGTTGGTATTTATTTTATTTATTTTTAACTTAGTCTTTTATTACTTTGACGTTGAAGAGATTTTTAGGTATTTATCACACTCCATGGTACAACGTACATCCTCACAGAGAATGTAGGGCAGCTGCCCCTCTGGGCATATGGCTAGTGTGTCCTCCCTGCTCTTTTCTCATGCCCCTTAAACAGCCCTGGATAGCAGCCTTGGTGTAACCTGAAGGGGCAGATCAGTGCATGAAGTGGGAATCCGGGAGAAGCCCTGTCAGGGACTCTTCCGTTACCATCTGCTGTTAGTGAGAAGCTGGAGAAGGAGGAACAGCCCATCTTTAGGGGAGCAGCGGTGGGGCCCAGATACCTGCACCTGGGGCACAGCTTCTCAGAGCCCAGAAGGTGCATCACCTCTATTTAACATGAATGGCAGCAGGTATTTAAATGAATCAATTTCCTATTTTCGAATGACGACAATTTAATGATGTATTACCCCTTGTGATTTACACTTAGATTTTCCTAAGCAGAGATAAATCAACAGGAAAAATGTAATCATAAATTAAGAGTGTTCGTGTCACAAATTTTGCAAATGATTCTTTAGTTGAACAATTTGCCAGACTTCTACCTATCACTCTGTTAGGCTCACTGATAAAGTAGCAATAGCCACCCCCTTTTAAAATTTCAACCTAAGGATCCAAATTGAATTCTTATCTTCAGGAAATTAGAGATTATATTTTGACATGCACTACAGCTTTACCATATATCCATCTCTCATCTAACATCATTTGAAATTTAAATATAACATTACCCTGCATTGTTGTTTACTAATCACACAGATTTATAAATATGTTATTTATTTATCTAAAACAATAATATGGTTTTAATCCCACTAGAACTAATAATGCTAGTCTGACTTTGTTTGATTTCTCATCAATTTTTAAAATTGTATCGAAAATAGTCACCAAAAAAGTTATTTTTACAAATGTTCACTTACTTGGCAACCCACTGGGGAAAAGGGCTTGTACATTTTGCCAAACCAATTGGAAGAGTTTAACAACAAATTAATATGAACTTCCTTTCACAGTATGAAAATTATTTTTTATGAAAGGGTCAATAACATTTTTATATGTTCATCATGCTTCAAAAATGTTTAGTCATTGAGAGGGTGATGTCATAGTAGTGAAAGCATGAGTCCTCCACTCTGGGACTTTACTTCCAGTTGGAATTACTACATCTATTATCTGGATGCTAACTCTCTCACAATAATACCAGTTGGAATGATACTTTTCTCTCTTTGTGTACAATGTAGCTAGGAAACATTAGATTTGACATATATGAATTTGTAAATCTGAACACTTAAAAAGTATCTCAGAGTTTTGGTTATATGTAGAGTGACAAAGAGTTTTATCACTTGAAAACATGTCTTTTAAGATGACACATTGAATAGCATTACCTATGTCTTCTATGATAATGATCTAGTTTGTGAAGTTATGACCCATGATAAAGCCATTATACTGTGAACATAAATATTTTAATTTTATTTTAAAATTATATAGTTTTCTGCCTGATTAGCAATTGCACCAAATTACCTTGGCCACAAAGTTTCAAGGAGTTTTGATGCTTGTGTGTGTATTTGTGGAAAAGATAATGTGGTGATGTCAGAAATTATAACATAGTTGAGTTTGAATACATTCATGTAGTTAAGAGCATATTGATCATGATGGCAAAAGCAAGAATGAAGAGAAGGGGATGCAAAAGATGATGTGGAGTTAGCAAATAGATTTAGGGACCTCCCAGTATGTGAGAGGGGGCAGGCTGGGCTGAGGGACACTCCCCCCCACCCACCCAGTGCACCAATTTCTTGCACCGGGCCCCTAGTTATTCTAATAAAACCCCAGATTTAAGAAAACAGTAGCTCTCCAGTTTGTTTCTTTCTCTTTGCAGTTAATCTTGTATTGGTTTCAAAGTTATTATCATTAATTTACTACACTTGACTTTCTATGTTTGGTTCTATATTTTTTATTTTAGAACTTTTATCTCAGTCTTTCCCTCCCTTAGAATCTGGAAAATTTTTATTTGACTCAGATTAAGAAGATCATGGGGAAGCTGTGACTCATCTGAGAAATAATATGTACACGTATATATTATAGCTAACATAAAATCTTATATTAGAAGAGGAGATCTAATAATGAAGTAGGCCACTCTCAATTTCCTTCCAACTCTGGGATCTATTATTATTAGTTAATAACAGTTATGGAGTAAATTATTCCATGGCTACTTTAGACATTCCTCAAATGACAATTAGGAACTTAATGTCACTATTTGAAAAGGGCACCAATTATTTACAAAGTCTCCATCAAAACTAAACTTAGCAGTTTGTAGGGACTAACACACAGCACCCTGTTATAACTCAATTGATATGACCAGAATAAGGAGAGCACCCAATCTTAATATTTTAATCTGAACGTACCCCATAGCAATAGCTAAACTAATTATAGGAACAAAAATACCTGTAGATGTGTTAGGAAATAAAAAATATTTATTTTTATTGTAACTATTGCACTGGTTTGTTGGAAAAATCATTAGATAATGTCTGTAAGTTCCCTTACATTTGAGAAAAGGCTATAATTAATAGACGACACAGGAACATTGAAAGAAAAAAACATATAATTACGTATATGATGATAGGCAGTGGGTATTTTTTTGTTGTTGTTGTTTTTGTTAATCCTCACCTGAGGACGCTCGCACCTGCTGCCGGCGCCCAGAACCAGCCCCGATCACTCAGCATCGTCAGCAGGTGCAAGCGGTGGCTGATGGCCCTGATTGCCCCTGAGGGCTTCTCCACCTCCCCCTCTTCCTGAGGGGCAATTGGGGCAGCAGCTGCTGCTTGCACCCACTGACGGCATCGGCCCCACTCGCACCTGCTGCTGGCACTGGCCCCAATCGCTCCATGCAGCAGTGGGAGCAGGGCTGCCAGCACACAGGGAACCAGGGCCATGGCAGGAGGGGCAGGGCGGTGGCATAGAGGATGGATGGAGACCTACTCACAGAGTAGGGCCGATCGGGGAGTTGGTATTTATTTTATTTATTTTTAACTTAGTCTTTTATCTTTGGTTGCATCCCACACTTGCTCCCACAAGGGATAGAAACTCTTTGGTGCTCAGGCTGAGGTTCTAACCACTGAGCACACCAGCCAGGGTGACAGTGGTATTTATTTTATTTATTTTTAACTTAGTCTTTTATTACTTTGACGTTGAAGAGATTTTTAGGTATTTATCACACTCCATGGTACAACGTACATCCTCACAGAGAATGTAGGGCAGCTGCCCCTCTGGGCATATGGCTAGTGTGTCCTCCCTGCTCTTTTCTCATGCCCCTTCAACAGCCCTGGATAGCAGCCTTGGTGTAACCTGAAGGGGCAGATCAGTGCATGAAGTGGGAATCCGGGAGAAGCCCTGTCAGGGACTCTTCCGTTACCATCTGCTGTTAGTGAGAAGCTGGAGAAGGAGGAACAGCCCATCTTTAGGGGAGCAGCGGTGGGGCCCAGATACCTGCACCTGGGGCACAGCTTCTCAGAGCCCAGAAGGTGCATCACCTCTATTTAACATGAATGGCAGCAGGTATTTAAATGAATCAATTTCCTATTTTCGAATGACGACAATTTAATGATGTATTACCCCTTGTGATTTACACTTAGATTTTCCTAAGCAGAGATAAATCAACAGGAAAAATGTAATAATAAATTAAGAGTGTTCGTGTCACAAATTTTGCAAATGATTCTTTAGTTGAACAATTTGCCAGACTTCTACCTATCACTCTGTTAGGCTCACTGATAAAGTAGCAATAGCCACCCCCTTTTAAAATTTCAACCTAAGGATCCAAATTGAATTCTTATCTTCAGGAAATTAGAGATTATATTTTGACATGCACTACAGCTTTACCATATATCCATCTCTCATCTAACATCATTTGAAATTTAAATATAACATTACCCTGCATTGTTGTTTACTAATCACACAGATTTATAAATATGTTATTTATTTATCTAAAACAATAATATGGTTTTAATCCCACTAGAACTAATAATGCTAGTCTGACTTTGTTTGATTTCTCATCAATTTTTTAAATTGTATCCAAAATAGTCACCAAAAAAGTTATTTTTACAAATGTTCACTTACTTGGCAACCCACTGGGGAAAAGGGCTTGTACATTTTGCCAAACCAATTGGAAGAGTTTAACAACAAATTAATATTAACTTCCTTTCACTGTATGAAAATTATTTTTTATGAAAGGGTCAATAACATTTTTATATGTTCATCATGCTTCAAAAATGTTTAGTCATTGAGAGGGTGATGTCATAGTAGTGAAAGCATGAGTCCTCCACTCTGGGACTTTACTTCCAGTTGGAATTACTACATCTATTATCTGGATGCTAACTCTCTCACAATAATACCAGTTGGAATGATACTTTTCTCTCTTTGTGTACAATGTAGCTAGGAAACATTAGATTTGACATATATGAATTTGTAAATCTGAACACTTAAAAAGTATCTCAGAGTTTTGGTTATATGTAGAGTGACAAAGAGTTTTATCACTTGAAAACATGTCTTTTAAGATGACATATTGAATAGCATTACCTATGTTTTCTATGATAATGATCTAGTTTGTGAACTTATGACTCATGGTAAAGCCATTCTACTGTGAACATAAATATTTTAATCTTATTTTAAAATTATATAGTATTCTGCTTGGTTAGCAATTGTAGGTAGGTGATGATTTCGCATGCTGAATTTTACATTTCACCAAATTACCTTGGCCACAAAGTTTCAAGGAATTTTGATGCTTGTGTGTGTATGTGTGGAAAAGATAATGTGGTGATGTCAGAAATTATAACATAGTTGAGTTTGAATACATTCATGTAGTTAAGAGCATATTGATCATGATGGCAAAAGCAAGAATGAAGAGAAGGGGATGCAAAAGATGATGTGGAGTTAGCAAATAGATTTAGGGACATATGTTTTGTATAATGTATGTTTAAAAGTATTTTGAGCTGAAGGCATTTGAGAAGTAAATACAAGAAAAGTTTTCTGCTCTCCTCCTATTTGCTCAAGAGCAGGATCTAGATTTTCAATGGTGTCCCCCTTTCTTCTCTAGCAGTAAGGACAAAAGTTAATCACCTGAGACCATTCTAGACCATTATCAGCCCAGAAACAACAGCCAAAGAGTCTATATAATAAAATTTGCTGAAACTAGATCTTATCCATCATTAATTTCCCCATATAATTGAGTTATTAGAATTTGCCCATGGAGAAGCTCAAAATCCTTTCCCCCTGTCTTTTCATTTCTCTAAAAATGTATTGTTTATTTGTTAAAGTGAAATGTAAGCCCAAATTTAAACCACCCATTTGCTTTACTCCTTGCTGGAAGCTCCCAGGAGCATGATGTTCATGTTAATAAACTTGTTTGTTTTCCTTTTGTTAATCTGTCTTTTGTTAGTGCATTTTGCAGATCCCTCAACAATAATCCTAATATGAGTAGAGGGGAAAATGTTGCAGGGAGTTCAGCCATAACATATAAGAGTAGAGTAATAATATAAACCATGTGATGAAAAATATATGGGCATGTAGGATTTAATTTTCCCCTACCTGGTGTTTGAAAAGAAATAATGATTTTGATAGCATAGTTTCCTAAATTTTGTCTTATTTTTATAATCTTTAATATCCTTCTCTACAGATTCCTGGAGGTACCTACTTCATTGATTGGGAAATGGAATGCATTTGCTCCTTGAATCAAGATCAGGGACCTCACCATGAATATTCAGTACCTGTTTCATTACAATTAGACCGTTAATCTGGCAACCTATTGGGATTCTTATTGCAACCAAGTCATTAATATTTCAATCCTATTTCATATGAGGCACACCTATAATTTCTTACCTCCTTCCTAAGTTTTGAGGCAATGTAGTAAAGGAGATAAGAGCATTCTTATTACTATTAAGAAGTCCTAGAAATTTCATCCACTTTGCTTCTATTTGAAAGACCTTAGCCAAATAACAGTTCTCAGCCTCAGTTTCCCCCTCAAAAAAATGAATAATTAATTAAATAATATTGAATTTCCTTGGACTGGACCCTTACACCATGTTCAGGCCAGTGACTTTAATTCTATCTCTTATTTTTAGGTGCCCCACCTGTTACCTACCTCCTTTTAAATATTTGACCTCTATTTAACCTACTTACATATACTAATGCTGACTTCCTAAAGATTCATGATTTAGACTATTGAACACTTTGTAGCTATTCATGACCTACCGAAGTATCATTTTATTATTTTAGGTTTCTTTTCTATCCTCCTACCACTTTAAGATTAAACAATAGTATTAGGTCCTTTTGGCAGTGTTTCATATCTCTGTGGAGATCCCTCTGTCTGTTTTCCTTAGCTAGATAGATTTCCCATGAGAAGGTTTCAATATCACTTCTAACATATAAACACACACATACATACCAAAAACAAGTAACCCTAAGACATAAATGTTATTCAGCATATTACTTATAAAATAAGCAGAAATTTAATTGCTTAATATCACTTTGGTCTTTATAAAGAGATAATAATATACATTCATTTAGTCAATCTCAAAATAATTGAGCATATTTTAATATCCCATCTCATTATAATATTTATGAAACACATGCAATGGAAGCAAAGACCTTTCTGGCCTTTAGACCTCCCATCACCTCCTACTTCTAGAAAGCTCAATAATACGGATGCACGAGTAAATAAGAACTTACTCACATACTTTTTTATCTGCAGTAGTTTTTAAGACTCTTTAGTAAGAGAAATGCAGTGCCAGGGTTTAGGAAAAGAACAACAATATCAATTTTTTAGCTTCTTCAGATGTTTTGCCTCAAGGGTACTGCCACTCAAAATGTGCTTGGTTCATTTTATCTTAATCACAGATCCAAATGCAAAATCCTCAAGGGCATCCTATGTATTTGCATAAGTCTCTTGAGAATATGTGTAAATATCCAAGAGAGGGTTGTTTTGCAACTTCAGTAAAATGGCTATGGATTTCATACAGATCAAAGTAGAGAACTGGAGCAAAAAATAACCTAGGTTCATGCCAGCAAATGAAAAAAGCAACCACTCAAAATGTAGGTGCCTATTTCATTACAATTAGACCATTAATCTGGCAATTCATTGAGTACTTATTCTGTCCCAGGATATCTGTTATGAGCTCCCACAGGCAATCACCTGCCACTCTTACAAAAATCTTGTAAATCTCTCAACTTGCCCAAGGGCACCCATGTCTTAAATAACTGAGGTAGGTTTTGAATGTCCAAACTCTTCATTCTAATTCCATACCATTGCCTTTCAATACATGTTGTGTCTGATCTTATTTTATGTTTGAAGCTTAAATAGATTCTCAACATTCTAAAAAAAATATTGATTTCATTTTTATTGGATTTGTTTTAAGTATCTAATGTGATCATGACCAGAATATGAAATGTGAAGCATGAGCTTACTTCACTTTTTATTGTTTGGCAATTACTTGGATTTTATCAAATGCTAGGCTTTATCATCTCTGCAGATCTAGGTCTTTGGATTTACTAATACAGTGGGGCCTTGACTTACGAGTTTAATTCGTTCCGTGACCGAGCTCGTAACTCAAATTACTCGTATGTCAAATCAAATTAAATAATATTGAATTTCCTTGGACTGGACCCTTACACCATGTTCAGGCCAGTGACTTTAATTCTATCTCTTATTTTTAGGTGCCCCACCTGTTACCTACCTCCTTTTAAATATTTGACCTCTATTTAACCTACTTACATATACTAATGCTGACTTCCTAAAGATTCATGATTTAGACTATTGAACACTTTGTAGCTATTCATGACCTACCGAAGTATCATTTTATTATTTTAGGTTTCTTTTCTATCCTCCTACCACTTTAAGATTAAACAATAGTATTAGGTCCTTTTGGCAGTGTTTCATATCTCTGTGGAGATCCCTCTGTCTGTTTTCCTTAGCTAGATAGATTTCCCATGAGAAGGTCTCAATATCACTTCTAACATATAAACACACACATACATACCAAAAACAAGTAACCCTAAGACATAAATGTTATTCAGAATATTACTTATAAAATAAGCAGAAATTTAATTGCTTAATATCACTTTGATCTTTATAAAGAGATAATAATATACATTCATTTAGTCAATCTCAAAATAATTGAGCATATTTTAGTATCCCATCTCATTATAATATTTATGAAACACATGCAATGGAAGCAAAGACCTTTCTGGCCTTTAGACCTCCCATCACCTCCTACTTCTAGAAAGCTCAATAATACGGATGCACGAGTAAATAAGAACTTACTCACATACTTTTTTATCTGCAGTAGTTTTTAAGGCTCTTTAGTAAGAGAAATGCAGTGCCAGGGTTTAGGAAAAGAACAACAATATCAATTTTTTAGCTTCTTCAGATGTTTTGCCTCAAGGGTACTGCCACTCAAAATGTGCTTGGTTCATTTTAATCACAGATCCAAATGCAAAATCCTCAAGGGCATCCTATGTATTTGCATAAGTCTCTTGAGAATATGTGTAAATATTCAAGAGAGGGTTGTTTTGCAACTTCAGTAAAATGGCTATGGATTTCATACAGATCAAAGTAGAGAACTGGAGCAAAAAATAACCTAGGTTCATGCCAGAAAATGAAAAAAGTAACCACTCAAAATGTAGGTGCCTGTTTCATTACAATTAGACCATTTATCTGGCAATTCATTGAGTACTTATTCTGTCCCAGGATATCTGTTATGAGCTCCCATAGGCACGTGCCACTCTTACAAAAATCTTGTAAATCTCTCAACTTGCCCAAGGGCACCCATGTCTTAAATAACTGAGGTAGGTTTTGAATGTCCAAACTCTTCATTCGTTTGAACACAGATATCTGGGTCTTACCCTGCCATTTCCATTTATTAGGTCTAGAATGGGACCTGAGAATTTGCATTTTAATGAATTAGGAGGTAATAGTGATTTTGTTGATTCAGGGACCAGATATTAATAACAACTGGCATAGAACATGGATGTTTTGAGTCTCAAGAGAACTGATTTTGTTTTCCATTTTATTTGGGGTGGGAAGTTGGGATGATTCAAAAATGAATTACACAAAATAATCAAAAAGGGACAATCTCTTGTGGACATAGAGAAGTTGTGCAGTGGTCTGGCACATTTTTAAGGCTGCTGGGAAGAAGTCATTATGCCAGATGAAAGTGATATGCATTTACCTTCTATGATGGACCTCTGAAAGATTGCCAGTTATGGCAGTATATGCATTTGGCAGCATGAACACAGGTTTAATGATATCTCAGAGATGCTTAAATTTAGGGAATAATGCTAGGACCAATATGGGTATGATAGACAGGTCTGGAAATGGGTTCTTGTGAAGTCAGGAGAAAAGTATATCAGGAACTCATGCATAGGAGGATGTGATGTATAGTGACAAGATTCATTGGAAGTGGAAAGGTGCACAGGGCACAGATGTCCCAAAGAGGCTGCCACATCCAGCATCAGGTGGCTCAGCTTTGTTTTGCTGCCAAAGCAGTCTTCTAGCTTATTGGAGCTATAGGCCTGTCCTCACCAAGCCCAGAAGGAGGGCCAGGACCCAGTGCTATCCTGCCTTTAGCTCTGCATCTGACACTTCAGTAGTCTATCATGTACCTGTTCCCATCCGGCTAGCTGTCAGCACTGTGCTTCAGCCCCTGTGGCTTCCACACACAGGCCTGCACAGCTGCTATGAGAGAGCATGCACCTGGGGCCTTTGTTAAGATTGATTAGGCTTACTTTGAACCTATCCAATCTCTTTCCTTGCTTTTTGCAGGTTTGTGTTGGTACCTCCCCCTAGGAAATCCTTTTTCTGGATGGTCCAGGGTTTTGTAGAGTCATCCTATCTTGTCTTTCCCCCCAGGTTTTCCCAGGCTAGACTCCACCCTTTTATGGTTGCCATTTGGGCTCCAACTGCGCATGCCTCATAGTGTGCCCTGCTCTGGCTTCTGGTTTCTGCACATGCGCTTAGTAGAAGGACCTCTCCATGTATCAGCTTAGCTTCTAATGCCCACGCACCCAGCGAAGGAGTTTCTCCCTTACAGTTTTATTCCTCCCACTGCGATTGGGCTAACGGGTGGTTACTCACCAGGGCGATTGGAAAGCCCGTCTTTCCCGCCTGCCCTGGGATTAAGTCCCTTTGGCGGGGGATGCTGCTGTTCCTGGGATGTTGGTGAAACTAGCTTCCAGGTAATCTGGTTTACTTAGGTGTCTGAATCCTTTCTCTTTCATTAAAATCTAATTAGCTGCCTACTGTAACAGTGCTAAATAGTTGCTGGGCTGAGCGGATGCTCAGAGTAAGATAGTTGTGCCCTTGCCTTAATGACCTGTGCTTTTTTTTTTCTTCAAATTTATCTTTATTGTTAAATAATACAGATGTGCTGTTAAAATAAGACCTAAGCAAAGTAGTCTTTCAAGTAACAATTTAATAGGATCTTTGCAGAGTATCTGAGCTCCACTAGGATTCTTTCATTCTCTGAAATTTTATCAGCACTAATGGGATTACGGTAGATTAATATAACGGGGTCAGGATAGGAAAATATAAAAACATGTTTCCTGTCCCACATTTGCCTTATTGCTTCTTTAAAAATTATGTTTCAGAATAGACTACAACAAGTAGACAAAATTATAAGGCTTTCCCTTTGTTTGAGTAAGGTCTATTTGTTTAAATTCTGGATTCAAATAAAACATTTGAAATATTTCTTTCTATAGTTTATTAGCTCACTGTCCATCTTTTCAAGAAACTTATCTCTAGGTTACAGGTTCTCTGTTTCACTTCTCCTCATCTGAGCATAAAAATACAATTCCCAGTTGTCAAATATATAATGTGAACATAATTATCTCTATAAAGTGGCAGAAATGGAACCATAATCTATGCCATTAGTGTATTTTCCAATAATTTTCATGACTACACTTCCCCAGAGTTTGAGTTTCATGTTTAACAGTAAAATATGAAATTCATTTAATTCTTCATTTTTTGAGAAAAGTATATCAGGAATTCATGCGTAGGAGGATGTGATGTATAGTGACAAGATTCATTGGAAGTGGAAAGGTGCACAGGGCACAGATGTCCCGAAGAGGCTGCCACATCCAGCATCAGGTGGCTCAGCTTTGTTTTGCTGCCAAAGCAGTCTAGCCTCTTGGGGCTATAGGCCTGTCCTCACCAACCCCAGAAGGAGGGCCAGGACCCAGCACTATCCTGCCTTTAGCCCTGCATCTGACACTTCAGTAGTCCATCATGTACCTGTTCCCATCCGGCTAGCTGTCAGCACTGTGCTTCAGCCCCTGTGGCTTCCACACACAGGCCTGCACAGCTGCTATGAGAGAGAATGCACCTGGGGCCTTTGTTAAGATTGATTAGGCTTACTTTGAACCTATCCAATCTCTTTCCTTGCTTTTTGCAGGTTTGTGTTGGTACCTCCCCCTAGGAAATCCTTTTTCTGGATGGTCCAGGGTTTTGTGGACTCATCCTATCTTGTCTTTCCCCCCAGGTTTTCCCAGGTTAGACTCCACCCTTTTATGGTTGTCATTTGGGCTCCAACTGCGCATGCCTCATAGTGTGCCCTGCTCTGGCTTCTGGTTTCTGCACATGGGCGTAGTAGAAGGACCTCTCCATGTATCAGCTTAGCTTCTAATGCCCACGCGCCCAGCGAAGGAGTTTCTCCCTTACAGTTTTATTCCTCCCCACTGCGATTGGGCTAACGGGTGGTTACTCACCAGGGCGATTGGAAAGCCCGTCTTTCCCGCCTGCCCTGGGATTAAGTCCCTTTGGCGGGGGATGCTGCTGTTCCTGGGATGTTGGTGAAACTAGCTTCCAGGTAATCTGGTTTACTTAGGTGTCTGAATCCTTTCTCTTTCATTAAAATCTAACTAGCTGCCTACGGTAACAGTGCTAAATAGTTGCTGGGCTGAGCGGATGCTCAGAGTAAGATAGTTGTGCCCTTGCCTTAATGACCTGTGCTTTTTTTTTTCTTCAAATTTATCTTTATTGTTAAATAATACAGATGTGCTGTTAAAATAAGACCTAAGCAAAGTAGTCTTTCAAGTAACAATTTAATAGGATCTTTGCAGAGTATCTGAGCTCCACTAGGACTCTTTCATTCTCTGAAATTTTATCAGCACTAATGGGATTACGGTAGATTAATATAACGGGGTCAGGATAGGAAAATATAAAAACATGTTTCCTATCCCACATTTGCCTTATTGCTCCTTTAAAAATTATGTTTCAGAATAGACTACAACAAGTAGACAAAATTATAAGGCTTTCCCTTTGTTTGAGTAAGGTCTATTTGTTTAAATTCTGGATTCAAATAAAACATTTGAAATATTTCTTTCTATAGTTTATTAGCTCACTGTCCATCTTTTCAAGAAACTTATCTCTAGGTTACAGGTTCTCTGTTTCACTTCTCCTCATCTGAGCATAAAAATACAATTCCCAGTTGTCAAATATATAATGTGAACATAATTATCTCTATAAAGTGGCAGAAATGGAACCATAATCTATGCCATTAGTGTATTTTCCAATAATTTTCATGACTACACTTCCCCAGAGTTTGAGTTTCATGTTTAACAGTAAAATATGAAATTCATTTAATTCTTCATTTTTTAAATCAATTTCTAACAAATGTTGATTTCATACTATGTTTTTACCAAGGTATTATACAAGATGATGAAGAGCTACTTAATAATAGGAAAAATAACCATGGGGAAGGTACATAGAATCTATTTCCCCCTTCCTACTACCTTTTTCTGGCTGTATTTAAAAACATAAAAATAAGATGTTTCTCCAAGTTTTAACCTATAAAATAGACATTAGAAAGGGCAGATAATCCATAATCAAAGTTCTTTTTAAAGGTAGGATGCATCCCAGGATAATATTTGGCATTAGTCTTATTTAAGGCATCAGTAAGTACAGTGAAAATGTACAATTCAGGTGGGAATGTAAAACAAGTTAAATCAAAGACACAAACATTGGCAGATATCTTTTTTATTTTTTATTTTTTTATTGATCTCAGAGAGGAAGGGAGGGAGAGAGAGAGAGAGAGAGAGAGAGAGAGAGAGAGAGAGAGAGAATCATTGATTGGCTGCCTCCTGCATGCCCCACATTGAGGATTGAGCCTACAAATTGGGCATATGCCCTGAGCAGGAATCAAGCCGTGGTCTCCTGATTTATAGGTTGATGTTCAACCACTGAGTTACACTAGCTGGGCATTGACAGGGATCTTCATGGCTAGGGGCATTGATATATATTTTAATGTAGAATTTCTATACTACTCAATTAAATTTTTTATTATAATTTGACTTCCCAACTGAATTATCTGCATCAAAAAGAATGCTCTGATCAGCTAGTGAAGATAAATATTTTGTTTCTTAATCTTGACATTTAGCTACTGTAAAGTGATTTTTGATCTTTCTATTTCTATCTTTATCAATCCTGTAAAGCCTGAATCATAGCATGGAGGGCAACCAACTCATGCTGTACCCAAATCAGATTATCTAAATATATACCAAATAACTGAATCTTGAATATGATGAATACCTAAAGGTATGCCTTTTCCCTTTTGTATGCATGTATGTTTAGGCAGTTACCAGATTCAAAATCGCACAACACTATCCCCTTAAACACATTTTTCTCATTCATGGCCTTGTAAACAATGAATTGTATTATATGCAAAAATGCCATAAAATGCTTCATAGAAATTCTTCTTTTGCATCAGGAGAGATCAGTAAAGTTTCTTTAGATAGAAACATTTAAGCTAATAATAAATCCTAAAGAAGGAATGACATCCAAAAATTTTTGAGTAAGTTGAGTGATTAGAGATAAAGTTTGAGAACCCAAACACACACAGAGTTTATGATGTTTTGAGAGGGTATACTGACCATGAATGAATTATAGCAGATAATTGAGGACTAAACCTCTGGATATCTCCTTATCTAAGAAGTGAGGAATAGAATAGGAGTTAGGAAAAGACACAAATGCAGTCAGAAAGGTAAATGTGAAAGCGTATACCATGGTATTAAGGAAGATAGGAAGAGAGAAAAGTTTGAAAAGAGAATACCTTACATGACAACTACAGAATGTTCTAGACCCGTGGTTGGCAAACTGCGGCTCTCGTGCCGCATGCGGCTCTTTGGCTTCTTGAGTGTGGCTCTTCCTAAGCCTTAGGAGTACCCTAATTAAGTTAATAACAATGTACCTACCTATATAGTTTAAGTTTAAAAAAATTTGGCTCTCAAAAGAAATTTCAATGGTTGTACTGTTGATATTTGGCTCTGTTGACTAATGAGTTTGCCGACCACTGTTCTAGACCAAGCTGATTTTAAAAATCCCTAAAAACTAAAAAGAAACTACATATGGGAAATTCCTTTATCTTCTTCTCCATTTTGCTTAAACTGCTCTAAAAATTTTAAGTCTGAAACAAAAACAAAAATTGAGAAACCCAGAATCTATGGCACTGGGACCACAAGGACTCATGTGTCAGTCTTCAAAAGCAAATCACCATCATAATATTTATCACTGGACACATCCATCCAGAAGGAAGACATTCTGACCATGAGAATGTTCTTGGGAGATACTTTCAAAAGTAGGAATGTGAGCAACGATGTACAGGGTAGACTATTTTTGTCTATGTTCATTGTATATGTATTACATAAATATCTAATTTTTTTTTCTTTTTTAATTTTTTTATTGCTTAAAGTATTACAAAGGGTATTACATATGTGTCCTTTTTTTCCCTGCCCTTGACAATCCCCTGGCCTCCCCTACCCCCCAGTGTCTTATGTCCATTGGTTATGCTTATATGCATGCATACAAGTCCTTCGGTTGATCTCTTACCCCCTTCCCTCCTGCCCCCCAACCCTCCCCATTTGTGATCCAGACTGCCTTAATTTGTGTTCACCTAAGAGTCAGTTTGTGGCTCAGCCTCTGGGTAGCAGTGTTTTGGGGTTGGCCTCTCCTAATTTAAGATTTTAAAGAAA
Source organism: Myotis brandtii (assembly GCF_000412655.1). Lineage (NCBI taxonomy): Eukaryota > Metazoa > Chordata > Mammalia > Chiroptera > Vespertilionidae > Myotis > Myotis brandtii. The sequence goes on from NW_005361479.1 coordinate 62,240, forward strand.
GGCAACTATGTATGGGAGCTGTAGGTAATTGCTGGCATCTGAAAGAAAAAGCTTCAGTATTTTCTCCTCAAATATAATACTGGCTGGAAGGGCCTTCATATTCTTTACATTCTTATTACTCTTCCAATCTCAACTGGGAGCTATTCCCTTTCCCTTTATTCACTTTATAGCTTTGAAATCATCACCGCTTTGAAAGTTTTCCAAAATCAATAGCATAATATGGGATCAAGTGGGGAAAAATTCTATAGGGAATATTTCACAGCTTCTCTTGGCAAATGTATTCTCATTATCTCAAGACAGAATTTCATTTACTTTCACAAAGCATGCCTCTCACCAGCAACTGTATAAAAATATCAGTTTCTCGTGTATGGTTGATTCCAATGTATAAGCCTTTTGAATCCAAAGATAGGATATTTCTTGCCAGAATTTAACATTTTTATTTTCAAATAAATAGAAAATTATATTCAGAAAATATCTCCATTGCATAGTGTTGTGTTTTTTTCTCATGAGTGCAGAAAGAGTTCTTGCTATATCTTTCATTTGCATTCTTGCTTTCTGTCAGTAATAGGACTGGGTTGGGTGTTTCCAAGTTATTAACATATTTATTTTCTAAAAGCTGCAGAACATAATCCAATTGTTTCCTGCTGAGACCCGGAGAGCCACTAGTGGGATGGGAACACCATCTTAAGTTGCTCTTGTTCAAAGACCAGCCTCCAAGTATTTGAAAAATCCCCCCTGAGAGTTTTGATTACAAACACCGTGGCCTTGTTCCTTTTTAAGATTTGTCTCCTTTTTTTCTGAGCAGTTAGCCTGTGATCTTATGCCCCACCCTGAAAATATAGCTCCAGTAGCTGATGGATGGGCAAGGAAAAAAGTCAATGAAAGTGTCTAGCAAGGAGATTGACTTGATGTCAATTAAGGGAAGTGGGGTAGGTGGGTTGGTGATAAGTGGAGTAGCAGGCTTGTGCATGAGGAAATGGGCTACTAGTGCAGCACAGGGCCAACTGATGACTGGGGGGATACCCAATTGCCCCTCCTCCCTAAAAATTATCTTATAGCAAAGAGAGATGGCAAATCTGATTCAAATCCAGAGTAAAAAATGAAAGAATTCCTATAGAATGATGAACAGCCTTAGTAGTTCTCACTTACTAAAGTGCAATAGACATATAGGAAGTGATCTTAACTGAGGCTAAAGTTGACCTCTGTCTGGGATGTTTCTACTGAATGGCCATGCAGGCAACATCAGGCAGCTGTTTCATTTGCATAGAAAAGAGGATATTTGAGAATATTATTGGGAAAGAATGGAGACAAAATATGTGGGGAGTGAGAAAGAGGAATTGCAAAATATTCTCTACCTAGCCTGATGTTATGGGGAGTGTGTGAGTGGCACGGTGAGAAGAACTGCAGGTAGAATCTGAAGGGTCTTTATTTGTGAATTACTTTGTGATAACCAGGTACACAAGTGGCTCTACTTACTTTCCCAAGTGACAAAGCATGACATAGTGGGATTTAGACAAGTGATCTGTCTGTTTTCAAGGATGTCTCTAAACACTCAAGTGTCCAAATCTTGGAGAGAGCAGCCCTGTAATTTTACATGTGTCTTCACAGCAGTGGCAGTAGTGAAGATACATTCAAGAAATGTCGCAGGCTAAGAAAAAGAAAGTTAGAAGATTAAGGGAAGCACAGTGTGACTGTATGATGACTACCTCAGATGGACCAGGGGTACTTCTAGGATGCCCTCTGTAGATTCCTGGAAATACTGTGCAGTCAGGGTGGAGATTCTCTATCAGGTTCTAATAGGAAAGAGGTTGTGAAGTTAATTTGATATGGTTGTGAGCCCCAGCCAGTTTGGCTCAGCGGATAGAGCCTGGGCCTATGGACTGAAGGGTCCTGGGTTTGATTCCAGTCAGGACACGGACCTCAGTTGCAGTTTCCCAGCCTTGGTTGGGGTGTATATTCTTTCTGCCCCTCCCTCTCCCTTCCACTCTCTAAAAATCAATGGAAAAATATCCTCGGCTGAGGATTAACAAAAATATTAATTAAATAAACAAATAAAATAAGATATGGTTGTGAAATGAACAATATTAGGTTATTTTTGTTACTTAGGGTAATATCTACTATTAAAATTTCCTTCTAAATTTGAGACAATTTCTATCAATCTAAAACAAATGGCAAGAGAATGAAGTCACTATTAGGATAAATAATATAAATTAAATTGTCCCTTTATTGTCTGTGTCTGAGTTTTTGTTTTTCTTGTTTGTTCACTTGTTGCTTTCAGTTTTATGTCCCACATATGCGTTAAATCATATGATTTTTTTTACTTTTCTGTTAGAAGGAAGAGGGGTGGGAGGGAGTAAAGGGTAAAGGGATAAAAATATGGTGACAGAAGAAGATTTGACTTTAGGTGTTGGGCACACAATGCAGTACACAGATGATGTGTCATTAAATTGTACACTTGAAGCTTATATAATTTTATTAATTAGTGTCACCCCAATAAATTTAACTTTAAAAAGCTGTGCCCTACCCAGTTTGGCATGGTGGATAGAGGATCAGCCTGTGGACTAAAGGGTCCCAGGTTTGATTTCGGTCAAGGGCATGTGCCTGGTTTGCAGGCTCGATCCCCAGTGGGGGGCATGCAGGAGGCAGCCAATCAATGATTCTCTCTCATCATTGATGTTTCTATCTCTCTCTCCCTCTTGCTTCCTCTCTGAAATCAATAAAAAAATATATTTTTTAAAAAGTTGTGATTATGAGGTATTGGTTACAATACGAATAGTATTATAAACTATTGGAGCCCTCTTATTTCATCTCACAGATTTTCTATGTCTTGAAATAACTGGTTTAACTTCAACATTTGTTTTCTTACAAATGGCAGCATGAAGAGATCTGACAAGGTCTTTTGAGGACCTGGAATTACATATTCATACGTACATACAGAGAGCAGTAAACATCTTTGAGCAAACAAATTGTGCAGTATTCATTAATAAAGATTGGTCTTCAGTGTCCACTTTTTGCTATCATTGTGTAGTTTTTTTTTATGCTCCAGGGTTTCAGAGTCAGTTAAGTAAATCTCATAGAAAAATGACCATGAAAGGGGAAAAGAAAAGAAAAAACACAACAGAATTCCCAATACTGTTATGGGAGCATGCTGGGATGTCAGAGCAGATGATAGAATATATGGATGTAGGACATGGTAGAGTGAAGCATTCAATACCATCAGTAGGAAAGTTACAGTTAGGACAATTATTAACCCATGGAGCAGGTAGCTTTATGAAAAGAGAATGCCTTCTCAGGAAAGAATACAAAGGCCACAAACAAATCTGAGAGATGTAATCTACAAACCAGGATATTTATCAAGGTTAGTCGAGGTATAAATCAACTAGTCAATCAATTCTAAATCTTGTTTCTTTTGTCACAAATATAGAATACATTATGAAATCAATGTGGTATTAAATTTAAGAAGCCTGCATCTAATAACTTGAAAGGCATTCTGAGAAAATATGTTTTGGTTAGAACAAATCAAATACAAGTTCTATTTGGTGATTAAAACAATTTAAAAAGAAAAAATAACAAAAGAGGAACAAATGGCATTAGACAGCTCAAAGCACATAACTTAAAAGTTCACATTTCACAAATATTAGAAACCAATAGATCTATTTAAGAATACAGGGAGGAATTAGAATTGAAAATGGGAAAACATGTAAAGAGCAACAATGCTAGAGAATTTTTCTGTGGCTAATGAAGACAAATTTCATGTATAGGTTTATTTAACCTAAAAGTAAATATGACAAAGGACTAAAGAGTAACATGCTTACAGCCACTATTAGCAGTAGCAAAGTAAAAAAAAGGAAAGAATTGAATATCAAAATAATAATGGATATATTTATATATAGTATATTAATACAGTATATTTCAATAATTACAACACAACATTAATGATATAGCCCCATAAATAACTGCAAGCATAAATATCCAAAATAAAATACTGAGAAAAATAAGCAAAGTGCAATGGTATTTCTGATGCTCCATGAGCTCAGAATTCTGTTGGACCATCATTCACGGAAGTTCAGTGAGACTTAGTGTAAACATATGGTAAGCATTTCACATCTACACCTTTGTAAACGGGGGTTTGGCAGCCTCAGAGGGCTATGTTATCTATTCAAATCAGAACTTTATCCAAACACAAAAAGAAGGCAAAGCATTCTATGATACATAAATGATTAAGTAATCGCATCATGTATTCTCTTGAATGTATTACTTTCCTGTATTAGCCAACCATTGACAGAGGAAATGATGACATAAAAGAAAAAAGAAAGTTAGAGCATCCCAGATTCTGTTTTTCTTTAAGTCTCTCCTTACTTATCAACAAACTGGAAATGGAGAGGATTGGTAAAATGTGTGTATCAAGGATTGAAATGAAAACAATTGTTAGTTTTGTGCAGTTTTCAGTATTCTGGAAAGATTGAAATAAATATGCATGTGTAAACTATGTAATATAAACTGTGTACTTTTGGTGAATTCTCATGTGAGTCCAATGCTCTTATATAGGGTGTCCCAAAATTCACGCAAGATTTGTAATTGAATTGAATTGCAAATCTTGCGTGAATTTTGGGACACCCTATAATTGTACTAGGGGCCCAGTGCGTGAATTTGTGCATATTGAAAGGTGTGGGCAGTGAGGCTGCAGTGGGCACAGGGCTGGGTCTCGGCCTATCCCCCACACCTCCACCCAGCTCCTCCCACCATGGCCCCCGGTCCCCTGTCTGCCCACAGCCCTACTCCCACTGCCTCCACTCCCACGAGCTGTTGGTGCCAGCCCTGCTCTCACCCACTGATGGCATGGAGTAATTGGAGCTGGGGGCAGCAGCGGGTGTGAACAGGGTGGGCACCATCAGCAGGTGCGAGTGGCAGCTGCTGCCCCAATCGCCCCTCAGGAGCAAGGGGAAGTAGAGAAGCCCTCAGGGGTGATCGGGGCTGGCAGCCCCCTCTTGCACCTACTGACAATGCTGAGCAATTTGGACTGGTGCTGGGTGCCAGCAGCGGGTGTGAGTGGCAGCTCCAGCGCAACCTTCAGTGTGAGCAGGGCTAGTATCTAGCAGTGGGTGTGAGGGGCAGCTCTGGCACCAGCAGCAGGTGTGAGCGGGGCTGTTGCTGGCAGCAGGTGCAAATGCCCAGTGGGACCAGGGCAAATGGGAGCAAAGATTTTTAGTAACCACCAGAGGCTTGCCCCAATGACAGCAACCAGTGTCTCTCCTTGCTCTGGTGCCCTGCTCACCTACTCCACCATCCCACCACAGCCGATGCCCGCCACGTTCCATACTCTGCCACCTGCTGCTGACACCTGCCATGTTCCTCACACGCCCCTGGTTGTCAGCACACATCATAGCGACTGGTTATTCCGCTGTTCAGTCTATTTGCATATTAGGATTTTATATATAGAGATTGAAATCTGACAAGACATAATATAAAGATGAACAGTAAATTTTACTAACAATCAAATATTTTATTTTGACTTTTCTTAGAATGACATCAAATAGCAATTAAAAATGACAAGCAAAGAAAAACCATAAACAAAGGAAAATGCATTATATTTTAGGAATATTAATGAAACAGTCTTCTGCTTTTTGAAAAAATAAGAAGCCCAATGGATTTTTGTTTTTTTGTCTGTTTCTTTGTTTGTTTTTAAATATATTTTTATTGATTTCAGAGAGGAAGGGAGAGGGAGAGAGAGATAGAAACATCAATGATGAAAGAAAATCATTGATCAGCTGCCTCGTGCATGCCCTACACTGGGAATCGAGCCTGAAACCTGGATATGTGCCCTGACTGGCACTGAGCCATGCCAGCGTGGCTATTTGTCTGTTTTTTTGCACTGACTCCTGCCAATTATTTTGGCAATTGAACCATGACCTTCTGGCTCACAGCACTGAGCTATGCCAGCCTGGCTGTTTGTCTGTTTTTTTGCACTGACTCCTGCCAATTATTTAGATGACCCTGGTAGTCAGTGAATAGATTAGGCTATACAAACAGTTAACACTAATACAGCAGTAGCTTTTAAATATTTCTCCAGGAACTGCCAGGGTATCTCAATTTGCTCACATATCATTGAATACTTATCTCAGTTCTTCAGTGAAGAATAACAAGCTAGACAGGCCCCCATGTCCAACCCTGCTGCCTCTTTCTGATGAAACTGGAGGAAAGGATTGAAGTGTGGAAGCAGCTGACACACATTATGCGGTTCTTCCATGAAACAGAAGCACCAAGGCCAAAGGATTTGCCATCCAAGTTCTATGTTGGCTGTGACCCAGGAAGTTATTCAGTGAAAAGGTGCATGTTGATATTTAAATACTGTAGAGTAGCAATAAACTCTCTATATGTCGGTCACCAAAAAAAAATTGGGCTCAGTGAGGCAAGCTTTGATTTCATTGCATTCCACTCCAATAACATCTTTATTATCTATGAATCACATTAAAAATACTTTAAACATTAATTAAGGAAAATGGTAAGTAATAATTTAAGGCAATTTAATATTTCAGAGGCCTCTCCAATGATCTCTTTTGGTATTTAAGTCTTCTGTTATTAGCTATTGATTAGCTTACATAATACTGGCAACTGAATATGGAACCCACCAATTTTTAAAGAGGTCCTATCAGACTATAATTTTGAAGTTATTGTACACAAATTGTCTTTACTTTTTAAAAGAACTGTGTAAAATTTTAAAATCTCATAAAATGTCATTATTTCTGCCTACCCAAATTCATGTTCAACCCCTTCCAAACATCCTGAACAAAAGAGCTTGGAGTTGTGTTTATTTTCTATTTAATGTTGGTTAGGACTTGGGAAAGGACCATCTGCTCATTTTTATAAAAAGCTGCCAAGCTCACATGAGGTTCATAAATAGGTGAAATCAATTCTCCAAAAAGAAAATTGATTTCTTGTTTTCAAAGAAATCCACTTAGAGGCCTTTCATGCATAAATCTACTAGATTAAGTCCATGATTAAATAACATTCCAATATCAAAATTATAATAAAATAAAAATTTTAAATTACTTAAAGGTATCTGTTAACCTACTTTCCAAAATTATTATGTTCCCAATATTTCCAACTTTGATTAAGTATAGCAGCATCTTCATGGGAGGCTGAATAATTATTCATCAAGTTGTTGCCTCTAATAAAAGTATCAGTAATGATAATAGTATTGTTGGTAATAGCATGGTTAGCTAAAAAATTGTCTTAAAAATGACAATGGCATTTTATATAGGTTTTTAGGAATATTTTTATAGAAATATTTTAAAAATTGAATGTATTGAGTAAAATATTTGTCAATCATTTCAAAGTCTCTCATACATTATTTGAGCCATAATATTGTATTTTTCACTTTGATGTTAAAGTCAGTCCTAACTTGTGGTCTCAATGATGAATTTAAATAAAATTTATTGTTTTATACATTGGACCACAACCTAGATTAACTTAATTTACTAACACCAACTTCTGGATCACTTTACATCATGTATAATAAAAGCCTAATATGCTAAGTGTCCAGTTGTCTGATCGGCCATTCAACCAATCAAATCGTAATATGCTAAGGATATGCTAAAGCTGCTCAACCACTCACTATGAGGTGCACTGACCACTAGGGGTAGACGCTCCAACCAGTAGGTTACCTTGCTGCTGGGGTCCGGCCAACTGGTACTGAATGAGACTGGCCAGACATGCCCTGGAGCCCTCCTGCAGTCCCTTCCCAGCTGGCCAACCTTTCTGTCTGGCCAACCTTCCACATCTCTCCCTGGCCCCGATTGTGCACTGGCGGGGTCCCTCGGCCTGGCCTGCATCCTCTTGCAATCCGGGACTCCTTGGGGGATGTCAGAGAACCAGTTTCAGCCTGATCCTGCAGGCCAGGGTGAGGGACCCCACTTACCCACAGTTTTATACTGTTTATAATATACCAAGTTCAGGTACATTTAGTGAAGCAAAACTTTGAAAGAACAAAACAGGTACAAACTACATATCCATCAACAGAGGGTATTTGCTGGTAGATATCTCCGAAGAACAAAGAATCTTCCTTCTGAAAAATTCCACAGAATCTTCATTTCAGGTCTATATGAAATGAAATGAATCATGTAACAATTCATTATCCAATCATTTTATTTTTTCTTAATATTTTTATTGATTTTTAGAAGGAGAGAGGGAGAGAGAGAGAGAAACATCTATCCACTGCCTCCTGCACACCCCCTACTAGGGATTGAGCCCACAACCAGGGCATGTACCCTGACCAGAGATCAAACTGACAACCTTTTGGTGCACAAGAAGATGCCCAAGCAACTGAGCCACACTGGCGAGGGCAACCAATCATTTTAATCAAAAGAATACCATGGACTATTTTTAGTCATAAAATACCTGAAGTAATAATTATCCAGCTGTGAGCAATAAGATGATTCTGAATACATTAGTCAAATAAGAGACTGCCCTATTGATGGGACTGGATTCAATATGCCGACTCTCTTTCCTACAACTTGGCAATGAGAAAAGGCAGCTACATGTTCTACTACATTCACTCTGCCATCATTATTTTAACACTCAGTAAAAATCTGTTAACATATGCAGAATTAAATCACACACACACACTGCAAATGAGACAAAACTAATTTGAGAACCACAATCCCTACTTAAACCTATAGTTGGCTCTCTATGAATGAGTGTAATGGGTGAACTCACAGCTTCGATGTCAATTTCTTCACAATTTGATTTCAGTCTATCACCCCTGCTGTATTTTCTACCAGTTAACAGGTTAGTGATACAAGACTTCTCACCATGAGGAATGCCCCCAAAATGCCATACCTTTTAATGACTATGTGCTTGTTCTCATGGTCTTTTCTATGTTTTAAAGTCCATTACAAAATTATTCTGTTTTTGAAAGACTTCTACTTACTACTCCAAACTCAGAGCATTGATCTGCACTTATTGATTTATTCAGTCAAGAGCATGTTTTCAAGTGAATCCATATAGAATTGCAAATATGTTCACTGTTATACTTGCCAAGTTTTATTGTAGATTTTTTGCATTTATATGTGTCTTTTTTATTATACTGTAACTTTTCTATTAATTTATCACCAGGGCTCAGCATAGTTTCAGAACAATAGGTAGTCAAAACATACTTGCAAATTAAACCAAAAAAATAAATATATCATATTTTAAAAGCATAGGCCCTTAAGTGTGAAATGGTCGTATGGAAATTCAAGCGAGGAACTTACATGACAAATAATAAATCTTACATTTACCACTTTGGTAAAGATTGAACTATAATTAAATTGTCATATTTTATGCATATTCTGTTATTTAACTATTATGAAGTTATAGAATTATTTTTAGTAATTGAGTCATTTGGATGATTAACCTTAATATTTGAATTGCTACATCTATTTTAGAGACTGAAATAATTTAAATGTTCCAAGGCCCTATTTCATAATTCAAAGTATCTCTTGAAACTCAACCTGATATAAATAAGAAGCTATCTGATTTTTCAAGTTTCTTTATATTGTCTGGCAGTCAAAAGAACTGGTGTGAATTAAATACATATCTACTGAATATATTCTATATCTTTAGCATTATATAAAGAACCATAATAGGTATCGGAGTCATAGCATATGTATAAAACTAGTTAGCAATTTCTAACATTGAGTAGCCATACAAAATTGTATGTATACTATCATAAGAGTAATCTACACTAAATAAAGACAAAGATGCTAATTGACCATACCTTCGCTACGCCCACCAACCAATTAGAGACTATATGCAAATTAACCCAACCAAGATGGTGGTTAATTTGCATATGCTGGCTGGGAGCAAAGACTAAAGACAACGTAGAAGGAAGCCAAGCACTGCAGAAGGGAGCAAAGTAGAGGTGGCGGAGACAGGAATGGAGCCAAGGCGCTGTGGGCAGCCGGGGCGCAGCAGGCGGCAAGGGCAGAGGGGGGGGTGCTTGGCGGTGGGTGGCAGGAGGCAGGCGACGGGGAGGCAGAATAGGCCCTTGATGTCAGAAAGTGGCGGGGCCTGAGCACTTGGCGCAGAGGGATAGGACAGGCTCCATGGGAGGGAACAGAGCAGAGCTGCGCTCACACACAGCCTCGGACTTCAGTTTCCTGGTGTGTCAGGTGTCCCTCCCCGCCTTCACCGGGTTGCAAGGTTCAGCTCAAAAGACATAGAACCTCCAGGGTGGTTGGGAAGGCAGTTGCGGGGGGTGGGGGGGTGAGCCCGGTGGGAGAGCGGATTGTCTGGAGGTGGGGAAGCAGGGCTCCGAGATTGGCTGGATTTGACAGGGTGGGGCTAACCTTTGAGAGGTGCAAGGGGGAGTGTAAGGGAGTGTGCACTCACGTGTGCCACCGGCCTGCCAGCTTTACTCTTGCACTGCGACTGTGGTGGCGGCGGCAGTTACTACCCGAGCCCAGACGGAGCAGAGGCCGGTGGAGCAGAAGGACATCCCAGCATCCCAATACCTGATGGCATGGCCCGTGGGTCATGGCCAAAGGGGAGGGCGCCGAGAGCGGCTCCACAATGGGGCTGCTGCCTACAGGCATCCTCCAAGTGGGTGAACGCCAGGCCCAGGGAAGGTGAGAACCTGGCATCTGGTGGAGGGCAAGGGGTGGCAGCGTCCACGGAGCATTCAAAGTGCCGGGGGCAGTGGACATGGCCCTGATGACAGGCTAGGCCTAGAGGACCCTACACATGCACGATTTAATCATGCGCTGGGCCTCTAGTAGAGTAAATAAATGATATGAGAATTCAAAGAGGTTGGATAGGGACATTAGTAATTAAGGACATTATATCCAGTGACTTGAATTTATAACACATCTTCAGTTTCTGATTTATTTTTGAGAGAGAGAGAGAGAAACATTGATGTGAGAGAGATACATCTCCAGTTTCTGATTTATTTTTGAGAGAGAGAGAAAGAGAGAAACATTGATGTCAGAGAGAAACATTGATTGGTTGCCTTCTGCATGTACCCCGACCAGGGATTGAACCTGCAACCTGGGTATGTGCCAGGGCTGACCTGAGTGACAGATGAATGGATTATTCTGACACAACATTTGCTGGGAAAGAGAGGGCTAAGGGACTGCCTGGCTAATATAACCAGTCATCCTCAATTGCCTGCCTCATTAGGCTTTTTATCTTTAGATACAATCAGTAGGGTGAGTCATCTTGAGAGGACACATGTGTTTGCATGTGTCCCAAAGATTAGGCATAAAAATTTCAGTAAGCACCCAGGGGTCTGCACTTGCGCAAACTTTTTTGGAAAGGTCAAGGAATAATTAGGGGCGCAGCCTTTGACACTCCCCTAAATCTCCCTTAAGTCAGAATTCCAATAAACAAGGCAGGCAGCATCGCACACACTTCCCTTTTCTCAGAATGTCCTCCTTAAAAACTTTCCAGCCAAGTCTCATGCTTCCCCACAGGTATGTGCTCTGACTAGGAATCGAACCAGTGACCTTTTGATGGACAAGAAGATGCGCAGTCAACTGAACCACACTGGCCAGGACTGGTTTCTGATTTAATAAAGTTGCCTTGTCACACTTTTTTATTAGTGAGAAATTGAGATCTCTCTTATGATTGCAATTTTGTTAATTATGCTAAATACTCAGGATGATCGGGGCTGGCGGCTGAGGGGAGCGGTCCCAGAAGGTTAGCCAGCTGGCACCGCCTCTGATCAGGGGCTGATTTGGGGCTGGGTCGG
>NW_005361479.1:74259-86296 GCF_000412655.1 Myotis brandtii
ACACACACACACACATATATACACATATATATGTATATATATATATATATACACACACACATATACATACATACATACACTGAGCCCTTTCAAAACAACTTTAAAAGTTCATTAAACTGAATAAGATACATGCAGTTATGTAAAATGATTTTGGGTAGGAAATGAGAGTTGGCTCGGTCCCAGAATAGCAGGACTAAAAATCTAGGTGTTAGGATTCAAGTTAAATTTGTACATTAAGATATAGGACCTACATTTGGAGTTAAAAATCTAACCCAGACATGGGCATATGAGTGTGAAACTAGCTTTTAATTCCCATAATTAGTTTATAGGACAAGAAGACTTGTGGAGTGCATTAACAAAGATTCTAGCCATGTGAGAGGCTCATACAAGAGAAATAGGGAAATCCAGTAGTGGATACACAGTAGCTCAATCTCACTGCATTGGTATTTAGTGCCAAAAATGTAGTTAGAGAGAGGGAGGTACATGAATGGGAGAGACAGAGTTGAAACTAGAACAGAGTGTCCTTTAATTAGCAGGTTGGGACAACAGGCAAGATCTGCATTATAGGGGAGGGCAAGTGGCCATTTACATAACTAATTGTAAAAATGGGGTATTTATTATCTCCATGTGCCTGAGTCTGAGTTGCATAACAGGATCAAGAACCAGGGTAATAACTAGTTCAATTTTGTAACTGAGTATTAGGAGACAAGAGAATAAAAATTGAATTGGCATTGGGAAGAAACTAACAGGTCTCAGACTACAACTATCCAAAGGGTGGGACGTTGATTTGCTGGTATTCTTAGAGAATGATTATAAAGACCAACACTATGAGTCATAAGAGAGGTTTGGAAGTTTGGCAGGCTTCTCAAGTCAATGAAGCAGTGTCTAATATATATAATACATAATGTATTGGACAGCTCTTTGAGGCAAGTCTTGAGCATAACATTTATCATCTCCTACAGCAATCCACTGGAACCAATAGGAATGTTCAGAGGGTGATGGGTTTTAGTTTGGGGTAGAAAGGAAATACTGACATTTTATATGATTTTAAATATTTACATAACTCTCTATGCATATACCATTTGCCAAAGTCTGTCTGCCTTAAACTTTTCCTTCTCTAATCATTTTTTGGGAATGCCTGCCCTCTGGACAAGGCATCTATCTATGTGGTATATTATGTGATCTTCCTGAATGATGAATGAAGGCTTACACTAAGTAATGCCATACATTAACAAAACATTATTTCCCTTTAGCTGCTAAAACAACTCAAACATTCAGTGAAAAAGACACACCTGATACAAGATTAAACTTTGATGGCCATCCTGTGCTCACATTTCCCACCAAAGTAGTACCTATCCTTGACCAACAGACTAAAAACTGGACTAGTTAGAAAAGCTCTAGATTCTCTACAATAGGGTGAGACATGTATATGTAATCTTAGGACCCATTCTTATCTAGGAGTCTCAAAACAAAACTAGTTGGTAGCTATCAACAGATCTGGCCTTTGGGATGTCATGTTTTAAGCAGCATTGGCATGACTCCAGGACATCATAATGTGGTGTGTCAGCCAGACTGTGACAAGTGCATTCCCCTCGGAGACAAGAAATGAGAACAATATATTCAATTCAAACTATACGTAAACTCTAAATATAAAAAGAGAAAAACTAATGGATATCTCATGTGCTTTCAATCAAATATAAACAAAATAGAGTTATGCTTTGCACATGCTTTTAACAGTTCAGCAAGTCCAAAAAAATAATTTTTAACAAGGTAGGTAGATCAGTTGCAGATTTCTATGGTGTAATTAAAACATCATGTAGCTCTTTAATAGGGGGAATTGATCCTGTCAATAAAATTGGCAAGCTTTTCAATGACTTCCTACAAACTTACCATTGTGTACCAGGAAGCCAACTGAAGCTAATGTTCTTCAAAGGCCTTGAGTAACTTATTCCCTGCAGGACATCTGGGTTGGCACTGGCAATATTGAATGTCTCAATTGTATCTTATAAAAAGCATATCATCCCCTGAAGTGTAATTTCACAATGTATCTTCTTGGGACTGAAAATAAGGTAAAGATTGTCAAGACGTTAGCTGTAAGCATAATTATTTTTCAAAAATCTCAGAAGCAAACTTTCTTAAAAGAAACAGTGTTATTGATAAAGTGATTTTAGGAAATGTTGGCTTGAATACAAAAAGTATGAAGGTGTCAGATCAATGTTGCCCAAATATCTAGATGTAAAGTGGTACTTTTAAATTAATATGCTACCCTGGAATTATAATTTTATGGTAGCAGTGGGTACAAATGATGTGATCTTGCATTATATGGTTTAAGAGATGTGTATGGGTGCCAAGTTGACAATGGGTGGACTTGTCAAGATTAATTTCATGTGTCAACTTGGCTGGGCCACAGTACGCAGGTATGTGGCCAAATGTTATTCTGGATGTTTCTGTGAGAGTGCTTTTGGATGAAATTGACATTCCAATTGATGGGCTTTGAGTAAAGTAGATTGCTCTCCATAATATGTAAGTAACCTCATCTAAGCAATTAAAGGCCTGAATAGAGCGAAAGGCCTGATCTCCTCCACCCTCCAAGCAAGAGGGAATTCAATAGGGAGACAGCTTTGGACTTGTACTCTAGCATGTTCTCTTCCTCTGTCTGCAGACAAACTTTCTGAAAAGAAACTGTTATTGACAAAACGATTTTAGAAAATGTTGACTTAAACACAAAAAGTGTATTGGTTCAAATAACTTTAATGAAAACCAAAAGAAGAATTCTTCATAATAACCCTTTATATTTGTATGGTGCTTTCATATCTTGTAATTCCTTGCTATTTTTGTTCCTGGCATGAGGTTAAGAAAATTATGCTTTTTCGTCACAATTTCCTTCCCCCTGCATTCCCAAGCACCCCTGAAGGGTATTTGTCCTGTCCAATTTGTCCATGAGCATATTTGCTTCACATCAAATTGTTCTTGATATTTAGTCCTGTCCAAAATATCCAGGCTTAGAAAATTAACAGCTTTCTTATCAGGACGTATGTCCAGACTCCCACCTTGTTATGCTTACCAACACAAAGCTGTTATTACACTGTGATAAACTGCACTAAATCCCAACCATTTCCCTGCCTTCTGGGCTCTGTCTTAAAATCAGCCCAGCCAGGCCAGTGTGGCTCAATGGTTGAGTGTCAACTTATGAACTATGCCTACCAACACAAAGCTGTTATTACACTGTGATAAACTCCACTAAATCTCAACCATTTGCCTGCCTTCTGGGCTCTATAGGTGACAACCTATGAACCTGGAGGTTAAGATTTTATTCCTGTGGGCTCATCCCCAGTGTGAGGAGTGCAGGAGGCAGCTGATCAAAGATTCTCTCTACATTTTATTCCTGGTCAGAGCATGTGCCCAGGTTGTGGGCTCATCCCCAGTATGAGGAGTGCAGGAGGCAGCTGATCAAAGATTCTCTCTCATCATTGATGTTTCTATCTCTCTCTCTTTCCTCTCTGAAATTATATGAATTGCTATAAGTCAAATATACTTAGATTTGATTTTCTGGTATTTTGGAAAGTATATAGCTGAAAAGTCCCAATAAGCCTGCTCCTAAAATCTGTGTGGGCGAGAACAGAAATTCAAATGGAAGCTCCTCTGTCATTTGTCTCAAAAGTTAAATGTTAATAATTGAGCCACATTTATTACCCACCCACATTTTCATGGAGCACCCCTCAGGCTGTTCCCTGGAACTGCTGACCTGACCAGAGGCTGAGGCATACTGCCTCTCCCCTAGAATATCATGCAGTTAATCTACCTGGATGGTAGCAGACATCTAGGGGAGGGTAGAAACTAGGCTTGCCCCCAGGCTTCCTGGGTCATCATTGGATCTTTCTGAAACTAGGATGTGGAGTAGTCTAGATATCTACCTAGTGATCCAAAGCAAGCAGGCTGCTGTCTCCAGGTCTTATTGTAGACTCATAATTTCTAAGCAGTTTTAGGCCCTTCAAAAACCTTTATCACCTGAGTCAAAGAACAAAACAGTGATTATCTGAGGAAGCTGGTCTGTCTAGACCTGCACTTTGGTTGATTTGGAGCAAATGGCTTTCAGCAAAAGCAACTCTTCCTCTGGTTTCCCAGTGATAAATATGCTTATGGGTAGCTACCTGAGTTAACCAAAGAATCCTAATTCCATTCTGTTCAAACTGTGCTCCACAGACAAGCTACATCTGCCTCCCCCGAGAGCTTGATCAAAATGTGAAATTTCAGGTCAGATTTCATAAATCAGAATTTCTATTTTAACAAGATTCCTAAGCGTTATATCCACACGTTCAAATTGTAGAAACTGCTCTAAAGCAAGAGGCCTACATATGGGGAGGTCTTATCTAGGTGGAGTCCCAGTGCAGCACCCCCTCCCACCACCAACCTATCATTTATCAGACTGAAAAAATCCACATGTTGCTTTACCCACAGCATGGTATCTATAAGGTGAGGAAATCTGGGATATAATTCCTGATTATGGTGCACGTATTATATGTTAAAATGCTTCCCTCTGTTTGGTGGCCCAGTGTGGTTTTAAATCCTGGGCAGAGCACCATGGTGAGGTGTTCCAGGGAGGAATGCTATGACATATTTTTGCAATAAAGGAAAAGGACTATTGTGAAAGCTTCTTTTGGGGCAATTTTGTATCTTGGACAAAAGAGTATGTATTGGGACTGAGATGATAAGAAACGAAGCAGTATCCACCTACCAACATGACAGAGAATGTAAATAGTTCAAATATTCCAATCATCCCAGAAATTTTGGTTAAGACCACTGTATGTATACATATGCATACATATATATGTATTATAGAACTTAAATAAAGAATATAGGAGGGGTAGAGCATGAAAATAAATAAAACACAGAAAAATGTTAAAGGGAAACAGAAAGCAATGTTGTTTTCTTCCTTAAAATATTTATTATATGACAACAATGAACCAAGTCAGAATGTACCCATCTGTTTGCCTACAATTATAATTTTGTTATCATAAGAAATTACACCTGTGTAATAGTTCATTACAACGTATTATAATTTTGATTTTACAAGTAAGACATCTCATTTCCTTATAGGGAAAATACAAGTTTTCTCACATGCATTTACTACATTTCCTAAGAGGTTTCTTGACTATATTTTGCAACAACATCATTACTTGGGAAATAAAGCTCAAATAGGCTTGTTAAATATTCATTTTGCCTTTTAGATTTTCTCTATTCATATCCTTAAAACAGTTACCCAGTGGGAATTTGTACCACTCAAATTAAGGATATAACATTTACCAAATCTGCCCTTGCTATTTAAATTTAAAGTTTTTATCATGAAGGTAATTACCAATGTGTAAATGAGTATGCCATGAGTATGAAAAATGCAATTCAGCAAGTCATAGAGAGAAGAATCTCAGTTTTCTTAAAATAGCAAAGGTCACAAGGGAAACTAAAGTGGAAATAAGTGACAGAGGGTGTAATATCCATGGGAGCCAGAGATAAGAAACACCAGTACTAAGATACCACTACCTTCATAGATTCCCAAGTGTTTTATCTGTGATTAATATGCTTATCGACTTCTGGACTGTTCAGATACCCTGATAAGCACTGAATTACATCCAGCTCCACCCACTCTAATGAAAAGTAACAAGTTTGGTCAAAAAGAATTCTCAGCGTTTTCATAGTAAGTTAACTAAGGACACAGAGAATTAAGAATTTTGTAGCCTTTGAGAAATATGGGTTACCATGATTGACAAGGAGATAAATGGATGAATAGCCAGGTATCATTGATTCCAGAGTAAGACCTCAAGAAAATAATGAGGAAAAAGAAAAAAAAATATTTTCTGCTGGCATCAATATCAATCTGAAAATGATACTGGTCCTGCTCTTTGTAGATAGCAAGAGGCTTTATATGTTTTAGGTACTTAACATGTCCACGAGATAGGGGAGAGAAAACTAGAAATATGAAGTCTGAGACAAGTCAAAGAATAGATAGTAGTTCCCAATTTTGGAAAAATATAGATTGATGTTTCAGTTCTATCATCCATGATAATCAAACATAGAGTTTAGGTCCAATGATCACAACTCTGTTTTGTGAGGGTTGCTTAAGGAGCAGGAAATACAGCCATTATTCCAAGTTGTCTGTTAAGCTTATTTATTTTAAATCAGACAACACTCTCCTAATCACACAACCCACTGTCTCCAAAAAATAATAAAAGATGATTGGAATAATTTTCAAGGAATCTGGAAATTAGTTTCACATCATGTACTTCAAAGCACAAAGCTATATACAACCATCAATTTTGCTCCTCTTCCACAATTATCTAGCTGTGCCTTCAGTAGCAATGGTTCCATTTTCTTTGTTCTTTTTCTTTCATTAACTAGTATTATTGGCTATTTTTTTTATTATAGTTTTCCAGAACCCCAATTCTTTTTCTATTTTTGGAGTATATAGCTCTGCCTCAACCACACAATTCAGATGCCCACAGTCCTATTATTCTATTGTGACATAATAAATCACTCCAAAATTTGTGGTGAAAAACCACCAGCTTTTATGCTCTTGGGTTTCAGATGGAACTGTGCTCCACAATGTCTGAAGTCTCAGCTGGGAAAAGTAAATGGCTAGGGGTTTGAGTCAGCTGGAGGCTTTTTCACTCAAGATGAGATAACACATT
Source organism: Myotis brandtii (assembly GCF_000412655.1). NCBI lineage: Eukaryota > Metazoa > Chordata > Mammalia > Chiroptera > Vespertilionidae > Myotis > Myotis brandtii. Next base: position 80,943 of record NW_005361479.1, read on the forward strand.
GGTTGGGCTCATGAAATTCTCTGCTTGAGCACATGCTCATGCATTCTCTATATAGCTTGTGGTTTCCTGAGAAAATGTATCAAATGAGACAATCTAGAGAGTGATTACTCCAGGAGAACAAGGCGGAGCCTGTTAGTCTGCTGATCCACTCTCAGAAGTCATATAGTCTCACTTCTGAAATATTTGATTTGTTGAAGCAGTCACAACCTCCCAGACTCAAGGAGGAAGGAGCCTTAAGTCCAACTGTCATGGGAAAGAGTGTCAAAAGGGTGGTAAGTCTACACGATATGACTCAAAAAAAATGCTTCTAAATATGTGAACATTGTCACACTGAGAAGAAAGGTCTTGTGTTTTTATTTTACTCTTTTTTTTCATCCCATGGATAATTTTTTTTTCTAGGAAGCATCATTCTAAAAGCAAAAAAGAATGATAATTTTAAAAAATGCTTGTGTGAAGTAAGGATGGTACATGATGGGACTTTAAGGATTGAGGGTAAAAGATGGGATTTGAAGTGGTTAACAATAGAAAGGCACATTAAATTATTTTTTTCCAGCTGATCCATCAATCATCATCTCAAGAAAAAAACCTTTCTTAGGAAATAATACACTTGGTAGCCTAGAAACAGGAGTAAATGGGAGGAGGGGATAAGCAATGTAGCTTTATACTGAATATAAACCCTGAAATGGAAACAGCCTGGTCTAGAATAATGCCATTAACAAAAAAGAAAAAGAATAGGAGCCATTTTTAAAACAATAAGTGAAAGAGAAAATCTAGTGATAAATGTAAAGTTTGAAGGAAAACAAATGAATTACTAAAGACTTTAAAATTTCAATTTTTGAACACTAACAAATATTAAAGTAAGTGTTTCAATAAAGGAAATAGAATATTAAAAAGCTTATTCAAAATTGGAAGTAATACAAAAATTTGGTTTCCTTTCAAAGTCAATCTTTGACATTTTTAGAAAGACATCTATGAGTATTTTAATTATCTAGATGAATATAGCTGAGCTTGATTTTGCTATTTAGTTTTTGATTTGCCAATTTATATCTCGTAGATTTCTTCCTTCTAGGATAATCACAAAGCTTATGTTTTCTTACTTTTAAAATACTGACCAATTTCATTTTTATAAAATATATTTTTATTGATTTCAGAGAAGAAGGAATAGGGAGATAGAAATATCAATGATGAGAGAGAATCATTGATTGGCTGCCTCCTGCATGCCCCCCACTGGATCAAGCTGCAACATGGGCATATGCCCTGACCAGGAATTGAACTGTGACCTCCTGGTTCATAGGTCAATGCTCAACCACTGAACCAGGCAGGCTGGGCTAGAATACTGACTGATTTATATTTTACTTAACACTCTCATTCTCATATTCCTATTATTTGATGCTTTCTTGGATGGGTTACATAAACCTTGTTTTTAAAAGTTTCTTGAAATCAGCTTTACAATCTCACTTATTCCCTTTTTTTTCAATACAACATTGAATAAAATCTTTAGTATGTGTTCATCTCATATTTGTAGAAATGCATTAACCTCATTTTCTATGTGACGTTTGAAATCTAGGGCTTTGCTGACCAGGGAGCGACTGCCTCTTCAAGGAATAACTGACTTTAAGGTAGAATAAATGACTCACCTTGGAGTGAGTCTTTCATAGGTAAACTAACCTATTCACAGCTCTTACCCTTTACCTGCCTGTCTGTTTTATTGGACTCTTACTTTCCAGAATAGTATTCCCCTGTCCAAATCACCTTGGGGCAGGCATCAGTCAACTAGGAAAAACTTCTATTCCTTGGAGCTCATTGAAATTCTTCAAACTAACCAATTCTAAACCTGCTTGGCCTTCCTTCAATCATCACTCTCCTGCAGTTGCCCTTGCTCCTTCTGCCTTTGATCTATCTCAGTGTTCTGTGTGGCCCTGTGTGTTATGGTGGGTCCCTTTCCTCTTGTGAACTGTGAGTAATAATCATTTTAACAGCAATTCTCTTGATTTGTTGGCCTCACTATACATGAATACATGAATAAATAAAATCTACACTTTAAAACAAGGACTGTTAAGTTTTTTTTAACACTTGGAAAATTATCATTTAACAGTGTGAATTATTTGGGGAAAAAGGCATTAGTTTCCCATGCACACCTGCTTAGTTTACTAGTCTTGTGCACTTGTAAACTTCCATTAATAGAAATGTTTCTACAAAGCCATTACCATTTGTCTGGAATACTGTTTTGATTTGATATTTTTTTACTATAAAAAAGAGTTTGAGATTTCCCTAACTATATAGTCTGCACATCCCTATAATGCAATTTTAGAGATACATTTTCCAAATATGTGTTGCTCAGTGAGAGGTGATCTATTTTGATGCATTGCCTCTTTATTATTTGTCTCTCCACATGTTGTTCTATTCTATCCTGTAACAATAACATAAAGGGAGTATTAGAATTTTGTTCATGAGAACAGAGTATGCTTACATATAAAAATTGAGTTTCTACATGTTTTGTGACAAGTACGGAGAATATGAAGATAACCAAAGCACAAGTTGTTTTTTTGTTTGTTTGTTTGGTTTGGTTTGGTTTTTTGCACTCAAACAGTGTGTGGTCCCTCACATAACCTGAACTGGTATGTTTTGTTCCCAGGAACTTTAGGTACATCTGGTCAACCTTTTTGGCAGTATGCCACACTCGAGGTACTTATTACCACTCCTGGCTTATTGGCCCAAACTATGTGAATTAATCTGGTTTCGTTTTTTGTTTGTTTGGTTGGTTTGGTTTGGTTTTTTGCACTCAAACAGTGTGTGGTCCCTCACATAACCTGAACTGGTATGTTTTGTTCCCAGGAACTTTAGGTACATCTGGTCAACCTTTTTGGCAGTATGCCACACTCGAGGTACTTATTACCACTCCTGGCTTATTGGCCCAAACTATGTGAATTAATCTGGTTTCTTTTTCTAAGGTCTTGCTTTCAAGCATTAATAAAAATAAATAAATACATACATACATTCATACATACATACATACATAAAATAAAGATCTCTTTCATGACAAAGAACTAACAGCTCATGAAAGTTCCACATATTAGCAAATAATAACTTGAAAAACAGAATAAAGACTAGGAAAATGGCTATTTTTCTCTATACAGGGAAATCTGGCCATAGAACTTTCAAGAAGCTTGATGAGCTTTCATGGGAAATGGTTTTGGTAAAATGGGCAAAAATAAATCTAATAATGTTCTATGCCATTTGGCTTAGAGGCAGTTGTGCCTCTAAGAGACCTACTGAGAATTGAACTGGAAGGCGATGGATAGGAGGCAGAGAGCATGCAGTTGACTAGAAACAATAAAGTCAGCACTGAAATTCAGCATTTTGGCCAAATACAGAATCAGTGTATGTTTGTAAGAGGAATATGGTATGTAGTAGATTTTCCTGTGTGTTATGTAAGAAGTATGGGAAGAAAACAAAGGCAAGAAAATACTGGAGATAAGGCAATGAGATAACGATGCAAATTGTCTTGATAAGCAAAATAGGTTCTACTTTACAGGCACTCAAATATGCTGGCACTCTTTTTTCAATACCTATTTTTCTTGTGTAACTAGTTTAAGAAGCTCTAATCACTAACATGAAAGCACTGAAGTCTAACAATTAAGATTTCTATTGACTAAAGTCTGTTTGTTTTGCTGTATTTCAAGCAAATATAAACAGTTCTGTATTATAAGTCAGGTTTACAGTTATACTAACCAAATGTGAAAGCAAATATCACTATCTACACCCATCAGCACTGTATAGGGTAAACATGAAAGCTGCAAAATTTTCTTTTTCTACATTCCATTCCTTATCCTAATAGCAGAGTCTTTCTATCAGAACCTATCATTTATACAATATGAATTCAACTTTCCAAAACATTATCTGTTTTGCAAAATAAAAACCTGCCATTCACCTGCTATTAAAAAGAGCTGACAGAATTCCACTTGAGGGCTAGTTGTTGTGCTTTTTTAATGCAGGCATTTATATTTATTTGCCTTTGATGTAGAAACAGCCTCTTGCGGATATATCTCTCGTTTTGCTTTTATTATAAAACACATGAATTATATTTACCCAGGTTAGATTATATTACTTTTTAAGCGTATTTGATTCTCTTCCCTACCCCATTGCAAATAGGTAGCTACGTGACCTTTCTTGGCTGAGTTTTAGCATGAGTAGAAGAGATAGGTGATAGTCTTGAAGAGTCATATCTTCTCTCACTCCCTATCTTCTTTCCTTTTAGAGTACAGTACAGTGTTTACCTAGTGGATAAACCTGACAAACACTACCCCAGACAGATGCTCAAAGTCAACATCCACAATAATAAATCATTGTGATAGTATAATTGATATAATGTGATTTAAATGACACTTTATCTCTGTGGTCTTCTTGCAATAACCCAAAACACCTGTCTAATCTTGCTAAAACATCAGGTAAATTCTAATGGAAAAGTATTCTACAAAATAATTAACCAGTATTGTTTAAAACTGTCAAGATCATCAAATGTACAAAGTCTTAAAAGCCATCATAGCAAAGAGGCTCCGCTGAGACATGACAATGAAATGTAATGTGGTATTTTGGATGGGTTTGGGGAACAGAATTAGGACATTAGGTAAAATTTCATATTCAGAAGATAATATGAATAAATTAAGGACTTGAGTTAATAATAATAATTCATTCATTATGAAAATGTACCATGTAAATGTGAGATGTTATAATAGAGGAAAGTAGATTTTAGGCATATAGGAACTCTATATTTCTATATCTATTGTCTTTTCAATTTCTCTGTAAAATTAAAAGAACATCTGTTGACTGAAATTCTGAATGTTCATAGACAGTCTTCAAAAATTCTTGAGACTGTGCATATAATATTTTATGAGTGGAAGGATTTAAAAGCTAATACTTGACTTAAATATTTAGACACAACTGTCCTTTGAAAGTCACTTGAACACTATGCTCCTTGGATTTCTGATCTATAAAATGTATACATTTTAATTTATCTCTAAAATGATACATGAACTCGATCAGTTTAGGGTATTTTAAATGACATGATAAATGGAGAAGTTTTACTTGGCATGCAGCTCTCCGTTGTTGTTTTTTTATTAAATACCTTTAAGGACTAATATTTTACAAGGCATTGTAATATAGAGATGGTAGCATATGCAGATTAAGAGCTTGTGCATGCTAGAGCCACTATACCTCTATTCAAATTTTTGTTGTCAGTTACTAGCTATGCAACTGTGATCAGGTTAGTTAAATATTCTGTGCCTCAAGTCTACATCTTAAAACAGTAATAATAGTAGTAAACAACATATAAGGTACATGAGGATGATTTTCAG
>NW_005361479.1:86336-90896 GCF_000412655.1 Myotis brandtii
ATGTGTGTGTGTGTGTGTGTGTGTGTGTGTTAGAAAGTTATTTGATATATAATAAGCTCTATTTAAATATTAGCTCTTTACTATCCTTATTATCAATCCTATAAGGAAGGATACAGTTAGTATAGAGATGTTAGATATTAAGATGAAAATTCATCTGCTTGTTCTTATGATTTTTCACTATTTTGATTTGTTTTTAGTCTTCAATTTCTCTCTTTTTATAGCTAGGAACATCAACCTATGAAATTTTGGTCCATGTTCAATAGGTTTTTTAAAAATTTATTTTTATTGTTGGCACTATCACAGATGTCCCCATTTCCCCCACTTTGCCTGCTCCCACCTAGCCCTCATATCCCCTTCCCTCTGGCCATCTGCACACTGTTGTCTGTCCATGGGCTATGCATGTATGTTCTTTGGCTAATTCCTTCACCTTCTTTCCTCCAGACCCCTCCCTCCTGCCTCTGACAGCTGTCAGTCTGTTCCATGTATCCTGTGCCTCTGTTTCTATTTTCTTGGTCAATTTATTTTGTTCATTAGATTCCACTTATAAGTGAGATCAGAGAGTATTTGTCTTCGACTGGCTTATTTCACTTAGTAGAATAATCTCCGGGTCAATCCATGCTGTCGTAGCAGGTCATATTTCCTTCTTTTTTTTTTGTTTTTTTGTTTTTGTTTTTAAGGCCACATAGCCATGTGCAAATGTACAACAGCTTTTTCTATTCACTCATCCACTGATGGGCACCCAGTTAGGATGTGGAGAAGAGGGAACCCTCATGCAGTGTTGGTGGGAATGCAAAAAATTAAAAATAGAACTGCCTTTTGAGTCAGCAAACCCATTTCTGGGAATATCTCCTAAGAATCCTGAAACACCAATTTGAAAAATTATATGAACCCTGATGTTCATAGCAGCATTATTTATAAGAGTCAACATCTGGAGTTTTCCTTTTGACTGTCGTAAGCTTGAGCTCTAGCAATCAGAGTACACAGAGTACAGTATTATGTAAAAAATGTATTTTTCAGGTCTTCGTTTTTGTGAAGAAATTAAAGTCCTGATGGTTTTTGTTTGTTTGTTTGCTTGTTTGTTTGTTTGTTTTTTAAGAAATGGATTTTAAAATGTCACCTGTTGCTACATATTCCTGTTGACTGGAAAAATTGACTTAGGAATCAAAACTAAGGTCTTCCAGATTGTCATTCAATTATTTTTCTTTCTTTCTCACTCAAGCTCACATTGACCAAACTCCATGTTCAAAGATACAAAAAGAGCTGAGGAAAGAAAAAGCGAAAGTTAAATGACTGATATTTAAACAGTGCCTTCCACATACAGAAGATCATACACCAAGACCAAGTAAGATTTATTGCCGAAATGCAGCAGGTATATCAAGAAGTACTCAATGTCACTATTCCTCAGGAAAACATAAAGCAAAACCACAATGAGATATCACCTCACACTTTTTGAATGGATATTATCAAAAAGACAAAGGCAAGTGTTGGTGAGGATGTGAAGAAAATAGAACCCTTGTACACTGTTGGTGGGAATATAAGTTGGTTCAGCCACCATGGAAAAATTTACATATATGTGTGTGTATATATATTAAAAAATGGATATACTGGAATAATATTCAGCCTAAAGAAAGGAAAATGCTGGCATTTGTGATCATGTGAATGAACCTAGAGGACATTAAGTGAAAGAAACCCGACAAAGAAAGAGAAACACTGCATGATTTCACTTATATGTGGACTCTAAAATAGTCAGACTCATAGCAGCAGAGGGTAGAATGGACTTTGCCAGGGACAGGGAGTGAGGGAGATGGGGTAAGTTGGTAAAGGCGTACAAAGTTTTGGTTAAAGCATGGTGACCATAGTTAGCAATACTGTACTGTATATCTGACACTGCCTAAGAGGGTAGATTTTAAGAGTTCTCACAAAATAACAACAACAACAAACCATGTGAATTGATTGAAGTTATAGATATATTAATTAGCTTATGGTGGTGATTATTTCACTCTGTATATGTATATCAAAACATCAAAAATCAGTATCAATTGTATATACTTATACAATTTTTATTTTTCAATTATACCTCAATTAAACTGAAAATACATTTAAAATACAAATAATAAAACAACATCCAAGTTTGTCAAAGAGAAAATATAGAAGAAAGGAATTTATCACCACATGGTCCAGACAAGAAAATGCAAAAATGAACATGACATGGGGCCACGCTGGGCCCCATAACCAATGAGAGTCAGAAGTTAATCCCTTCAGCCATTTCCCTGTATCACTAGAAATACAAATTTTCTAGATCTTCTCAAATCTGCAGGAAGACATTTCAAGTATGTTTGTTTCCTTTTAAGTAGTTTAAAGGAATACATGAAAATGTAGTTTTCAACATAAAAGTCTTGACATGTAATGTCAATTTTTAAAGTGAGACCTATTTATTTTACACACTTCTTAACCAACATGGCTTGCTGAATGCTATTTAACCAAATAGAAGAAAGCAGGACAAATTTCATTGATACCCTTGTCATACAAACAATTACACAGATATATAAGTCATCATCAGTATTTCTTAATGCATTATGATTTTAAAGCTATTTTATCATAATCTGTACTTCTGAAACTTTTCTAAGTATCATTTTGAATTAAAGAATATGTCTCCAGAAGGAATTTTACTTCAATTCAAGGATTATTAAATGTTAACTTACAAATGACTATTATTCTAGTCCTGATCTATTCCTCATAAGTTCCTATTACATGTGTTTTTCCTACTGCTATCTTTTGGCATGTGTTAAATAAACAATTGCAAGCATTTCATATTTAGGGGAAACAATAATGAAATAGAAACTACATATAGGTTTTTATTAATATGTCAGGAAAGCTTTTAAATCTTACTTTTGTACTGTGGAACTGATTTGCAATGAACTACCAACAGTGGTTGCACGTTTCAAACATTAGAAGACATTTAAACAACAGACGTTTGTCTGCAGGCAGCAGGAGATGTATAGAAATCCATCTAAATGTTCAGATAATAACTGTATTTTTGAGCAGGCATTATGCAGCAGGATTCCTAATGGCATGAAGGTTCTCTTTCTAGATGCCATGAATACAAAAATACCCCTGCTGTTTAGACCACGAACAATCCAGGCACTTGAACTGAATTGTGTATGATTACTAGCTTTCATCAAACCTCGAGACGCTGTATTAAAATGAAAATAGTTTCCTAAAAGAAAATATCTGAGTCATTTTATTTTTCTTAAAGTTATTCAGGATGACTTTAATGAGGAAGTAAGGGGTGCCTGTGATTAGAATCTGTGAAAGGCCTTTTTACATTTATTCTTGGCCTTGTCTTGGTTGGTAGAAAAGTTTTAAGAAAGTGATTCACCCTCTAGATACCTAGAGGTAAAAATATCAATGTCTGTTGTTCATTAAATTATTATTATTAGACCCAGACTAGGTGTGAGAGCCAAAAATAGGCCTTCCCCTGGAAGTCTTTTTGTTGTGATGTTTGAATTATTTCACAAGTGAAATTTTGTACATTTGGTGGTGGACTGTAATCTGTAGCTTTTACCAATTTTCACCAACTATTTCTGAAATGTTTACACTTCAAGTATTCAATGTGCTTTGTAACATCTGTCATAATGTGTAGTCATTTTAAACGTTATCACTATTGTAGTTTGTTTGAGAGACTGATTAATATATAAAGTTATGTGTTGGGATTACCATATTTTATTAAAACTGATCATTTTGGAATGAATAGATGACACAAAAATATACATAAAGTTGCATGTGATTTGTCTTAAAAGACTTTTACTTTCCTTAAAAATCAGGGAAGAGCTTTGATAAAGAACTCATAGTAAGGATGTTTTATAAATGAAAATATGTCATTAATAAAATATACACAAAAAAACTTTTTTAAGTTAATGCTACCTCAGCTAGCCAGCCTTTGAATTATCCCAATTTTCTCCTTCCCATTTCTGTAGCATTAGGCACTAAGTCTTCCGATTGGACATTTAACAAAGAATTTCTCAAAAGATGCATCTTAGGGAAACTTATTTATCACTTACATTTTAATTATATTTTTTCTTTTGATAACTCTTGTGTACATTTTTTAAAAAGCATGCCAAGGTTTTAAGTGTGTCATAAACACAAAACTTTTGAGAACCAATATGCTTAGCTTCTGTTTTAATCATTAATTTTCTGAACTATTGGGTGAATATATACTACATTTTCTGCCAAACCCTTTAAATCTCATAATTCTACCAAAAATCTTTATGGCACCGAGAAAACCCTCTGTCCTTCCCCAGCTAGCCAGCATCCGATGGCATTCAGTTGCCTCAGAAGCCTGAGCCCATTTCAAAAATACCATTTCACCCTGTCGGCTACATGGTCACCTCAGTGTGGCCCAAAGGATGATTTGAAAAGTGGATATTTTGATGATGTCAAAAAGTACCGATTTTTATTTATTTATTTAATATATTTTTATTGATTTCAGAGAGGAAAGGAGAGGGAGAGAGAGATGGAAACATCAATGAAGAGAATCATTGATTGGCTGCCTCTTGCACG
>NW_005361479.1:91042-97846 GCF_000412655.1 Myotis brandtii
TGGGGATGTGCCCGCAACCCAGGTACATGCCCTTGACCGGAATCGAACCTGGGACCCCTCAGTCCGCAGGCCGACGCTCTATCCACTGAGCCAAACCGGTTCTGGCAAAGTACTGATTTTTAAAGGGGACAGAAGTGTGTTAATTTTGACCACTTATAAATTTATGCAATACACAAATTATAAGCAAAGTGTGTGGACAGCTGCATGCTCTTTTAATAGTATTTTAAAAAATTATCATTTGAAAGTACTTAGTTATTCAGTATAAAACACCTGGAGTTGATATTCATTCCTGATATTTCTTTGCAACCATAAAATAAGAAGTTAGAGTCTGTTAGAGGTTAATATATAAATTTCACTCAGATAGAAAAGATAACCACAAAGGTTACAGATGTTTGGCTCTATAAAACAGTAAAACATTTTTGTATCTATTGCCCAGCTGGCATGGCTCAGTGATTGAATATCGACCTATGAACCAGGAGGTCATGGTTTGATTCCTGGTCAGGGCTTGATCCCCAGTAGGGGACGGAAAGGAGGCAGCCAATCAATGATTCTCTCTCATCATTGATGTTTCTATCTCTCTCTTTTTCTCCTTTCCTTTCTGAAATCAATAAAAATATGTAAAAATATATTTGTGGGGCCCTGTCTATGGATACACTGCTCTAAGGCCTCTAAGCATGGGCCTAACCTCGGTGCTCAAGGCCACGATATTTTTATGCAGGTGCAAGGTAGCCGCAAGCCTTACAGTGCACAGACATGCCCTTCTGTAGCCAAAATATGATTGATATCACTGTTGGCAACCAGCCTTCTTTGTCTCTGGAGTAAGATACAGGTTATCGACCAGGAGTGTGAAGAAGTGTGCTGGAGAGATGAAGCTGAGAGCTGGTACCACTACAATGTAAGGCCGTGAGTTTACAAGCAGCGTGTGGCTGCTCAGATAATAGCTGTGGGTACAGAGACTGCCACTGCTTTTGTAGAAAAGATATGTATTTACCAGCCGGTGTATGGCTGCCTATATGGGATTGCTGTGAAGGACTCTTTCGTCTGCTGAGTTATGGCCACTGGCTTCTGCAATAAAGACTCATTCTTATACGCACACAACTTCTCATGGCTTCTCCATCTAAGACCCGGCATCCAAGGAGGTCCAGCCCTAAGCAGAGGGGCTCGGACCCAACATCTGTCACCACTCGTGAGAGAATAAAGGAGGAACTTGGACTAAGTTCCCAACAGTTAGAACAGTGAGCAGGGCTTGAGAAGGAACCAGCCCTGGCGTAGTTGGGAAGAATTTACAAGAATATATGGACTCACAACAACTCTGAGCAGCAGTGCTGAGCAGTGCTCTTGCTGGCTCTGACAATATTTTAAAAATCTTTTTATCTATTAACAAATTCATTTCAGCCTTACTTTTTATTGACTGACTATATAAATATTTATTCCTCAAATTCTTCAAATTATCTTAATGATTCCCTCATTAAATAATGTGTTAAGTAACATAATCAATACATGTTTATCTATGTTCGATGAAAGCCATGTTTTAACTCTTCAAAAATTATTTCAATAGACTAAAAGTTTCATACTGTGAAAGTATCAATAAACCTTATAGCAGTTCTGGGATTAATCTATATGAGAAAATTCTCTCAAAAAATATAAATTTAATGTTGATCTTAAAAATATCTTTATCTGGACACAATAACAATCCCTGTCATGCCAATATCCAATAACTCAATCTATATTAAGTTATTAAACATTCATTAACTATCCAAAAAATGGATGTATATTTATTAATCTATTAACAGAACATATTTGTAATTATCCTGAGTTTTGACATAGAAAAATTTTGTCATTGGATAATGAATACACATTTCTTAAAGAGATGAAAATTAACTTTATGACATGACTTCCATGTTTTCTTGATAACTTAATCGTCAGTAATATTTATTTATCTACAACTTAAATCCTTTTATTTCAATCACAGTGAATGTTGCAGCAGAAAGTGACAGACAAAATTAGGATAAATTAACAAATGTTTTAGTGAACTTGCTTGCTCAACGCTTTCAATGTTATTTGTAAAATACAATTGTAGAAATTTCAAAAAAAAATAGTAAACAACACTAATCTCTCTGTTGCAGTGTCTCAAGTACTCTGCCTCCGGCAATCAGGGAAAAACAAACACTGTTGGTCTTTAAAGCTACTTTCATTTTGGCTGCAATTGTCAAACCTTGCCTGACTCGTTTTCCATGCACTCCTGTTGCAAATGTCTGTGCTATGGAGCAGCTGTTGTTAAACCCACATCTTTTTTATAGCTTTATTTAGACTTTGCGCCTTAAAGTCAAGACCCAGGAAAAGTGTGCTCTGTGAGACATTATTTCCCAAGAGCATCAGATGTTTTTTCATAGGAAATGTTTCGGAGAGGATTTGAAGCTACAAGTTTAGGATTTTTTCAAAGTTGTAGCCTGGCCCTGGCAGGTGTGGCTCAGTTGGTTGGACGGCATACCGTGCACTGGAAGGTTGCTGGTTCAAGGCACATGCCTGGGTCTCAGGCTCCAGTTCCCCCACTCTTGCTCTCCCTCCCCCTGAGGGGTCCTGCAGGAGGCACCTGGTCCTTGGATGGCTATTTCTCTCTCCCCCTCTCCCTTCCTCTCTCTCTAAAAATCAATAAATATATTTTTAAAAAATTGTAATTTGGTTTTTAAGGCCAAGAAAAATTCATTCCTCTGAGTGTATGTAGCAAAGCCATGGAAATGCACATAAATGTACATACCAACAATTTATTTTCTAACATATTTCCAAGATTTCACAAAAGCTGTTTGTCTCATGTGAAGAGGATAAACATCGATATATAGAGATACACAGGAGCAAATATGATTGCATACCTCTACATATGCTTTCATTTTGTATCCACTCCCTTATTCAAATCTTATTTTATTTTATGATGACAAAATGAGTGCAAGTTGGTGGTACTGTTAGCGTAGGCAGCTAGTTACGTGTTTACCAAGGTAGGGAGCAAATGGAGCCAGACATCTAATTAAGCCAAATTAACTAGGAAGCGATAGCTTCCAGACCCTCCAGGGGACAGCCACACTGTTGCCTTGCCAAAGGGATTAATATCCCACCAACTTCCCACTAAGGCTTTCCAATCTCCCCAGGGGACAACTGTTCTATTTCCCCAGATAACTGAGTGGGGAACCAGCAAAGGGGAAATCCTGCTGAGGCATGCACACTAGAAGCCAAGATGGTGCAGGCGGAGGTCCTTCTACGATGAGGCAGGGAATAGGAGTAAAAATGGTGACTCAGAAGGGAAGGAATCTAGCCTGGAAAATCTGGGGAAAAGATTAAATTGGATAAGTCCTTTTCCTAGAAGGAAAATCCTAGGAGATCCAGGGAAGAGTGGTTTGGGGGAGAGCTCAGCACAAGTCTGAAGAGCCATCAAAGAGACTGGTTAGTTTGAAAGAAAGCTCACTCCTTCCCAAACCCAATATAATATAATCATGGCTTAGCAAAGGCCCAGGCCCTGTTTGTTTGCAGGTGTTTGGTAGCAGCTGTTGAAGCACAGGCCCAAAGCATAGGCCTGGGCAGCACTGGCTGGAGTTCTGCCTGGAACAGAGACTGAACTGCTGGGAACAGACACTAAGCTAGCCAGAGGCGGGCAGACTGAGATGGACTACTGAAGCGTTGGCATGGCCTGAACTGAACTACGGAAGCTTCGGATGTCCTGCCAATTCCAGGCGAATGGCACAGCATCTCTAGAGCACAGCCCTTCTTCTGGACTTGGTGAGAACAAGCGCAGGTCTGAGGCCCCAGAGCCTGGACTTCTGTAGAGAGATGGAGCTGAGCCACCTGATCCTGGGTGAAACATTGGGCAACTGGGGATAGTCGCTGTTTTTCGCTCTAATAAACCTTGCCATACAATTGCTCACATCCTCCTCTCCATGGCCCTCGGAATGCTCTTCTTGAGATTTCACAACAACCTGTGACTCCATGGAAGAATCCTATTTCCACCAGCAGTAGAATGAACTTGTGATTCCTTTGATATTAAGGAGCAATGATATGCCAATGAGACTCACTGCAATCAACCTCTAATATACTGAAAGGTTGTCTTTAAAATAAAGTTTAAAACAATGAATCACATTTAAAAGTAAATTGGGAGCCAACATTTTTAAGTAAATATTTTACATTTATGATTCCTCAGCTACCTCTGTTCTATCCACTCCTTTACCCGGCACATCTGGACTCCTGAGAAACCCCGAGTATAAAGGAAGTGGTAGCCAAATGTAAGATCTTTATTCTTTGGAGAATTTGCCATGATTATTCTCCTTTGCTAGACTTGAGTAAGTAATCTAAGGAAATAAAAAAATGTGTGTTCTCCTTACCTACCTTTGCTAAACCAAGATCCTGGAGCCAGCCATAGTGAACCTATTGTCTGGAGCCTCAACTTTGGACCTTATTCTGATCTCTGAAGAACTTCAGTGGTGTATTATTAATTTTTAATATAAAAGTCATAACATAGGTCAAATGAGATAGAGAGACAAAGAGAGAAATGAGCAACCCAGATCTTTCAACTCTTAAAAGTCTAACCCTAAAAATCTCAATATGTAAGACAAAACTTAGATTTAAAAACAATACCTTAAACCTCAGGAGCTATATAGCTTAGGTTGTACTAATTTCATGTGCCAGACTAATGGTACCCAAAATGTCTACCTTAGGGTCTGACGTTGTTAAATTTCCCTCCTTGTTACATTTCCCTGTGTGTAATGGCTCAGGCCCTTTCCTCCTGCACAGCCTTTTACCTCCCTCTATGTTTTCTACCGTTGAAGGACCTTGAAAGTGTTCAGCCTCTCCCACTCCCTAGAATGTGTAAGTACAATGACACAAAGGAAACTTCTCTAAAATAAGTCACGTTGAAATGAATTTTTACCTGCAGATTGATTCTTTTTTTCTATTTTATTTAATATAGTATATTTTACTGATTTCAGAGAGGAAGGGAGAAGGAAAGATAGAAACATCAATGATGAGAATCATTGATCAGCTGCCTCCTGCACGCCCCCTACTGGGGATCGAGCCAACAACCTAGGTGTGTGCCCTTGGCCGGAATCAAACCCGGGACCCTTCAGTCTGCAAGCTGACGCTCTCTCCACTGAGCCAAACCAGCCAGGGCTGATCCTTTTTTTTTCTTTTATCAGCATGGACTTTTAGGAAATAGGATTGTTTAAAGCAAAAGGTATATCAATTAATGGTTTGACTTTCAATATAGTTAGAAATTGATCTAACACTTAACACAGACATGTAAAAGCCTTCCTTTTAAAGTTTTATAAGATATTTTATTTCCTTATTTGTGGTCCTAAGTTACACTTAAACCATTGGTAAATAATAAATTACATGGCAATTACCATTAACTTTATTAGCAATAATTTTCTACATAAACAATTGATGTCCAACCTCAGCCACCATCTGCATCTTACTTAAGATTATTTTGTGATTCTTTTCTCTCCACATTTATTGAGGATTTCAAAAGTTGGCATACATTCTTCTGTATGTATTATTCATTCTATAGTAGGGGAAAATTTGGAGGTGATCTGAAAAAAAGTACATGGTCAGCTGTCAGAAAAAAAGTCTGAAAAACTTCAACAATTATTTCACATTCCATGTTAGAGACGTATTTACATAAATTGCAAAGCATTTGCTTTAATGGTTTGAAATTTAACTATTTGATAACATGCTTTGGTCCAATTTTCATATTTCTTAAAGCAGGGAATATGTCACCCTGGCTGGTGTGGCTAAGTGATTAGAGTGCCGGCCCCCTGCAAGAAAGGGTCTTGGGTTCAGTTCCTAGTCAAGGGCTCATACCTAGGTTGCATGTTTCATCCTGGGTCCCTGGTCTGGACGTGTGGGGGAGGCAATCAATCTCTTTCTCTCTCTCTCTCTCTCTCTCTCTCTCTCTCTTCTCTCCTTCTTTCTTTCTCCCTCCCTTCCCTATTCCTCCCCTTCCACTCTCTCTAAAAATCAATGGAAAAAATATCCTCAGGTGAGGATTAACAAAAAACAACAACAAACAAACAAAAAGCAGGGAATATGTCAAAGCACTTTCCTCTCCAGAAGAGTATATTAGCCAGAGTATTTCTTGTAGACCTGCCACCCCTCTTAGCCATCATGCTACTACTAACCATTTGACTGCTTCACACAATTTGCTCATTTCTACCAGGTTATCCTGCCATCCAAGGTTGTATGCCCCTTTATCCAATAACATCTTTCTTCTTATGGCTCCACACTTCACACTGGTTTCCTCATCAAAAGGTCAGACTTCGTTGAGTCTGTTGAGTTGTAACTGGAGTTGGTTGATTGTGTCACAGCTATTGGTTAGATACCAATCTCTTTTTGATCTGGACCTTTGCCTATCCCAGTCACTTAGTCTAACTCTGTAATCCGCACCTCACTGAAGGCCCTGACTGTGACTACTCCCTTGTCTACTTCAGGGCTTCTTACTGCCTCAGTCCCTCTTGCACACCCTGATGTGCTCTATCCTCCACGTTTGCTGTATCTAGTTACTCTTTTAATCAATAAATATCTGTGGAAATTCTCTATGGACCAAAAGTGTTTGTTGTAGGCTGTTGTCTATTATTAAAAACTAGAGGCCCGGTGCACAAAAATTTGTGCACTCGGGGGGAAGGGGGGGTCCCTCAGCCCTGCCTGTGCCCTCTCGCAGTCTGGGACCCCTCGGGAGATAATGACCTGTTGGCTTAGGCCTGCTCCTGGGTGGCAGAGGGCAGGCCCAATCCCTAGGTGCAGCCCCTGGTCGGGCTCAGAGCAGGG
>NW_005361479.1:98905-106637 GCF_000412655.1 Myotis brandtii
GCAGGCGGGGAACGTTGGTTTCCTCCGTCACTGAAGGAAGCAAGCCTCATGTTAGTTTCAAGCTGCCTGGCTGCCGGCCGCCATCTTGGCTGTCGGTTAATTTGCATATCTCCCTGATTAGCCAATGGGAAGGGTAGCGGTCGTACGCCAATTACCATGTTTCTTTTTTATTAGTGTAGATGATACACAAAGTGTAGGGTGAATTTCTAACCAGATTTTTAAGGGCTAACATTTGCCCAACAATGTTTCCTTCTGTGACTTGAATTCTGGCCACTTAAAACCCAACTTTTTCTGCTTCTGCATGGCTGGAGGTCATCTGGTGATTTCATATCCAAAACTTAAAGACATTGGTTGAGATTCAAATCAGATTTGAATTGCAAGACATATATTAATGAAAAACAGTGGCCTAGAGTGCATTTGAAAGTAGCAGCCTCATGTGTGCTTTCATTATTTTTATGCTGCAAACCTATTGTCCTGGGTTGAAAGTAGACCAAAGATATCTTTAGACATAACTCAAGGACACAAGCCTGGAATAATTAGAAAACACGTCAGAGCTAATCTTGAGATGTTATCTAGACAGAGACCTCTGAGAGTTCTTTCAACTTCTTTTCCACTTACTGCATTCAGAAACAATATAAAAAGGCACTAGTTATTAATGCTAATTAAACTTCCAGCTAATACTAGATCAGCAGAGAACTAGAATGGTCCAGAAAAATGAATTAAAACATAAAGAAACAAAAGAAACATAGTAATAGATGGCTCAAGTCAATACAATCAGACAAATGTGAATAATTTTGTTTAGTAGACCAAAGGCCAGTGGGAAATAATGAAGACTAAAAGTGGCTCCCAACATCTGACTAGAGTTCGTTCTTCACAAATGGAAGGCACAAAATGATGAATTTACAACCAGCAAGTGAATATTTTAGCTACTGTCTGTCTTCTAGAGATGAATGCTCAATTTGTTTAGTTACTTATCTATTCTCTTATAACATAGTCATTGAAAACCTGCTAAGCACCAGACATTGAGATAAATCTTGGGAAGCAAATAAATAAGAGATCACAATTGAGTGTTTTTTGTTTGTTTTGTTTTGTTTTTCAGAAGTGAGCACAGGACTACAACAGAGTGTGATAAATACAACAGAGATAAGGATAAGATCCTGAGAGAGCAGAGTGGAAGGGCGTCATCTCTTTCTTGGTAAGTCTAAGATGGCTCCACAACTGAGGAAATAAATAGGCTGTGTTTCAAGGGATTTATATTTGTGTTGTCTATAGAGAAAAAAATATACAGAGTTAGAAGTTCCATGTAATATTTCTATGATATATGTGATAGAATTTGGCAGGAATGAGACAAAATCTTGGGATTAAAAATCCTTAAACATGATCATGAAGATGGTAGCTGCAGCTTGAAACTGCCCGATGGGCTCCTCTAAGTCTAATCTTCCTTGGCCGTGGCCATGGCCTGAATGTACGAGCAGCTCAAGGGAGAGTGGAACCATAAAAGCCCCAGTCTCAGCAAGTGTCAGGAAGATCTGGTAAGTCTCAAGCCAGTACTGCTGGAGCTCAATTTCCTGCCAACCACAGGGACCAAACTGACCAAACAGCAGCTCATTCTAGCCTGGAACAGCTCTCTGAGTCAGCGTGCATACACCAGCTCTTGGACCATAACCTTCTCTTCCTGCTGCTTCAGAACCAGGTGGCTGAGTTCCACATGAAATGGGAGTGGCTGCCTGCCAAGGACATCCAGACCCATGTATATATCAAGCATCCTGGGCCCCTTGAGCAATATCTAGTGGAGGGCAGCAACAACAAGGTGTTCCTGGCCAAAGGCAACCTCCCTACCGAGAGGTAGACCTTCTTCATCGACATCCTCCTTGACACTGTCAGAGATGAGATCGCTGGATGCATGGAGAAGGCCTATGAGAAAATCCTCTTTTCTGAGGCCACCCGGATTCTCTTCTTCAACACACCCCAAAAGACGACAGACTACACCAAGAAGCGAGCGTGGGTCCTGGGCCTCATCAGCTACTACAGCTTTGCCAGTCAGCAGCAGAATCCAGAAGATAACACCATCCCCTCCACAGAGCTGGCCGAACAGGTCATCAAATAATGCCTGGCAGCTGAAAATGATCCTCTGAGCCCAGCAGGTACTGGGTAAGGCAGGGCTTACACTATTGAAAGCAGCTGTAGTCCAGGGCTTCCTCCAATAAAGGTAAATGGACATTCAAAAAAAAATCCTTGGAAGCTTTTTTGACTAAGTAAAATGACATCCTGACATCTGATAAAAGAGAAAATATTAAAATGTATAATATGAATATACAACTCAACAGAAGAATAAATTCTGTAAGTAAGCACGTCATGGAAAATCAAAACACTAATACATATGTTGAAAGGGGCTACATCTTAAACTGGATTACTAAGTGAATAACAGTTCTGTATGATCTTTCAAATATAGGGTGTCCCAAATATATATATACACACACTTTAAATAATTATAAAGGCAGTGTTTATTAAAATACATTTCATTTTTCAAATTGAGCTATCAGCTGTTAAAGTGCATATACAGTTTTTGGGACCCCTGTATATATCAAAATTAAATCTTTCCAGGTTCTTGCTTAAATATTATCTGCTCAGAGAGGTCCTCTTCAATCATTTGTTCTCATTCTATTGTATTTGTTTATTGTCTTTTTCTTCCCTGAAGTTATAAAAGAACTTTAAGATTTTGATTACCACTGCACCATAATCTCAAAAATGGTGCCTAGTAATATATAAGTGCTCCAAAAATGATTGTCAGATGGATAAAAACATACAGAAATGATGGAATAACACTTATTATTCATAAAATTGACAATGAGTAAAAATAATAGTCATGCCAACTATTAAAATGAAATATGTACTCACACAATTAATGAGAGCTTAATTTAAAATGTCTGTTTTAGAATTGAATTTTACTATATCTGTCAAAATTATAATGTAAAAACTTCTTAAGAATATTTCTTCAAATATATTTGTATGGATATGAAAATATGTAAAAATCCTACAAATGTACTATTCTGATAGCATGAAAATACAAATAAAATATCTATAAGTAGAGAAAGAGAAGCAGAGTACATCTTAAAATATATTGAGAAGTCATTAAAAATAACAAGATAGGAATAAATAAGGCTTATAGATAGTAATTTTAATAAAATTTAAATTGGAAAATAGCTTACCTTGTATATTATCATTGAAAATGTAATTTAATTATACAACTGTCAGAGCATAAAATGGTAATGCTTTATAACTAAAACAGCTTCATTTTGGATAAATAATGTGTCTACAAATATTATATCTAGGCTAAACCACAAAATTATGGTATAAAAACCCTGTCTGGGATTTTAGCAGTCCAAACTTCTCCATGCCTCACTTATTACTAATATTCTTGAAATTATTTAAAAGCTTTATACTGTATATGATTTCTGATTCTAGTCATTTATTTTTTAGTTTTTTTAATATATCTTTTAATTGATTTCAGAGAGGAAGGGAGAGGGAGAGAAAGATAGACACATCAGTGATGAGAGAGAATCATTGATTGGCTGCCTCCTGCATGCCCCCTACTGGGGATCAAGCCCACAGCCCAGGCATGTGGCCTTAACCAGAATCAAACCTGGAAACATTCAGTCCACTGGCTGATGCTCTATTCACTGAGCCAAACAAGCCAAGGCTGATTCTAGTCATTTTGACTTGACAATCTAATTTTTTTGTAATCGCATATGCATATTCATGTATAGTCACTTATGCAAGTGTCTATTGTGTGTATGAGTGTATATGTGTGTGTTTAGAAAATCCTCAGAAAGATTCATAGAAGACTCCTAAAAGTGATTATCTCCAGGGAGTTTGACTAGAAATGCAAATTGTGGAGACTTTTTCTTTTGTCTTTTTTATGTATTTAAATGGGCTTGAATTGAACTTTCAGCAATAATAACAATAACAGCAATTAAAAATATGTTCTGAATCAAGTGTATAAACAGCAAAGAATAATTTCAGAGAACATAATTAAATTTGCATTTTAAAATAAAGGAATTTGAAATAGAGAGGTGAGAGGGTGACAATAATAGCACATTTACTAAACTAGTTCATAATCCAGGGGTAATATGAGATGGAAATCAAGCAGTGGTAAGATATAGAAGAAACTGATTTATTGACTTAGAAATGAAAGATGTCAACTGACTGGAGACAGAGAACGAAAATGAAGAAATTGCTAAAAACAATCTTTTAGATTGAGATACAAGTATAATTACTTATTTATTCAGCAAAATGCAGGATTTAGGACAGTCTATTCAATTGCCTGAAGAAGAGACAAACTTCCCAGAAGTAAAATTAGAACAGAAAAGCATCTGTTCTAATGGAACCACTGGGAAAAAAAGATAGAGTTAAACTGATTGTATTCAGAAGTGTGAAGAGCAGAATTAATTATGTAAATTTTAGGTTCAATTAGAGCAAGAGGAATTGAACTGATAATGCTAGGTTAAGTAAAGCTTATCCTTAAATAGCCTCCTTTCAGAGCAAAACTTTTGAATTTTCTTTATTACTAATTGTGCTACAACTGCTAATAATATTAGTATAGTCTTTTTACAATCAGTAATTTCACACTTTCTATCATTTGTTACATACACAATTTATATTATTTTTATTAACATGGTCCTATATAGATGGAAATTTGAGGCTCCAAGATAATAATATTATATAGCCTGTGTAACAAAAATCAATGAGTGGTTGAGCTGAAATTTAAATTTATGCAGTTAAAATCATCATTCCTCTCTCTCTCTCTCTCTCTCTCTCTCTCTCTCTCTTTCTTTCTTCAGAGAGGAAGGGAGAGGGAGGGAGAGGGAGAGAGATAGAAACATCAATGATGAGAGAGAATCATTGATAGGCTGCCTCCTGCACACCCCACACTGGGGACCGAGCCCACAACCTGGGCATGTGCCCTTGACCAGAATCAAACCTGGGACACTTCAGTCTGCAAGTCGATTCTCTATCCACTGAGCCAAACCAGCTAGGGCCATTCCACACTCTTAACAATTATGCTCATGATTGCTTTGGAATTCAGAGTCACTTTGTATGCTTCAGATGATATTCTAATATTTCTATCCATTTCATGTAAGGATAGGCTATTCATGAATAGGTGGTGTTTATGTGTGTTTAGAATATCCTTAGAAAGATTCATAGAAGGTATTGGGTTGAGAATAAGGTATCTTTCAGGATCTCATTCAGATCTAAACTCAAAATACTGAAGTATGAAGAGGATTGTGTTATTGTTGTCTCCAAATTTCATTCTCAATTCCTTTCATTTGTGGTTTAGATGCCTTGAATGACTATGTGACAAATTAGAAAATCATTCAACAGGGAGGGAGGTTCTTTTGGGTGTCCTGAGACCCAATTTCCAATGGGGGGAGGAGGTTCTTTATACCTCCAACAAGAAATTCTCAGAATACCATTTGGGTGTCCAAGAATTCTGCTGAATTCAGACACTATCTACCCAGAGATAGAATCAGGTTCCACAGGTAAAGGACTTAGTCCCACAAGACAGCCCTGCACTCAGACTCCAGCAGCAAACCCCGGTTCCTGTGCTTCTGACCAACTGGTTACAAATTAGAGGCTCCAACAACCAGCTCTAACTCAGGATGCCAATTGCAAGTCTAAGTTGTTACCTGTACTTCTTAATGTCTGGCTATAGATTAATAAAACCCACACCCCCCTGCATGGGTTTGCTTAATTCTCTAGAATGGCTCACAGAGCTCAAAAAATCCATTTCCTCATTAGATTACCTATTTATTACAAAGGATATTAAAGGACACAAATCAACAGCCAGATGAAGAGGAACATAAAATGAGGTTAGGATGAGGATCCAAACACAGGAGCTTCTGTCCTTTTGGATCTTGGGGCCAACACAGTGGCATGTGGAAGTATTCTGGATCCTCAACATCGAAACTTTTTGAAAAAGGCCTATGAGCCATCCTCTGGGTTTTTTTTTTTATGGAGGCTCCATTATGTTTCTCTTCTCCCTGGAAATAAGGGGGTGGGACTGAAAGTTCAGGCCCTCTAACCACATGGTTGGCTCCTACTTACAACAGGCCCTCACCTTTGTGTGGAGTCCACAAGTCACCTCATTAATATAACAAGAAATCATTGTGTGTGTGTTTTAGTTGTTTTTTTATTTGTTTGTTTTTTAAATATATTTTTATTGATTTCAGAGAGGAAGGGAGAAGGAGAAAGATATAGAAACATCAACGTTGAGAGAGAATCATTGACTGGCTTCCTCCCGCATGCCCGTAACTGGGGACCAAGCCCACAACCTGGGCATATGCTTTTGACCTGAATCAAACCCAGGATCCTTCAGTCCGCAGGCCAATGCTCTATCCACTGAGCAAAACTGGCCAGGGCAAACCATTGTTGCTTTTATCACTTAAAAAATTCTGAAGGATTTGGAAGCTGTGAGCCAGGAACTGTGGATGAAGACCAAATATATCAAAGAAATATATTTTGGTCATCTGAATTTGGTCACCATTAAAATGACCAAAATATATTTCTTATAAATCACAATATCACAGAGGTAAAATAGGAGATGATACTAATAGAATTCATTTGAAACATGCAATTTCCATTAATCGGGACATCCTCTAGGTTGTTCTTGTTAATGAGAGGAATAGGCGACTGCGTTATAAATGTTGCAATATACCTGTTTCTGAGCTAGTGCCAATTACGTTGCCTTGCTTTGATGTCATTTTTCCAAAGTCAGTTCACATTTTCTACTGGCACTCATGGCTTTATTTTGTTTAGTTTCATTATTATTTGCCTAGCATTGCCTTCAAATCATATTTATTGATAATAAGTAATCTGGAGGTATGAATGAAGTAAAAGTGAAGTTTTTATAAGTGTTTTATATCTTATTTTACCATTTAAGAAAGATATGCATATTGCACTGGGACACCTTTGAATCTAGTTAAGGTACTAGATCTGTGAAACTAGTAGTTACCTGGCCCTTTACTAACAATAAAATGAATTAATTTCCCATTTAAGGTATAGCATGGGAAAGTGGTTTTATGTTCAGAGTGTGTTTTGTTCTATGTGATAACATTTTAGTTAGATGATAGATTTCCAGTTAGGGCAGGTCCTCTTTTTTGAGATTAAGAGTTTCAGTTTAACAAAGATGAAGTAAATTCAAAAAACCTCTCATGATAGGTCTTAAAAAACATTGGCAAATACTTTTGTTTGTTTGTTTGTTTTTAATCTTTATTGTTGAGATTATTACAGATGTCCCTCTTTTTTCTCCCCATAGCTCCCCTCCACCTGGTTCCCACCCCACCCCAGGGCCTCACCACCCTATTGTCTGTGTCTGTAGGTAATGCATACATGCATATAAGATCTTTGTCTAATCTCTTCCTGCACTGCCCCACACCCCCTTCCCTCTGAGAATTGTCAGTCTGTTCCATTTCCATGCTCCTGATTCTATTCCATTCACCAGTTTATTCTGTTCATCAGATTTTTTTATTCATTTGATTTTTATTTTTTTTTAATTTTTTTCAATGTCTCCCCATTCACAATACAGACCAGACAAAGAGCCTGAGCTGAGGTGTATATGGGGTAAGTTTACTCTGCCTCCTATTTCTGTACAGTCAGTGTAAGAACACAGCCTGTGGTAAGCACCAGGAGGCCCTCATTTGATTTTTAGATTCACTTGTTGATAGATATGTAT
>NW_005361479.1:106857-108262 GCF_000412655.1 Myotis brandtii
GCCCTGCTCTGTGCATGACAGGGGGCAGCACCCCAACTCCCCAATCGGCCCTGCTCTGAGCCTGACCAGGGGCTGCACCTAGGGATTGGGCCTGCCCTCTGCCACCCAGGAGCAGGCCTATGCCAGCAGGTCGTTCTCTCCTGAGGGGTCCCAGACTGCGAGAGGGCACAGGATGGGCTGAGGGACCCCCTCTCCCCCCCGAGTGCACAAATTTTTGTGCACTGGGCCTCTAGTATTTCTTATAAATCTCAATATTTCAGAGGTAAAATAGGAGATGATACTAATAGAATTCACTTGAAACATGCAATTTCCAGTGATTGGGACATCCTCTAAGTTGTTCTTGCTAATGAGAGAAATAGGGGACTGCATTGTAAATGTTGCAATATATCTGTTTCTGAGCTAATGCCAATTATGTTTCCTTGCTTTGATGTCATTTTTCCAAAGTCAGTTCACCTTTTCTACTGGCACTCATGGCTTTATTTTGTTTAGATTCATTATCATTTGCCTAGCATTGCCTTCAAATCGTATTTATTGATAATAAGTAATCTGTGGGTATGAATGAAGTAAAAGTGAAGTTTTTATAAGTGTTTTATATCTTATTTTACCATTTAAGAAAGATATGCATATTGCACTGGGACACCTTTGAATCTAGTTAAGGTACTAGATCTGTGAAACTAGTAGTTACCTGGCCCTTTACTAACAATAAAATGAATTAATTTCCCATTTAAGGTATAGCATGGGAAAGTGGTTTTATGTTCAGAGTGTGTTTTGTTCTATGTGATAACATTTTAGTTAGATGATAGATTTCCAGTTAGGGCAGGTCCTCTTTTTTGAGATTAAGAGTTTCAGTTTAACAAAGATGAAGTAAATTCAAAAAACCTCTCATGATAGGTCTTAAAAAACATTGGCAAATACTTTTGTTTGTTTGTTTGTTTTTAATCTTTATTGTTGAGATTATTACAGATGTCCCTCTTTTTTCTCCCCATAGCTCCCCTCCACCTGGTTCCCACCCCACCCCAGGGCCTCACCACCCTATTGTCTGTGTCTGTAGGTAATGCATACATGCATATAAGATCTTTGTCTAATCTCTTCCTGCACTGCCCCACACCCCCTTCCCTCTGAGAATTGTCAGTCTGTTCCATTTCCATGCTCCTGATTCTATTCCATTCACCAGTTTATTCTGTTCATCAGATTTTTTTATTCATTTGATTTTTATTTTTTTTTAATTTTTTTCAATGTCTCCCCATTCACAATACAGACCAGACAAAGAGCCTGAGCTGAGGTGTATATGGGGTAAGTTTACTCTGCCTCCTATTTCTGTACAGTCAGTGTAAGAACACAGCCTGTGGTAAGCACCAGGAGGCCCTCATTTGATTTTTAGATTCACTTGTTGATAGATATGTAT
>NW_005361479.1:108929-118027 GCF_000412655.1 Myotis brandtii
GTTGGGTGTTTTT
Source organism: Myotis brandtii (assembly GCF_000412655.1). Lineage (NCBI taxonomy): Eukaryota > Metazoa > Chordata > Mammalia > Chiroptera > Vespertilionidae > Myotis > Myotis brandtii. The sequence goes on from NW_005361479.1 coordinate 108,943, forward strand.
TGCTTCCTTGTATTTCAAATCTTTGACTTGATTCTTGGGATCCTCTACTGTTGAATCTCAGTATATTATTCTTTATTTCAGTCAGTGTATGCTTAATTTCTGACTAGTCCTTTTCCATTTTTTTGGCATTCTCACTAAGATCCTTGAAGGTCTCACTAAGTTCCTTGGAGGTTTCTAGAAGATTCTTGAGTAACCTTATAACTGTGGTTTTGAACTCTATATCTAATAGTTTGCTTTCTTCCATTTCTTTTATTTGTGACACATTTCTTTGTCTCCACATTTTGGCTGCTTCCCTGTGTTTTTTTTCTATGTATTGGGTAGCTGCTAAGTCTCCTTGAGTTGATAGAGTGGTCTTGTGTAGTAGGTGTCCTATAGGGCCCAGTGGCTCAGCCTCCTCAATCACCTGAGATGGACACTCTTGGCGCACCCCTTTGTGGGCTGTGTGCACAGTTTTGTTGTAGTTGCGCCTTGATTGCTGTTGGTGTCACTGGGAAGAATTGACCTCCAGGCCAATTGGCTGTGAGGACCAGCTATGACTACAGTGGGAGCGCTGCTGTGCAGGAAACACCCTTATGGGGCAGGACTTGCTTCAGTGGGGCTTTGGTGCTCACTGAGTCTGCCCCTTGAGTGTGTCACTTATGGATGTGAAGAGTTGTAATCTGGCATGGTCTCACACTGACCACTGGGTACACTGGCTCTTGGTCTCTAGGAAGGTCCAAAGTCAGACAGTGCCTAGGGCCATCCAGCAGGAGCTACAGAGAGATCTGCAGATTCCTCCTCTTTGTATCAGGGTTGGAAGTCCTCAGATGAGGCCCAGCTGTGAAGCAAGGCAGGCTGGTGCTTGTGTGGGCCTTGGGCCTTTTATTTATAGCTTTGGAGCTCCCTGACCCAGCTGCAGCTTGTTTGACAGGTTTTAGGCTGAGAAAGGACAGGCCATTCATATGCAAAAGGCACTGTGCACAGCTTGGGTGGGGTTATAAATTGGGTGGGATAGGGTGTTAGGGAATCACCAGGGTGGAGAAAACAGAAATGGCTGCCAGTCATCCCTGCACTGGGGAGGTCCCAGCATGGGAAGAATGACCCCTGCAAGCACCTCTGTCTTGGAAGAAAGCCACCCCTGAGTTCCTGCCCCGATACCAGACAGTCCAGTTTCTCCCTGTATGTATCCGGTCCCCCAGAGTCACGCCTGGCACTACAACTCAGAGCAAGCAGAAGCTTGTAAATTCAGTTCACATGCTGGTCTTTTAAGAGGAGCAGCTGGGTCTCAAGCAGCCTGTGTGTCACTCAGCCCCAATCTGTACTGGTTTTTACAGTCTATAGTTCTTACCACCCGTAGGGACTTCTTTCCCCAGCTCTGGGACCCTGGGCTGGGGGTCTGGTATGGGGCTGGGACCCCTTGCTCCTCCAGGCAGCCTCCAAAGAGGCAATCTCCCTCCTGATTAAAAAAGTGGCACACCTGGGTGCTAGACCAGCCTGTTCCGCACCATCTACCAGTCACAATGCACTTTCTTCTTTACCTCTCTAGTTGCAGTACCTCCACTCAGCCAGCTTTCCCTTGGTTCTGGATGATAGTTGTTCTTCTTTTAGTTGTAATTTTGATGTGGTTGTGGGAGGCAGCAAGTATAGACATTTACCTATGCTGCCATCTTGGTTCTCCATGGCAGATACTTTTAATGATAGTTTTGATGATTACATTGTACTTGCAAAATAAAGCAAAGAATATCTGATCTCCAGAAATTTGAATTTACATTTGCTTCAGTAACCATTTGACGTAACTACCCTTGCTGGTAATAGACTCTTGTTACGAGTCTCCCCATAGCTTGAGTCTGTTCCTACCATAACATAATTACTGCATCTGATTGTTTATAATGTAGTCATAGAATTTTTAATATGTTGAATATTACTAGTGTTGATAGAATAAAACCAAAGCTCTTTTTTGGATTAAACTATTTTTCTCGTGAACCAACCCAATTCTGTGAATTTAAATATGTTAAATAAAATATTTTTATTTATTCTGGTTAAAATTATAATTTGACCCTCAGTTGAGTCAAAATGCAGAAGAGGCACATGGCATTATCTCAGGATAAAAGGTTATGTTTTATTTAGAAAAGCCCCAATTAATGCACATGTGACGGTGTCATAACTGATAGAAAATTACCCTATTAGAGTGATTTATGTTAATTATGGCAATTCAAATTTATTTTAAATAAGGATTTTAAGGGTTGGCATTCAGTGTCTTTTCAAATTTTAGAGACATTTCAAGTAAAAAAAATTAATGTAGTAAGTAAAAATTTTAAGTATCTTACATATGGCTTATTTTGTGCTTCAATATTCTCAGTATATACAAATTTGGGAGTAGCAAATGTTTGCAATTTGAATCTTTTTTGATTTTAGAAAAGTATGTCAAAAATAAGATAGCAATTACTTCAGTCAAAATGAGCTATGAGTCAAATGACCTTATGCAGGGGAATTTTCTGGCTCTTGTGCCTGATTTTGAAGGATGGGAATCTCAACTGGTGGAAGAAAAAAAAGCAGAGATTGGCATATTGCTTACCATAAATAGCACACAGTGCTATAACACACACACACACACACACACACACACACACACACACACACAATGTTAAATATAACATCATGTGTTATTTATTCAAAAACATATATAATAAACAAACCCATGTTCTATTGGTCTGATTGCCACAACTTTATAAATCATTAAAAGATCTATGAAATTTAGACATTTTGATGTTAAGGTTGATACAAAAACAATTTTTATTACCATGAGTGATTTAGAGAAGTAGAGACACCTTTTTCAATGTTTGGATATAGTTTTTGAAAAAAATATGAGAATCCTAAATCTGAGATTTGAAATTAAATTATTGTTAAAATAATAATTTTGGTTATATTGATGGGAATTAAAATATCAATTATATTAACTGAAATAAGCAAAGAATACAATGGTATACTTATTATCTTTCACTTATGAAAATATATACCATTAATCTTCATTGGACAAGGTCATTTTGCTTCTATAAAAGGTGAAAAAGATAAAAACAAGCAAGCAAGTAGGAAAACAAAATTATTTTAATTTCATTTTTCAAGATTCCATATACTCTTTTTTTCATCTTCCCACTAAACAACAAATTGCAGGTCCTAAAATAATACAATACTTTAGTAAGGTGTATCTTTGTTTCTTGTATTTTTCTACTTAATCCAGCCTCAATATGGCTTTCAAAATAATCTTCCTGAAATGTTGTTTGTTGTATATTAGTTTTATGGTTAAAATAATTCAATAAATATTAGTGTTGATCAAATAAAACAAAAGCTCTTTTTTGGATTAAACTACTTTTCTCATGAACCAATCAACTTCTGCTAACTTAAATATTTTCATCTTTGGCCCACTAATCCACCTCATCTGATACACTCCCTAATACTTGAACTTATTACCCACTCCATTAGACTGTCTTTCATATTTTGAGGTTCTACTTATTTTCAAGGTCTTGCTTTTCAAACAATTTTAGTAAACCTGCTCCAAATGATCTGTTTCTCTTGTGGTAACATAGAAGATATTTTTCTAGTATAGAATTTTACATTTTTAAAAGTCAACTATATCTCCTCCTTGTTTGAGCAAAAACTGTGGCTTCTTTTATTATTGTGTTTCTGTGAACTGGCATAATGACTGGTTTAAATAGGTATTTAACAAATCTTTAATTAACTAATCTTTAATGATCACATAGTTAAATTCATAAAATCTCATTCAAATAATTTCTCTAAAAATTCATAAAACTTGAAAAAGTAGTTTGCTTAATTATTCAAATTATGATAATAAATGACTGTGTGTGTTGTTTTTTTTTGTGTGTGTGTGTGTTTGCTAAGCCTTCTTATGAGTCCTCAGGAAAACAGCAAAAATAAAAACACTTATATCCTTTTGTTATACAGCTTTTTATATTTATTACTACTTTATATTTGGAAACATATATACATATATTTATTTTGTTCATTTATAAAACTAGAAACACAGGAACATGGTAAGACAATTTAAATAAGTACAAAAGCAATATGAAGTGAACTGGTACTTTTTACTTCTTCAAACTTTAGTAAAGACTACCTGACAGTGACAAAGGGAGAAAATATATATTGCCATTTTTATTTATATTTGTAGTTATTCATATGAAAACATATGATAAATAATATGCCTATTTCTTTATTACTTTAAAACTGATATACATTTTTATAAAATGTAAATTAATTTAATTAAATTTAATTAAACTTTTGCCTTATATATTATTTTAATTAAATTGTATTGCCTTTGTTCCTTCATCAAAGATCAGTTGACTCTATTTTTAGGCTCTTTATCTGGTCACATTGATTTTGTTTGTCTATTCTTTTGCCAATTCCACACTGTTGGCATTATTGCAACCTTATAGTACATCTTGAAACTGGGTAACATTAATCCTCCAATTTTGTTCTTCTGCTTCAATAGTGCGCTGCTTAGTTTGGATATTTTGCTTCTCATATAAACTTTAGAATCAATTGGTCATTAGCCACAAAAATAAATTGCTGGAATCTGGATTTGGATTGTGTTGAATCTATACGTCTAGTTGGAAAGGACTGGTAACTTGACAAAATTGAGTTATCCTATCCATGACCATGGAATACCTCTCTACTTATTCAGTTATTCTTGGCTTTCTTTCATCAGAGCTTTGTAGTTTTCCTCACATATATCTTGTACATATTTTGTGAGATTTATACCTAAGTATTACATTTTTTCTGAGTGCTAATATAAATGATGTTACGTTTTAAGATTTAATTCTAATTGTTTGTTGTTTATCATATATAAACAATAATAAAATAGCTAACATGTATTATTTTAATGATCCAGTTTTGAACTCTTTATGTGTGCCATCTCAATTTATGCTCCCTGAAGCTCAAGGAGCTATATGCTCCATCACTTTTCTATTTTGCAGATGAAGAAATTATAAAGTGCAAAAGCCAGAATTACTTGCCCTAATTCGCTCTGTTAGTAAGTTACAGAGACAGGTTTTGAACCAAAGAGACTTGGCTCCTAACCGTTATGTTCTAACATAGTTAGATGCCTCTATAGGCCTCATAAGTGCAGATATAAGACTATTCAACTACATAGTGTGTTAGAATTGCTCTGCTGGTGAGGGAAGAATATGAAAGTGGAGACAATCAAACGCAGGAATCACAGATGATAGGAAATATTCTAGGAAATGTTATCTGTGAAGCTTTGCATTTTAATCAATGTTAAGTTTTTACTTAAATGTATTTCAAAGGAGTTCAGGCCTTATAAAGTAACTTGTGCTGCATAAATTAGAATAAAGACAACAAAACTAATCATAACTCTTTCCGTTTTATCAGACTTCAGATCCCTTTAATATTTGAGTTGATTTCCTGTTATTTATATAGAAATGGTGTTTCTGCATAAATACATAAGTATATCAGTTTATTTCAAAACATAATAGAAATGGGAAAGTATTTTGCATCTTGTTAGATTGAAAATTTTGAAGTAGCTACTTCCTTGGAAGATAGAAATATTGAATTGGCATTGGAGATGTAGTCATGAGATCTGTGTGTAATTTACAGTGTCAGTTGGATTAAAAAAATAACCAGAATTATTTCTGCTTTGATGACTGTATAACTCCAGTTAACTTAATAAATCTTTGTTTCTGGACTGAATACGTTTTTAAAAGATAGAATTAGTTGTCGGAGTTGGCTAATTACCAGGTAAATATAAGTTTTATATACTATATTTATTCATAGATATCAACTTACTTAGTAAATTATCAGAAAAAAAATCATGCCTTTTCCAAAGTAGAAATAAATGATATTTTGATGTTCAGTGGTACATAATGCATGGAATTGTGAAATTAAGTTAGTGGTGTGCTAGGAAACCAATCAATGAGAATTTGTTATATACACACAACACAGGCACTACAATACACAGAGACGATATAGGTATGATACAGAACATTATAAGTGTAAAAGTAGACAACATATGGATGACATAGAAGTTTGTAAAAAGATGTTCAACATCACTAGCCATTCGGGAAATGTAAATAATGACCAGAGTAGATATCCCTACACATATATTAATGTATCTTAAATAAAAACAGTGACAATACCAAATGCTAGCAAGGATGTGGAGAAATGAAATTTGTTGCTGTTTGAATGTCAAATGGTAAAGCCACTAGGAAATTTTGTCAAGAAAGAAAAAAACCTGAATGTATGGTTACCATATCCCTTAATAATTGGAAACGTGGGCATTTATCTAGGGAAATAAAAAATGATGTCCAAACACAACTTGTACATAAATGTCCATAGCAACTTTATTCATGATAACCCAAAACTGAAAACAACTAAAATGTCCCTGAGTAGATTCATGGTTAAACAAACTGAGTCATATTCTCAGCAATAAAATAGAGCACAAACACTTGGATGAACCTCGAGGGTGTTGCACTGAGTGAAGGAATCCAATCTCAACGCTCACATATTATATGATTCCGTTCATATAGCATTATATAAGAGATAGACTACATCTATGGAAAACAGATCCATGGCTGTCAGGATTAGGGATGATAGTGGGGAACAAATGGGTGTGACTTCAAGTAAATAGAATGAAGAAGATCTTTGTGCTAATAAAACAGTTCCAAGTCTTAATTGTGAAGATGCTTACACAAATCCACACATGTGAAAGATGATATAGAACTTTATACACATTGTATCAATGTGCTATCTTGGGGTTTGATATTGCATATAATATGTAAGAAGTAAACATTGGGGAAAATTGGGTTAAAAGGTACTTGAAATATCTCTGTACATTCTTTTCAATTTCTTGTTACTCTGTAATTATTTTTTAAAATCTTAGTCTGACCCAGCCAGTGCGGTTCAGTGGTTGAGCATTGACCTATGAGCCGGGAGGTCACAGTTCAATTACTGGTCAGAGCACATGCCTGGGTTGCTGGCTTGATTCCCAGTAGGGGACATGCAGGAGGCAGCCTAACAATGATTCTCATCATTGATGTTTCTATCTCTCCCTCTCCCTTCCTCTCTGAAATAAATAAAAAAAATTGAAAAAATATTAGTTCGAAGTATGTGATACTTGTAATAATTATTAGAATAAAAAAAGTGAAAATGGTCAAAGAACTAAATATAATGGTTTTGAGGAATGGTAGACAAATCTAGTGATAGAAGGATAAAGCATGCTGGCTCTCTTAAAATATTTGATAGATTGTTATGAGCATAAACTGTTAATCTTGACCTTCAAATAAAATAAATAGGATGAAGAATAATAATAAGGCAGAATCCAAGTTTACATAAATTGACTAGAGGGCTTTGAACTCTCATCTAATTGTGAGAGTTGATTCTATGATGCTAAGTTCCCTCACACGTGTCCAAATGATAATTGAGGGAGTGACACAAGAACTATTCAAATATGGCCAGACATCTAACTCCAGAAGCAGGTAAGAGCACAAAAATGAAATATTTTATAATTAATAAAAAACAAAGTAGGGATATTCCTAAGTGAAGAATGAATAGCAATTCATACAGTTTGCCGTTAAGTGACTTTCTCTTTTCTGTTGTTCACATTACCTGGTGTCATCCAGTGGCAGTCACACTCCTGCTCCACTTAGCACTGTCAGAATTTACTCCCAGTAGAAAGTCTGAAATTATTTTGCACTAAAATATAAATGAAAAAGAGCTAAAGACTATCCATTCCATGTAGAGCATGTTAATTACCTTTTACTGTTGTTTCAACTGTTACTCTTTTCATACACTTGTTTAAGATATTTACTAGTAATAGGAAACTAAAGTGTCTAAACCCTTAGAAAACTAAATAATTTAATTTCTAGATAAACTAAGATGATTTCAATGCAATAATTTTTTAGATTATTTAAGTTATGTTTTTATATCCTGTAAATGCTTTATTTTTTCTCTCATGTTTCCCAATTTATTAAAAATATAAGATATATTACATCAATGAAGAAACAGATACCAGCTAGAGTCATAATCATTTACTTAGCTTTGGATGTCAAATTATATATATGTATTCTATTTCTAAAGGGGCCAATAATCTTGAAAACAAGTCTTTATCCTCATAAGACAAGCAAAAAAATTATTGATCAAACAAAGCTAAGCCTTTAAGCCAAATTGCAAGTGCAATAAGGGATAGCAATCCCTTAGGAGATAATTACTAGTATCCTTCCTATAAGAAGAAAATCAGGAGAGGATATTATTAGGGTTAAAGTTTGGAGTGGGCAGAGTTCATAAAATATGAATTCTGGATTTTGAGCCCAGGGAGGCAGATGTCTTGAGGTTAGATATATGATCAAGCAGTTCATCTTGATATGTAAGATGTTCAGATACTGCATAGTCTTATTTTCCAGGAACAAGTAATGAAAATGTAACTGTAGCAAACATCTATTTTATCTTTTTCTTGTTCTCAGTATTGTTTAATATAGGAACAGGAAAGGATGCCTAGTTCCAGAATTCTTTAACACAGAGACAGGAAAATATGTTAGTTTCAGTTCTCACAAGACTTTACTGAAGGAGGAAATAATTACATGAATACTTTATTTTCCCTTTTATATGTCAAATGCCAGACCACAGGACTCTATCATTGTGGTTACTATAGTTCAGAGGTAGAAAACTTAAGATAATTTTTTAAAAGTCCAAATTAATTTTGGATGGACTAAGAGAAAATCATGTAGAGGAGCGAACAGACAATGTGGTCTATTTCATTTGGTTATTTATGGTTTTTGCTTCCTCATTTTCCTTGAATAAGCAAAAATATGAGTCAATTATGATAGTTAGGTAAAATCTTGAGAGCTGAAACCAGTGTCTTTTAGCTGTCTAGGAAGAGAAATTAAAGGTCACTGGCACATTGTCACTTCTCTTTCATTATTTTTATTAGTAACAAACACTGAGTCTAGCCCACACCCAAGGGGAAAAAAGTTAGCCTCATCTCCTGAAAGACAGTGCATGAAAAAAAAAATTAGACATGTTTTAAAATTACCACAGAGGTTGTGTTTTAGGAGTGCTAACTGAGAATGTTGAAATCTAG